>NW_026000001.1:2584580-2651752 GCF_001458135.2 Marmota marmota marmota | reverse complement strand
CCCCCAGCCCTGTCCTGTCCCCCACCCTGAGCTCCCCCACCCTGTGCTGCCCAGGAGCCGCAGAGCTGAATGCAGGCAGCGGCCTCCGTGCCCAGACACCTGAGGGGAAGCAGACCCCGGCACCTCCGAGGACTCTCCTCCCGGCTCCCGCCTGCCCGGCTGTGCCACCCATCAGCAATGTCCCGGCCACTCTGTGCCTCAGTGTCCTCCCTTTGTGAGGAGGGCTGCGGTCCCGTCTGTACCCTGTCTCCCCAGTGGCTTCAGGGGGAGGGTGCACACACAGCACCCAGGGTGGGCCTGGCTGCCAAGCGTGTGGCACGTTCCTGGGGACCACTGACAGCACCTCTGTGGCCCTGGCAAGGCCACCTTGTGTGGAAGCCAGGCCGCCTGCACCGAGGCCCACTGGCTCGTGGAGATCTCCTCGTCTGGAGCTTTTCTGGGCCACCCTGGGCCGCAGGGACTGTGCCGGGGCCGCGTCTGGTCAGCGCCAGGCTGGTCAGCAGCCCAGCCCTCGCCCTGCGCCTGCCCTCTGGCCAGCAGGGTCCCTGGGCAAGACCTAGTGTGAGACACCCCCAGGGAAGGGGCTTCTGGGTGGCAGCGGGGGACAGCCTCCTGGGCCTTATTTCACAGAAGCTGGTGCTGAGCCGGCCCCGAGGACAAGAACCAGCGGTCCCCAGCCCGGCAGGCCCTGGAGCAGGACGTCCATTCAGCCCGCGCTGGGAAGGAGGCTCGGCTCTCTTGACGGCGGGTGGGAGGCTGCAGGGGACAGGGGTGTCCTGTTGACAGTGCCCCCGACCCCCCTCCAGGTTGGTGCCAGGTGCGGCCCCCCAGGACAGACGGGAAGAGCTGGCTGAGGCGCTTGGACCGGCCAGTCCTCGCCTGCCCCCAGCCCTGCAGAGCCCAGGCTTCTGCACAACCTGCCTCCAGGCTCCCTCCAGAGGACAGCGCCTTGGGTTTAAGGTCACACTGGAGGCTCACGAAGGTCACGTCCCTTCTCAAGGAGACAGCCCTTATGGCAGGGCCAACCGCCCAGCAGAGTCCCGCCCTCAGGAGACCCCTCCCTCGCCCGCCAGCCTGCCCAGCGCCCCCAGCTCCTGGCAGGACACAACGCTTCCCACAAGCCAGCTGTGGCCGGGACACGCCTCGAGGACAAGGTCTTCCATTAGAAAAACAGTAATGACAACAAAAACACTGTGTATCAGGACTGTGTGGGACTGATTCACGCCCCCTCCCCACTTTGCAGGGCTGCGTCTCCTCCCCACACCAGGGGCTGGAAATTAGAATGGACACAGAGTGCACACAGCTCTGGGGGTCAGACCCAGGCAGGGGAGGGTCCTTCCCGTCTCTTCAGCTTCAGTGGTCACTGTGTGCCTTGGCTTGTGGCACGAGCTTCAGAACCGTGTTCACGTGTGTGTGTGCGCGTGTCTGTGGACTTCCTAAGGACACAGCCTCTGGGTCAGAGCCCACCACTGCATGTGACCTCACCTTGACCAGGGACATCCACGAAGGTCCTGATGTGAGAGGTCAGGCAGGCTCAGAGGCTCTGCGCGTGAACTCTGAGGGACACTCCCCACATGCCTAACGCGAGCATCCCTCCGCCTCGGCCTGTTTCTCTCTGTTGACCATCGTGGGCCCTTAAGCTTCCTGGGCCAGGTGCTGTGTGTCCTGGAGAGCCACCCTGGTCTCCGTGCTCCCCAGCACCTGGCACGGCCACCTGGCTCCCGGACAAGCCCTGGCTGCCCCAGCCCCTTTCGGGGTGGGCCTCGGCAGCCAGGGAGCCCTGCTCACGGGCCTCCCGGCTCCCGGCCTCCATGCTCCGATCTTCCGTCCCGGGCACCTTCCCCGCGGGCCGCCCTGTGCAAACAGCCTGCTCTGGCCGCCCCCGCCCGGCTCCAGGCTGCTGATAGGAAGTCGCAGGGCGGACTGTCCTGACGCCACTGTGGTCTCTCACAGCCAGCCGTTGCCAAGTGCGTTGGCACCTGGGCCAGGCTCCACCGTGACTTGGCAGGGCCCACGCAAGCTGCTGGCCATGATGGATGTGTGTCCCTGGGCCCTCCCCACCCGCCCCGGCCGACGGCCACCACGGTGCCAGCCCAGGGACCGTGGCAGCCAGCCCCCAGCAGCTGCCAGGCCCGCGTGCCAAGACGCAGAGCGGCCCTTCCCAGCCTCCAGTGGCCCGGGAGGGCTCCCTGGCCCGCCTCTGGGAGGCCGCAGGGTCTCTCCTCTCTCCTCTCCTGGCCAGGCTGCTAGGAGGGCGCGGGCGGGCAGGCGGTACCCTGGGGTGCTCCCACCCACCTGCCGCCACCCTCCCTAGGCCCCAGCTCCAGGCAAGGTCACACAGAGAGTGGACGCAGAGATGCCCAGAGCTGGAGGACCCTGGCCACCAGGAGGCCCCAGTCATCCACGGAGCAGCTGGGGAAACTGAGGCTGGACCAGGAAGACCAGGAGCCCAGAGTGGACCCGGGTGGCGGCTGTGACGGAGACCCTGGCTCAGCAGCTCCGGATCCGGGGCAGTAACTCTAACTGGGCAAATGGCCTTCCCTGCGCCCAGCCTCCCCAGCCAGGGTGGGGACGAGGAGGCACAGCCCCCAGGGCTGTGTCAGGGCCACGGGTGTCCCCCGGCGCAGGGGCGCGCCCCTGCTGTCAGTGTCCCAGGTGGGGGCCACAGAGCCCCTGAGTGGCAGGGTCCCGAGGAAAGTCAGGGGGGCCCTGGGCCCGAGGAAGAGGCAGCCCCCAGAGGCCAGCACCCCTGTGTCCACACATCAGCCACTATGAGGCACCGACTGCATGCAGGTACTGTCCTGTGCTGCTGAGACTCAGGAAGCCCTGAGTCCCCGACTCCAGGTGCTGGCCTCCGGTGACACTACAGAGAAAGGAAGGGCCGAGGGGACGTCAGGGTCCTGCAGATGGACCCAGAGTGGCCTTCCCAGCAGTGACAGCAGGTGCTTGGGCTCAGAAGGGTGCCACTAATTCTCTCATCGGGCTGCTCCCCAAAAGCCCAGAGGCCCCAGAGATGGCCCCTGAGCGTCCCCTCTGCTCCCGCATCAGAGGGTGGACCTCGTCCTCTGGCAGGTGGGGTCAGTGAGGCCTCGGGCGAGGCGGGCCACCAGCAGAGGCACAGCCAGAGGGCAGGAGACCCGCACGGGCGGGGCCGAGAGGGAAGGAGGGCACGTGTCCTCCTGATGGCCTGGCCACACGGGGCCATCGAGCACTTGGCAGGAGGCTCTTGAGACCCAGAAAACATGTTTAAAGACGCTTCATTTTACTGGATTTAAATATAAAACTTGAAGCCCGTGAAGTGGCGTTAACCGCACGAGGACTGTCCCCTCTGCCTGGAGATGGGGGAGCATCCCTGGGGCTCTAGGGACGCATGACCTCGCCTCCGTGTCCTGAAATGGAGCCACCGGCTGAGCCTGCGGCAGCTCGCCTCGTCAGACTCGTGCCACTTTTTCAATATGGCGGATTGTGATTCCAAACCCCCCAAGCGACTTGCCCCGTGCGCCATGGTCAGGGCTGCTCTCGAGGAACAACGGGTCCCCGCGGCACCCAGGGCGCAGGCAGCCGAGACTCGACCCACACCTGTGAAGGTGACAAGGAGTGGTGGCAGAGCCCTCGCCACGTCCCACAGGGCTCAGGGCTGGCCAGCTGTCCTACTACCCCGGACCCTGCCGGAGGGGCTCCATGGATCCCCCCGGACCCAGAGAGACACGTGACCCTCCCCAGGTCACACAGCAAGTTGGGCAGGGACCTGCAGTTCACAGCCCTACCCAGAGTGCAGGCCCTGTGCGGGCTCCCGCGTCCCAGGCACCCAGCACCCAGCACCCGGCACCCAGCACCCGGACGATCCCACCCTGGAGGGTCTAGTTGTGCCTTGTTCCTGCCACCAAAAAACCCCTCCACACAGCGGAGCTTCCTCTGGCCACTTGTGGGAAGCAGGGAGCAGAGGACGGAGCCAGCCCCAGGGGGCCCTGGATGGAGAAGGAGAGGGACTTGGGTGGCAGGGGGCAGCCAGGAAGGTCACGACCCCGGACACTGCAGGGGGAGGGAAGAGCGGGGAGGAGGCCGCGGCCCCCCGTCACTCTGTCACCCAGCCCAGGGCTCGAGGTCCTGAGGCACCCCAGTGCTCAGCGTTGGCCAACTGCCCTGGCCTCACGCAGGACAGGTGCCTCCCACCCTCCCGGCTGATGGGGACACCCAGGTACGCGGGGTCACGAAAGCCGGGGTCCAAACCCCGGGCAGCAGCGCAGCCCTGGCCTCAGCAGGTGTTGAAGGTGGGCGTGGGGAGTGGTCTTCAAGACGGCAGAACTCCGGGCTTCCTCACCAGGGCAGAGGGCCCAGGGGCCCCGGGAAGACTGTCCCCACAATGGGGACAAGCAAACCCAGCCAGGGCGTGCCCTGCTCGTCTCCATCCCCTGCTGGAGAGGTCCCGGCTAGTGGGGCTCTGTGGCCCCGTCTGCAAATCCCCAGAGTCCCCCCGCATCTTCCAGGGGCCACTCAGCCGGGCCAAGTCCCAGAGCTGCAGGGCAGACCAGGGGTGGGACGGCCTGGCTCCGCGGAGCCTCCCTGGTCTGGGACAGAAGAAGAACTTTCCCGGGAGAAGTGGCCGAGACCCAGAACCCGCACCCACTGGGACCCCGGGCAGGAGCGTCCTCGCTGTGGCCAAGGGGCCTCGGGCGGGTGACGACGGCCTCTCAGGAGCCCCAAACACCTCCTGCTCCAGGTACAGAGGGCTGCCCGGCTGTGGCCAGGTGGGCCTGCTGCGGGCGTGGGCTGTGTTCGCAGGACACAGCAAGCCCTGGCCAGCTGCGGCAGAGGCTGGAGGCCCCCGGGGGGGCAGGCTGAGGGCCACCCTGAAGGCAGAACCCGGGCCTGCCCGGCACAGCACCCTCCGTGGCCAGCCTGGTCACCACTGAACCAGGCCCAGGAGGAAGGGTGGCCCTGCCCTGGGTCACTCGGGCACTCGGACGGGCTCTAGACTCCCTGCACAGTGCTCTCGGCCAAGTGCCACTGGGACCTGGCCATCCCTGCCCATAAACTGACCTTTGACCTTGTAAACAGTGACCTCACTGCCCAGGAGGGCCGTGCTCAGCAGTGCTGTCCTAGAAAACAGGACGATACCTCCCGTCAGTCACCCAGAGCACGGGAGGCGGGCATGGCACCCAGAGCTGCCAGCTGTCCCCTCTGTGCCTGGCATTCGCTCCTGTCCACCCCCCGCCCCCCGTGCATGCCCAGACTCCAGTGGGCATGGGACCCCCGCCCAGCCTCTGAGCCCCTCTGGGCCTGGGGGCCACACAACACAGAGGGCCACTGTGACCTGAGGGTCCATGGGCCCTCTTCCCGCGCGGAGGCTGGGGCAGGCGGGACAGGGCCTGCAGGTTCCGGAGTGGGAGGCCACGGTGAGCCCGGCAGGCTCTCCCCTCCTCAGACCTCGGTCTCCTCATCGCCCCGTGGGGACGGCGGCCAGGCCGTGGCAGCTGGGAGAGGAGAGGCCCTACTGCCCGGCACCCAGGAGGCAGCGGGAAGAGGCCACTGCTGTCGTCACTGCGGTGACAAGAATGAGCACACACCAAGGGCCACCATGGGCTAAGGAAGCAACTGCACAGGCCGCGCGGCCCTCCCAGCTCGCGGGGGTCTTGCTTTTCACACGTGCTCAGTGGGGACAAGCGAGACCTAGGGACCCAGCCACCCTGACCTGCCTCGGGCGCAGCCCCATGGGCTGAGCCAGCGTCCCCATAACGGACCCTTGAGGTGACCCACGCACAGAGGTGTGCCTGGGATCGAGTGTCAGGGCTCGGCTCGTGTAGGTGGCCCCCGGGGTTTGGGCCGGTGGTGAGGCTGGGCACCGTGGCTGGCACCTGGCAGAGCACGGGGCTGCCCTCCTGGCCGGCCCTCCAAGGGGAGGAGCAGGGCTGGGCCCACGGTCCCTTCAGGACACGCCCCCGGACCCATCTTTAGGGCTCCACAGCCTCCCAGTGGTGCCCCCCAAGGCCCAGGTGTCCTGGTCAACAGCAGGTGCCACATCTGTACACTGGGAAGAAACCCCCCAGGTGCACACCAGGCAGACGCCACACCAGGCTGACACCTCGCCTCGGCCCGCGTCATGGCATCGGGGCTGCAAAGGTGCCAGGTAGGTGCGCGGGGCCCCTCAGCTCACGCCTCCCACCGGAGCACACCAGGCTCGTGTCACAGGGAACACTGCTGGCTGGGAGGAGGACCAGGCTGACCGGGTCCTCGGGGCAGCGAGGGACCTGGGCACCAAGAGGGAGATGTGGCTCTGAGGTCCCACAGAGCAGCCCCAGGGCCGGCGCCGGAGAAGCAGGAGCCAAGCTGAGGCAGGACGGTGGAGACTGCGGGGAGCCAGGGCAAAGGACAAAGGGCAAAGGGCAGGCACACCCCAACCCGGAGCCAAGGCCAGGGAGAGAAGCTGTGAGGACCCGGGACCCAGGTGTCCTGAAGTCCAAGAGAGGGCCGAGGGAGGCCAGCAGGANCAGAGGCTCCGGGACCAGCCGCACCGTGCTCCCCGGGCCTCCGCCCCGAGGCGGATCCAGCCCTAGGTCACGGGGCCCACCGACGATCCCACCACCCACAAGCAGGTGCTCGTCCCAGGGGACACCCAGGACCTGCCAAGGACCAGGGGCTCGGGGACTACTGCCACCGCGTGTGGAGGGCAGCAGGGGCCTTCGGAGGAGCCTCTGGCCCAGCACAGGGGCTTGGGAGGCCGGGGCAGGAGGACCATGAGGAGGCCAGCCTCAGCAACACAGCAAGGCCCTGAGCAGCTCCTCGAGACCCTGACTCCAAATACGTATAAAAAGGGGCTGGGGGTGGCTTGGGGCTAGGCGCCCCGGGTTCAGTCCTCGATACCGAAAAGAAGGGGTTTCGCCTACCCGGTTCTGCCCGCCAGCCCCGCCACCGCCCAAGAGCCCCGAGAGCCCTTCTGCCACATTTGCTGACCAGGGTCCTCCTTTCTGCCTCCTGGCTCCTCCCTCCCGGGGACCACGACAAACTGTACCCCAGAAATCCACAAGTGGAAGCCCTGGACCCTCGGCACAGAAGTGGCTGGTCTTGGGGACGAAGGCTTTCCGGAAGGCATAAGGGGACTTAGGGTGGCCCTAACCCATCTGCGTCCTTAGGGGAAAAGGCGATCGGGACACGGACACACAGAAGCCCGTGAGAGGACACAGGGAGCAGACGCCGTCTGCCGGCCACCGAGAGGCCTCGGGAGGAGCCGGCCTGCAGTCCCCGGTCCTGGACGTCCAGGCCTGTGCACCCAGCCTTGCCCAGCCCTGCCCACCAGCCAGGAGTTGGGGGACCTGGGAAAAGGACAAGGGCCACCCAGGGCCACTCCCTCGTCTCATCCCAGCCAAGGTCAGGGTCCCCACTGGCCTCCAGAGGAGCAGCCCTGTGGGACGCTCTGACATGGGGCAGCCACACCTCACGCCAGCCCCAGGAGCGGGAGGTCACTGTCCCATCCCACAGGTGTCCCTTGATGGAGGTGGCTCGGCTGCTGTGTTGGGTGGGGAAGCCCAGCCAGCACGGCTTCCCCTCGGGACAGGACACGCCACCCAGGGGACCCTAGGCCTTCCAGGGCCGCCGTCTCCCCGCCCTGCCTCTGGGCTGGGTCACACCCCAAGGGACTGGTGCTCTCGGGGCTTCGCTGATAGATGTGTCTCTGATCCCTGGAGGATGGGGACCCCAGAACCAGTCAGCCTTGCCAGCCACACTCGGGTCGGCACTGCACGCGGGGGCTTCAGAGGCTCTGGTGAGTGAACGGGCCTGGGCGCGGGGGTGGGCCGGCTGGTGGCTCTAGTGTGGCGGCCTCTGCACCCACGACACCCCTCCCGGTCTTGGGCCCAGGTCTTGCTTGGGTTGAATCTTTGCTCCGCTGCTGGGTCCCCACAACCTTACACAAGTGACCTAGCCCCTCGGCCTCCCAATCCATGACAGGACAAGCTGCTGCCCAGGGCCCTTGTGGCATTCGACAGGTGAGACCAGACCTGGCCACCATCCTCCAGGTCTCAGGCCGCGAAGCCAGTCTGCCCAGCTTGGCCCTAGCTCCCTGGATGGCCTGCCCAAGCTGCCCTGGTGAGCTCCTCCAGGCCCTTAAGTACCCTCTTCACTTCCTCCAATCCCATCCCCATGCCACCAAGGGATGTGGAGAGATCACCCAGATTTTCAGATGGATCAATCAGAATGAGATCTGACCCCGTGTACCCCTCCCATCATGTAAAATATGTCTAGGTAAAGGTGATCATGGCTTCAAGAAGTCGGAAGCTGCCACTTTCCTTCTAACTTACTGATTCACACCCCCCCCCAAGTGTGTGACTCTCATCCTCATAGTCCAGAATAGCTGCGAGAGCTCCAGCCATTATGTTCATATCCAAGGAGTCTGGTGACTTGCTTGTCCAAAGGGGCAAGAGTAAACAGAATGCAAGCAGAGGTCTGAAAATCTTTTGTGAATTTAAGCTGCCAACTTGGAGCCGGGGTGCTTTGCTACCATATGAACAAGCCCAGGCTAATTTCCTGGGATAAGGGAGCATTCGCTATTGAAGGTGAGGCCCTGACATGGGGAAAGACATCCTCCATCCAGCCGGGCTGGATCCGTCAGTCAGCCAACTCACCAACCAGAAAAGGTGATGGACCCTCCCTTGCTGTTTTGAGCCACAAAGCTCTGGGCTGTGTGCTAGGCAGAAAAGCCACGGGGAGGCTGAGAAGTGTCTATCAGCTGGGCCACAAGCCCCTGAGGGTCTGTGACGTCAGGGCAGGCATGCACAGCCCCCACCCCAGCAGAAGGCCAGGTCCTGCTCCAGTCTTGCCACCCAGAGTCCCCGTGGAAGAGAGGTGGCCTTCCCACACCTCAGTGCCAAGATCTTCCCTGGCTACCGTGACCTGAGTCACGTGAGGAGGGAGGCTCTGCTCAGGCCACACGGAGGCCTCACCCCCCCAGGTGGTCAGTGGAACAGCCGCTCATCGTCCACCTACTCAGGGGTTGCCCCACCGGGTACACTGGGCCTCCAGGGACCAGCAGCCACTCACCCTGAGCCGCCTCGGTCTGCCTGACTGTAAAATGGACTGCCCCGACCAGGTGTCCACCAGGCACCCGTCTTGGGCTGGCCTCTGGTCCCAGCTCCTACCTGCACTGTCCCCGATGGCGGGCCCCTGCACCCTGCGTGCCCACACGCCCATCCTCTGCAGTCCCTGCCACAGGGCAGCCCTCGCCCATGCCGAGCCCTGACCAGCTCCCGGTGACCTCAGGGATGCAGAGGGCCAGAGGCAGAGCCCCTCTCCTAGCTCGGGCCTGAACGTTCGTAGGTGCACATGGAACAGCGTGAGCTCTGGAAGCTTCCAGGGCGACTTGGGAGGCAGACACTGCCTCCGGGTCCCCAGCATCTCACATTCCTTCACTTGGCCTTCAAGGCCACGCTGACCAGGGATACGCCCAGCCAGCGTTGCTCAGCCTCCGAGGAAAACACCACCCACGGGGGCTCGTCCCAGGGACTCGAGCCTCTCTGGATCATGCAGCACAGCCACCCTGGGAGACGGGGACAGGGGACACCCCGGGGGACTTCCACGTGACAAGAGTCCTGATAAAGGGAAACTCGTAGGGGTGCAGGTGGGGGGCGCTCGGCTTCCCGGCCTCACAGCCACCCCCAGCCACCTCCGTTTGCCTCTGTGAAATGGTGGGGAGACCAGATCAGGGTCCCAGGCAGGGGCAGGGTGCTGTGGCCAACTGGCAAGTGCCCGCCCGCCTGGGGGGGCAGGGGCTTCCCCCTGCAGAGCATCCCCTGTCACTGCTGGAGAAAATGGAAACTGAGTGTCTGGGAGCTCCTCCAGGGGGCTGGACGACGGTGGCCCCACAAAGAAACGTCCACCTCCTGACGTTATGGGCCCATCTGAAAGTCAGGTCGGGCGACCCCACCCTGTTCCCACAGCTCACCCTGCCCGAACTGGCCCCTCCCGTGAGAGCCGCCTCGCCTAGAAGCTGACCCCCACCCACCTGCACCCTGACCACGTGCCCACTGGGGCCAGCTTCCTTCCTGAGTGGGCACGGGAGGTGCCAGTTCCGAGGACGTGGTGACACTTTGTGAAATGTGTCTTAGGACTGTCCTTGCCCCTCCGGCCCCCCACTTTGTGGTTCTTCTGTTTAAATGGCCCCCCACCTGCGCTCAGCGCCTGGGCGGGAGGACTCTCTGCTTTCTGCTCCCTCGGGCCTGGCCAGAAGAAGTCCTTTGTCTCGTCTTCAAAAAGACCCCGAGTTTTATTGGGGATTTCAGAATCGCGCCTTTCAGGCTGCCCCCAAACCTGTCAGCCTGCCTGTGTTGGGAAAGAGGGTCTTCACAGCTGGGGTCGAGTTGGGAACCTAGAGACGAGATCCTCCTGGGGAGCTCGAAACCCAACAGCGTGTGTCCTCGTACGGGATCAGAGGACACACGGGAGAAGCAGACTGCAGGGACGTGGCCACAGGGCAGGGGACACCTGAGCCTCAGGAGGTGGGAGGGCAGGAAGGAGCCTCCACTGCAGCCTGCGGAGGGCGTGAGGCCCTGCAGATGCCCAATCGTGGGTCCCTGATTTCAGGACGGGAGAGTGGCCATCTGCTGTTACGGTGGCCGGTTGCAGCCGCCACGGGAAGCTCACGCTCCCCCGGACTGGGGCCAGCCTTTCCCTTGCTGCTGGGCAGCCAGCCTGGCCCTGGAAGCCCGGGTCAGTGGGGTCTGGGTCTGGCTCTCAGGGTGCAGAGGAGCTGGGGGATGTTGCCGGCCTTGGCTGCCCTGCAGAGTGGAGGGGGTGACCGTGCCCCGGGGCTGGACAGGCGGCAGCCTGGCACACTGACATGGCCTTCCAGGCCTAGCAGCGGGACCTAAGGCCTGCAACGGCAGCGGGCGCCCCTCGCTCAGCGCCGCCCTGCCCGGCTGCCACAGGAAGGGCAGAGGCCAGCCACGGGCCTGGGGCTGCAGCCTGGTCCTCCTGGGGAAGGCAGCGCCGTCACATGGCGGAGGTGCCAGGCTGGTGAAAGGCCACCCCCTCCTGGCACCAGCGTCCCTGCAAATGCCTGGCCAGAGTCGGTGCCAGCAGCTTCAGGGGCCGTCATGTGCCCGGGCTGCGGGCGGCGTCCGGCCAAGGCGCCCGCCCTCCCCTGGACACACCTTTGATTCCGAGGAATGTGTTGCCCTTTTCATTCCTTGAAGGGGAAAGCCCTCCCCCTGCCCAACTCTCCCCGGGACCCCGGCTGCGGGCCACTGCCAGGGGTCCTGGGAAGGTCATGGCCTGCAGGACCCCCACCTGCCTCCCCAGGCCCTTGAAAGCCCTCACATGGGAAGGACACGGGGGCCGGGCTTAGGCCCGGGTCCTGGAGGTCACCTCACCCACTGCCGACCTTGAGCCCCCTCCTGGGACACAGGAGTGCTCCCCAGGGCCCCTGGAGCACCCAGTTAGAGAACTGCCATCCTCATGGCCCCACCTGATGACACCAGAGTGACAGGCGTCCAGAGGGGCTTGGGGCCGGCTGGGCTGTCTGGCCAGCTCTGACGGAGTCAGACCACGACCTCAATCCTGGCACGGGCTCCCGGCGCGGGCTCCAGGCGCGGGCGTGGCGAGCTCGGGCAGCCCGACCGGACACCGCTCCTCCGCCCCAGCCGGGGCCGCGGGCCTGTGGCCTGCCCGCTCTGGACCTCAGCCTCCCTTAAGAGGCAGTGGCCCCTCCCCCAGCGTCTGACCCTGGAGGGAGGCTGCCGAGGCCACACGGGCAGCCCCACCGACTCCGCGTGGCCCTGCTTCAGGGACCCCAAGGCCTGCCCTTGATATGGGCCTTCGGGCACTGTCTCCGAACCAGCCTGGCAGGCCAGGGGCAACGGCACTCCGGCCACTCCGGGTCAGCTCCCCAGACTCTGTACGGAGACCCCTCTCCCGGTTGGGAGGCTTCTCCCCCGAGCTGGGGGTCATGAGTCAAAGGTGCACATTTCACTGGGGTCACCTGGTGGCCAAGGAGCAGGGCCCAGGGGCTGCCCACCCAGGCCACAAGGCCCCACTGTGAGAGGCTCAGCTTCACCAGGGGCAGCTCCTAAGAGCCCCCAGGAGCGTGGGGACAGAGCAAGAGGTAGCAAAGCTGGACCTGAACCTGCACTTCCCAAAGAGACAGCATCTGTGCTGGGCACATTGGCTCGGCCAGGCGTGGGGACAAGGGGACAGCACAGGGACAGCATGTGAACACAGAGGGGACCGGAGGCCATGTCCAGGGAGCTCAAAACAAGGAAGTGACTTCCGAGTGTGCACATGCGCACAACCACCCCAAGGGCATGCGGCCGGCTCTGCCGCCACCCGCTACCTTGGAGATGGTCAACCCTTCAAGAGCTGCGCTCTGCCAGGGATCCTCGGGGACAGAAACGTCAGAGACACCAGTGTGCGATGAGGATGGAGCCGGGCCCAGGCCAGCCAGCGCCCAGCGTGAGAAGAGGGCACCTGGGCCCCGCTGTCAGGGGCACAGGGCGTCCCTACGTCACCGCTCGGAGAATCAAAGTGGGGAGGAGGAAGGGGGCCCCTGTGCCTTCTCGGGGTGGACGCCACCAGCTCGGGGGGACAGCTGGACTGGAGGTCTCATGGGCAGGCCAGACTTCACAAAGGACACTTGGCATTTATGAGTCATGGCTGCAGGGCCCCCTGCAGGACCAAGGACCTGGCACCAGGGGAATCTGCCCCGCCCACTGCGGGAGGCTGGCCGCCCAGCGTGGCCCACAGGTCGGGGGACTCGGCAGGCTGCGCTGAGCTCTCGAGGATCGGGATTTGGAATGCCACACGGAGCAGTTAATGATCAACTGGCCACCCCCACCCAAGAGACCCGGAGATCACAGGGCTATAAAGTGCGCCCGGCGTCTGCCCAGACCAGACCACCAGGGCACCGGAGCTCCCCGGGCTCCCCTTCCCGTGACCTTGTGCAGCCCGCGGCCGGGGGGACCCCACGCGGGGTGGTCTCCACTTCCCACAATGCCCTGGTGGCATTGTGAGGGGACACACTCTTTCCCAAGCTGCAGGTTTGGGGACGAGGCCTGCAGTTTTAAAGTGTGCCTTTGCCACTGGAAGGAAAGGCGGGCACAGGGATGGTCACCGCCAGCCTGGGCCACCTCTGCCAGCGCTGCTGACTTCTGCCGGTTTCTAGGCCAATTCCAGAAACGTTCAGCAAGAGCTGAGGAATGTTCCAAAGGTCCGCGGAGAGCGCAGGGCAGTCGGAGGGCGCTGCGGGAGCTCGCGCCCAGCCCGGGTCAGCCACGTGCTCCCTCAGCTGACCCGGCCAAGGCGAACCGCTTGGGCGTCAAAAGCCGGCAGGGCCCATCTTGACCTTGAGCTCCGCTTCCTGAGAGACCCTTCAGGAAAACAAGGACTGCAGGACAGAACCGGGGCCCTCGGGTGCCCAAGTGTGTCAGCACCGCCTGCTCCCAGCCCCAGTGGTGACCCGGCCCTGGTGTCCCCACAGCCACACCCAGGGCTCCTTCTTCCCCCACCTCCCCAGGACCCTCCCCCTCCACAGGCTTTGCTACTCTGCTCCCACCGCCACCTGCTCCCTTTCTCCGCCAGGTAACAGACTCCTCTGTCCATCTGGCTTAGTGGTGCCCTGGTCAGGGAGGCCCGCCCAGCAGGGGAGGCGAGGACAGATGGGCCACCCTCCAGGAGAGATTCACTGTCCCCAGCACCCCTCACAACTCTGGTGGCAAAACTGTCTGTGCGCTGGGTTGTTCCGTGTCCGAGCGCCTGAGAGCAGGAACCAGTTGACCAGATGCTGACCACCAGGACCCGAAGAATGTGTGTCCGGGACCACAAGGAGGAAAGGGGAAGGAGTCTGGATGGACAGATGGATGGACAGTGGACAGATGGACGAGTGGATGGGTGGGTGGACGGGTGGACGGATGGATGGATGGATGGAGATTGACCGGTGGCTGGACAGGGGGGTGGAGCCACCCGTCCTGGGGGAATGACCTGCATTTCCCGTGTCCCTCCCTGGAGTGGAGCAAGGACCTGCCTGGGCAGCAGGGGGCCGCCTCCTGCCGAGCCTTGGAGACGGGGGACCCTGCAGGCCGACTCCCTGGCCTCCTGTCCTTCCTTCTCTGGGCACGGCTCACACTGTCCCTTCCTAGAGCGCTGCCCCTCCACGTCCCGAAACCAGACTCCCCCTCCAGCTCGTGCCCGCTCCAGAGACAGGCTGAATGACCCATGCTCTCTCCGCCAGGCCCCGACCCCTGAGTGTGAGGGACGTGTGCGCAGGACAATTGACAGCCCTGTCCTTAGACCCCTCGGCCTGAGCCCAAGCCCACAGCCTCTTCTCACCAAGGCTCCTTGCTGAGCCTCAGTCTGCACATCTGAAGAAAGGCACCTCGTGGAGAGTGGGCAGGTCACAAGGGCAGTGCCCGGCGCAGGGAGCTCAGCGCAGCTCTGCCAGGTGGACAGGTTCACCTGAGGCCCAGAAGGGGCAGCCGTCCAGGGAAGAAGGCTCAGGTGCCCTCGGACACGGCAGGGCCTGCAGACGACCTGGCCTGCTCTCCCCTCCCAGCACACCCGCAGACTCGGAGCCATCCTGGAGGCGTCTGGGGTACTCACTGCCCTACTGTCCACCACAAGAGCCAGTGTCCAGCCACCAGGGTGAGCCTTGAAAACGCTCCCTGCTCCACTCTGTCGGCTCCCACCTCCCGCAGCACACGGCAGAGGCTCACGCAGCCTGTGGAGCCCAGGGGCACCGCCTCCGCCCCAGCTGCCCGCTCAGCCGCCGCCCTTCGGACCAGCTGTCTTCACCTGGGCGACTGTCCCCAGGTCTGTGATCAGCTTCCACTGCCCCATCCGTGCCACAGCCACACCCACAGGTCCCACTGGAGACCCTGCTCTCACCGCTCCCCGGGACGGCCGTATCCCAGCCCCTGGGCCCTGAGGGCCATTGGTAAATGGTGACCGGGGGGATGACAGAAGGGTGACGAGCCCCTTCACTCAGTCTACTGCACGTGACTAGAGCTGGCATCAATCAGCAGAGCCTGGTGACAGCCAAGCCCCAGGCTGATTGAAAGGGTCTGCCCCTGTCCTCCACAGTGGGCCGTAAATGTGTAACTGATCAATCAACAAACCATCAATAACTACCGCACCGTGACAGGGCAGGGTCACTACGTGCACACAGTGGCTTGGACGTCTGCCCAGAGAGGCGGAGCGGGTCTGATGGGCACCAGGGGCTCCTCTTGGGTCTCAGTTAAGACCTGGATGATCCCTCAGGATCCAGGAAGGCGGGCGGGTCTCCTGGGGCTGCTGTGACCAACGGGCCAAACTGAGTGGCCTAAAGGTACACCTCTGCTCGCAGTCTGGGCACGGGAGCCCAAAAGGGGCTGTGGGTCCCTCCAGGATCCTCGGGAGGAGCCCTCCCACTTCCTCCAGGTTCTGGGGCCCCCATGCTCCCTGGCCTTGGCACTGCAGTCTCTGCCTGTGTCTTCTGTGGCCTCCTCCTCTTCTGGCCCTCACAAGACACTTGATGCTAGGCCCACAGGATCATGCAGGATGACCTCACCCCAAAGTCACTTTGTATTCATCCACTTCCTGTTTGCCAATAACAAAATACCACAGACTGGGTGAGTTATAGAGAAAAGAGGTTTATTTGGGCTCACAGTTCTGGTAGATGGGCAAGACACCTCCTCTGGTGGTGTTCTCAGGGGTCCATCCTGGTGACCTCAGCTCGTCCTGGTCTCCTCCCCAAGGCCTTGCCCTCTGAAGCCCCACAACAGGGCCTTGATCCCAACATGAGTTGGGGGGGAGGACAAGCCATATTCAACCACCGCCCCCACCTGTATCATACCTACAAAGACCCCTGAGCCATGCCCACCAGTCCTGGGGGTCAGGACTTCCACGTGTTTTTAGCACATGACAAATGCCCTGAGCCCAAGAGGCATGGCACAGGACAGTGACAGGCAGGAGCTGTGACCCGGGTGCGCCTGGGTGGTGGGTGGGGCTGTTCCTGCAGGCCCCGCCAGGGCTGGCTTCACACTGGGAGGGACAAGGTCCCCAGAGGTGGTGGGGCCGTGGGGACAGGAGGAGAGGTGGGCACGTCCACAGAGGGCCGCGGCATCTCAGGCTGGCAGGGGGCGGGGAGGGCGCCAGGCTGGGAGGCCAGCACAGGTAAGAGGGCGGGTGGGGGTGGGCGCAGCTGGGGACCCTCCGGTAGCCGAGGAGGCCCCTCCCACAGACGTGGGCTGCTGCCAAGTTCACGGCCAGGTCCAAGCAGATCTCAGCGACCGCTGCTCAGAGGAGAGGCAGGCAGCACCTGGCCAGGGCCATCCTCAGGGTTCTCAGCACCCAGCCTGGACGCGCCCCGGGGAGCGCTGGGTGTGGGAGCCACCAGTTCCCCTCCCAGCAGGGGGACCCAGCCACCCCTGCCACGGCAGAGCTCGGCCCGGCCCCCCAGGGGCCTCACTAGGCCCCTCAGGCCCTTCCCGCGTCAAAGACCCCAACTCCTGAGAGACCAGAGCCTCGGCCGCTTGGGAAACGTGCTCACTGGACGGCCTCGGCCAGGGGTCACCAGCTTCTCCAGCAAGGGAGCAGCCCGGGCTGCTCACCCCTGCTCAGGACTCCGCCGCCAAGGGGCCTCTCGGACACGGACAGGACACGGCAGCCACCCGCCCAGGCCACACAGCTGCCCCTCTCCCACAGTCCCCTCTGCCGTCATTCACAGCAGAGATCCTTTCTCCTTCCCAGAAATTGAGGTCCCCAAAAGCCTCCAGCTGCCATTTGCTGTCCCCATCTGGCCTTCTGTGGCCAGCCCCCATGGAGCTGGACACTGCTGCTGTCCCCTGACCCAACCACTGGACAGGTGAGGACTGGACCTTGGAAGCCCCTGGCCTGTCCCCTCCGGGGCAGTCTGTAGAAGGCAGGAGGCTCGAAGGGGCTCCTGTCCCCCGACCACAGGCTCAGAGAATCGCCCAGAGGCCCTTTCCCACCCAGCCTGGGAGGCAGGGCCAGCCGAACTCCAGGACTGGACAGTTGGGTTTTGCTTCACAGACCTGGATAAACTGGAAACACAGAGCCAGGCTGGGCAGCCGAGCCGAGAGCAGGTTCACACGGCCACAGCCAAGCACAGCACTGTCACTCAGGCCACCTGCCTGAGGCCCGTGCACCAGCCTCACAGCCGCCACCAGCCGCCACCCAGACCCGGCACGCAGAGCCCCTCAGCAGCGGGGAACCAGGGCCTGGCCAAGCGCGGGCCTCCATCCAGGGCAGATATTAATCAAACGCATCCTGATAGTGATCAATGGAGGGCGCTTGGCAGGCTGGCCTGGCCGGGCTCCAGGCTCACCTCCAGCATCAGGACGCGAAGGATGGCAAATGTGATTCTTGGCAAGGGACAGCACATTGTCTCCTGGCTGTGGGAAAGTGCTCCGTGCACAAGCACTTCCTCAAGACGGGCCCACAAGGAAGTGCTCAGGATGGGCTCATTAAGACCGTCAGCATGGCTGAACAGGACAGGAGGGGGAGGGACCAGGGCCGTCCGGCTCGGAGCAGAGGCAGCCCCGTGGAACGTCACAACCCAAGAGGGCGGCAGGACAAGACTCCCTGGCGCATCCTAGGTCTCGGAGCTGGCGGCAGCGTGCAGGCCAGCTGGGCATGCAGGCCACCCCACCACCTGACCCCAAGCTCGGGGAGGCTTAGGAGGCTGCGGGTCAGGCAGAGCAGGGGCTCCGGGGCCACCACGCAGGAATTTGGGCCCTGGCTTGGTTTCTGAACCTGCCATATGGCTCTGCGTCCTGGGCCCAGGCTGGTAGCCAAGGAGGAGCCAGGCTGGACTGAGTCGGCCACCCTCCAGCCAGAGCAAGGGCCATTTTTCAAAGGTGTCTCCCCACAGCCTCGGGCGGAGGAGCTGCCCTGAGAAGCAGGCTTGGGCCGGGGCCAGGCGGAGATGTCGGGGGCTTCTGGCAAACGCAGCCGCCTCCAAGGATCAAAAGTCCCTTTCTTGGAACTGGCTGCCTCTCTGTGCCAGGTGAATAAGTGCGGGCACCAGGCTGGGCAAGGCCAGAGCTGTCGTACCCAGATGGAGAGACGGGTTTGGGGCTGACCACAGGGCGACCGCCCATCCACTGAAACCCCAACCACAGCAGGCTGGGAACAGGGCTCCCTGAAGACACTGTGCTTCTTGTCCAGGCCCATCCAGGAAAGTGGACAGCGAGGGGACTCACAGGTCCCTGCCTAGGTGTACAGTAGCACAGGGGTCCTGTGAAAGTGACGGGAACTTCTCTCGCCACCACAGGTGGGCGGGCGCAGGGCAAGGCGGGCCTGCAGTGGCGTGGCGAGGGCATCGTCCGCCTGGGGTCACGCTGGCTCAGGGCTGTCTCCTCACCACAGACAAATTGGTGTCAGCTCCTGGGACACAGAGGCTGCCAGGCCTGGGGTCCTGCTGGCCATCGTCAGAGAAGGGCTCCAGGACACTGCTAAGCAGGAGGCCCTGCATCTGCCACTCAGGCCAGCTCCATGCAAGAGGCCGCAGAGGCCAGGTCCTGGCTCCACAGTGTGGCTGATTACCCCAACGCACTGGCCACTGACGCTGCCCACAGGACCCCCAGTTCCCAAGGAAGGAGCGGGATCCACAAGGGCCCCTGACCATCTGAGTGGCCGAGATCCAGAGCCCACACTGATCTCTGCAGGATCCTGGGAGGACACTGTGCCCTATTCTCCTCTGTCCTCACCATGGGTCAGCGAGGGAGGGACTGCCCCGTCCCAGGCCTCTGGGTGCGGCCCCCGAGGGGCAGAAGCCTGTGCAGGCAGCAGGCAGAGCACGTGGCCACCTCCAGCACAGCCCTCAGCCTCTCTGCTTCAGGAACCAGCCTGGAAACAGGGTCGGGGCAGAGTCACTGGCCCCAGGCCAGATAGCCACCAAGCAGCAGGTGGTCACCCTGCCCTTGATTCCTCCCTCCTTACCTGTCCACCTCCCCGCTGGACACTCAGCCATTCCAAGGAATGCTGGGGAAAGTGTCCCACGTGTGAACAGGGAGACACGCTGCCAGCCAGTGAACGTCCCCCAGAGTCACGTCCAGATCTGGAAACACGCTGGACTCAGCAGAGGCCACCTGGAGGAGGGTGGCCCTGAACCCAACATACCTGGCGTCCTCCTAAGAGGAGGGAGATGTGGGCCCAGACACCCGGGGGAGGTGGCCCGACGGTACCAGAAGCAGAGCCTGCAAAGGTGCAGGCACAAGCCAAGGAGGGCGGAGGACACGGGAGCCGCAGAAGCTGGGGGACCAGGCAGGGTCCTCCCAGCGCCTTCGCTGGGAGGGGGCACTCCCACAGCCTGACCTTGCGCCTCTGGCCTCTGAAACCATGAGAGGACATGCTACCACAGCTGAGGCCACCAGCCTGCAGGAGCCCCAGGAGACCAGCCGGGCACCCGGCACCCTGCGCCTGAAGAAGGGCGTGGGGTCAGCCCCCACCCGCCCGCTCCACGCTGGGCCTGGCATGTGCCGACTGGTTGGGGGTGAGGTAAATTCTCTTCTAGGAAAAGCCAGGCGGAGCCAGCACTCTGCCAGGGTGCCCAGCCCCGGAGGCTGGAAGGAGCACTTCCTGCCCACACCAGCTGGGCAGAGCCCCCCTGCCCTCTGCCAGTTTCAATTCCCCCACTTTCCACATCAAGCCTGGGGTTCCCCGCTGCTGGCCACTGCTGCTGGCTGGAGCAGAGATCACTGCCCCACACGCCCGCCGTCACGCGGAGTCACTGCTGTTCAGGTATGTGGCAAAACAACTCACTAGGTGGAACGCAGGACCATCGGCCCCAAGCACCCCAAACATTCCTGGCATCTCATAAAAATGCCAAAGGCATCTGACCCAGCTAAGACTGCCTCCCGGGGGCACTCCACAGGCCATGACCCTGGCCTCCAGCCTGCAAGAGCCAGCGACTTCTCTACTGTCCACCACGAGCCAAGGGGCTCAGGCTGTGTCCCTGCAGCTCAGCCCTGGTCACCACGGCCCCCTGCCCCCTGAGCACCAGAGTGGTCCTAACTAGTGTGCAGGCCCCACACTGCCTCCTAACCCTACCACTTCCTGACCCGTTCAGCGTCTAACATGCTCAGCCCACCTGAGTGTGAGTGGTCCCTCAAGCCACCATAGTCACAGTGCCACCACCATTCGCAGACACCCCATGACAACTTCCCTTGTTCCCCGTCCTCACTGGGGACAGTCCCCAACATCAATGCCATTCTTCTGTCCGTGAGTGGCTGACACAAGGCCACCAGCCCAGGTGCAGAGAGACGGGTGTCAATGCTGGCGGTGTCCAGAACACTCCGAGCTGCACTCTCTTCGGAGAGACAGCCACAGCACACTACAGAGGGCCCCGCGACGGCCAGTCTGAGTTAAGGGTCCCGGGGCCCTCATAGGGCACAAATGGCTGCCAGGGCCACCTGCAGCCTCACGCCCCACAGTGGGTGCCAGCAAAAGAAGGGCACCTGGGTCCTCACCCACCCAGCAGGTCAGCAGCACGCTGGCACAGGTGGCCACTGCTCCTGTGTCCATCCGTCCACAGAAGCTTTCTGAGCACCTACTACACGCCCAGCAGGACCCAGGGCACAGCCCTCGGACTCGACCATGGAAAACAGAGAGTCTGCCCTCCAGACCACGGCACAGCCCGGAAAGACTAAGTTAGGCAGCGGGCGGAGCAGCCTGCACACCAGCCTCAGTCCACTGCCCGGCCACCTCCCTGTTCAAGGGGAGTGTCCAGCATGGTCTCTGACCCCAGGCTTTCCCCCAGGGACTATGGCCCTGCTGCAAAAATGAGATCCCTGGCTGACACCCTCTGCCAGGGTCCCGGATGTGGACCCTCTTCTTTGCCCTGACAAGCCTGACATGGGCCAGGTAAGGGGCGGCTAGCGAAGCCACCTGAGACTACGCTTCCGGGGAAACAGGGTGGAGGGAATTGGAGTCCACAGATCCCCAAGGCCTGTGCCACCCGCTGCCCAGCACCCAGACTCCCAACACAGGTCCCTCCAGAGGGGGACAGGGATCTGAGTGCCTCCACAGTGGCTAGCAGGCAGGGCAGGCCAGGGGCCACCCCAGGCCCACCCAGAAGGGTCCCTGAGCCAGCAGCCCTGGCACTGCCCTGCACCCCGTGTCCAGCGCGTTCAGTGGGGGAGCCCGCAGCCGCCTCGTCACACCCTGTCCCCCCACAGAGAGACCAGCAGCCCCGAATTCAACAATGTTGGCATGGCCTCCTGCCAGCCGTGGGGACACATCCCTGCCACACACAGATCCCCTGGGGCCCCTGGGGCCAGAGAAGTGAGCACAGGAGAGGAAAGGTGGAGCCGCAGGGGGCACTGCTGCCCAGGTGTGGGGCCCAAGAAGGCCCCTCGGAGGACACTCTGCCCTGGTCAGAGGGAGGAAGCAGGGCCAGAAGGTGAAGGTGGCTGCCCTGCTCTCTGCCTGGCCTGTCCCAGCGCCTGCCACTGGAGCTCGGCTGCCCCCTGCTGGCCTGTCCAGGCACTGCGCGGGCCCTGCACGGCAGCTCTCCAGGCGTCTGTCCTGCCTGACCCTGCCTGGACTCGGGCCTCGGAGTCCCTAGGCCCTCACCTGTATGCAAATCATCTCTGAGCACCTGGCCCACTGCCAGCAGGATGTCACGAGGAGCCCGCACTCGCCGTCACCCAAGCCGCTCTGCAGGCGTCTTGTGGGTTTGGAGGGTGCTGGCAATGCCGGCCTGCCCGGGCCCCACTGGGACCCGCTGGACAGCAGCACCTGCCCTTGGTCACTGTGTCTGCATGCAGGTGCTGCCAGCACACCTCATCTTAGGGGGTGCTCAGCAACCTCAAGGGGTATGACCTGGTTTTTGAGACAGCTGACGTCAGGACCCAGACCCGTGCGCAGGCTGCGGGGGGCAGTGCTGGGGGACAGGGGCTCACAGCCCTGCCGGGGTCCTACCTTAGACTGCTGTGGCTGACTGCGACATCCAGCAGCTGTGGGGCTCGCTGGAAATGCAGATCCCCTCCAACAGCGCCTCCCCGGGAGCAGCTGTCAGCACCAACCAGCCACGTGCCCAATGACACTTCCCAATGACACAGCCCCCTAAGTCAGTGCAGGGCACCCCTCTGCCCAGCGGGCATCACTGGCCAGACCCAGGCAGCCTTTGTGGGTACCTTTTTGAAAAGACCAAGATACCCCTCCGCCAGCCCTCAAGAGCTCCCCCTGGACCCAGGCTGCTTAGGCCAGGGGTGTTCCAGAAGTTTCCCTGGGTCACTTCAAGAAAACAGCAGGAAACAGAAACGTTCAGATGGCTGTCTTGACTGCTGTCCCTCAGCACTGCCCCAGCACCTGCCATCCGAGTCCTGGTCCCCCAGGGCTGCGCTCAGGGCTCAGAGCTGCCCCGAGAAGCCACCCCACACAGCTGGCACAGGGCAGGCAGCTGCTCACCTCAGCTCTGGAGGCCAACGCAGAGAACCACAGCGCAGGCCCGCGGGGAGGGTCCTCCTGCCTCCGGCCTCGGCCTCCATCTGCACACACCTCCTCTGTCCTCTCCTCCTCCAAGGACACCAGTCACTCCATGCACAGTCCACCCTAACCCAGGCCCACCGCATCTGTAGACACACAATTACAAAGACCCCATTCCCGAGTAAGGTCATGGGCATGGTACTGGGGTTAGGAGATCCAGACCTCTCTTGGGGGTCACCACTTTGCTAGTATCCCACAGCTGTGCCAACATCCTCAGCATCACTGGGTGTGGGCTAGTAATGGCCCAGGCCCACTGACCAGAAGCCCAGTGGGCCAGCAGGGGCTCCAACAAGACTGGAGAGCACCACAGGCCAGAGAATGTCCCTGCCCACCCTCCACAGCCCTCAAAGCATCTCGGCTGACTGGACGGGGGCCGAGCTCACTGGCTAGTTTGGGGAGAGTCAAGGGTCCCGGGCCATCCCCCGTCCCGCTGTGCCATGGCCCCTGCTGCGTCTAACCACAGCAGGCTACAGCTGAGCCTGAGACCAGAGCACACTCCTCACCCCCTCGCCCTCCAGAGGGGCTGGAGTCCTGAGCCATGCACCAGCCAAGCTGGGCACCAGGGTGGGAAACCAAAGGTATCACCAGTGCCCACACTGCAAGTGGCAGCCAGACCCTGAGGAGTGTCCGCAGGGCTTTGGCTAGGGCCAGGTGTCACAGGAGCCTTCCAACACGGGCCGCCGCAGCAACTCCCCAGGGCCCCACCTTGCCCTCAGCTTGAGCCTGCTCAGAGTAACTGCCATGCAGCTGCCGTTCTCAGCAATGGCACACGCTCTGCCGGAGGTGGCTGTCTGTCTCCACCTCCGCGCACGGTGTGCCAGACTCAGACACTGTGGCCACCTGCCCCGAGCCTGGTGCAATCCAGAAGGTGCCAGGTTGCTGCAAACACCTCTCCACCCTCAGGAGGGGTGTGGGAGCGGCCAGCGTTCCCTGGTCCTTGGGGCTCGGCATGGAGGGTCCACACAGGGAACAGCAGCCTTACAGGCACCAGCCCCCCGCCTGCCCCGCCAACCAGGCCCAGGGATGGCCGTCAGGGTCACGCCCTGCGGCACTGGACTGCAGACCACTGCTTCCACCTGCGGTGGGACGTCCCCAGCCAGAGCTCTTTTGAAACCAAAGGGATTTACAAGGGAGACGGATACAACCTGAGCCTGATTCTTAAGCGCCGTCACCATTGAGACGAGGCACTGAGGGTCCGAGAGGTGGGATGTGCTTCGGGGTGTGGCCGTCCCCACCAACACCAAACCAGGGGCAGATAGGGACAGCGGCCAATGCTAAAGCAGCCCCACCATGCAGGCAGGGAGGTGGGCCGGGAGACAGGGTGGCAGCGGCTCTGGCCTCCAGCCCATGGGCCTAGGGACACCTGAGGCTTCTCAGGGCCAGACTCAAATAGGGAGAGAACACTGAGATGGACAATTTTAAGTCCTGTCCAAGGGACCCTGAGAGGACGCAGGCTCCAACAGCCAAGGACGGTGCCATACCTGCACATAGGAGGTGGCGGGCAGGAAGGAGCCTCTGCAGAAGAACTGCCCACAGACACAAGCCCAGGCTGCCCATGTGCCACCCCCACCCTCCCAGGACAGAAGCCCTCAGCCTGGGCTCTCAGCCCTCCTCTGCAGCCACTCTGCAGGAAGAGGTGGTAGAGGAGGTGTGGGGGCAGGGAGTCACAGGTCCCAAGACGCAGGTCCAACCAAGTTCCTTGGTCCAGCCGTGACCCCCTCCCCTCCTCTCCTCCTGAAGGTGGCGGGGGGCCCCTGGCCTGTACCAGGACTCTGGGACACCCTGATGTCGCCTGCAGGCAGAGCTGCCCATCCACAGCCCCTCCGACGTCACCAGAAGTCCTACTGGGAGCGGCACCAGCCCTCCAGCCCTCTTCACTCTGATGCTTGGCACGAGAGGTTCTCCCAAGGCGAAGGCCACGCCACAGACGGGGACGGCAGGTGAGACACACCCCGTCCCCCCTCCCACCCCCCCATGCCCGGTCCCGAGCTCACCCCTCCTCCCTGAGCAGGCAGCAGGCGCCTCTGAGAACTCGCGGCCTCGCTGGTTCCCCTCCCCTCGGCTCCCCAGCAAGGCAGAGGCCTGGGCTGAGAGCCCTTGGGTGAGCTGGGCCCAGCTGGCCCTCGTGCCAGGAGAAGCCCCGTGGGAAGGCCCTGGGCTCAGGGTAGACAGGGCCACCTGGCGATGGCGCGGTCCTGGCCTGCACGAGGCCCTAGGTTTGCCACCCAGCCCCAGAGACGTCAGACACAGACACGGACACCAAGGGCACCCCGCTGGGCCTCTCCGGTGCTGGCTCGGTCCTTGCTAGAGCTGACCTCTCTGTGATCAGGACGGAAGGTGTGGGGGAGAGGCCTCTGCCCCCTGGTGTCACAGGACCAACAGAACAGCCCTAGAGGAGGCCGAGGCCTGGGGCAGCCCTCCCTGCTTGCTCTGTCCGCGGTTTCCCCAGCAGCAAAACATAGATGGTGGCTCTGTGGTTCCAAGGCCTTCCAGATCTAGAGTTCTGGCCTCTGGGTCCCACTCCCTTGAGGAACCCTGGGCCTGAACCGCCTCCTCAGGGTGGTGAGCCCCCTGTCCCCTCTCCGAGGGAAGGAGGAGCTCATGAGTCCAGGGGCAGAGCTATCAGGCTGGGCAGGGAACCCTGTGGTGGGAGCCCAGCAGCCTGGCTCTCATCTGGTGTGTGGAGGAGCCGGGGGTCAGCCAGGCACAGCTGGGGCCAGGGAGGGGGGCCCCAGAGACAGGTGCGACCACTCCAGGGGCAGAACACCTGGGGGCAGCCTCCACTCACTGGGGGTCCACTTGACAGCGAGGACATAGGCACAGGGATGCTGGTGGTCAACAAGACCACAGTCACCATGGCTGAGCCAAGGCCCTGACCACTTGGGACCACAAGCACGCACTCCACGCCGGGGTCAGCTAGCAGGGCTTCCCCGCCCACCCTCCTCCTCCATCCTCCAGAGGACACAGCTGCGGGGGCAGGTCACTGCCATCCCAGACCCAGTCCTCGACCCCACCAGGGCACCTCAAGCTATTTTAGATGGTAGGCCAGATGGGCGACCCCACCTCTGCCCTCCTCGTGCCCAGGACCTCCTGCTGGCATTCTGGCCAGGGGCATGACGGGGCTTCTGAGGTGCTCTGTGCCCAGCTGTGCACTTGTCACAGGCCCTGAGCCGAAGCGAATGGAGGGAATGCCCCCAGCCCCTGCTGGCCACCACACATCCCACCAACGGGGTGGCAGTCACAGTAGCACCAAGCCAGGAAGCTCCCCTGAATCCTCTGCCTAGAGGGAACCACAGAGGGTCATTTGGCCACCTGGTCACTCGCCCTTTCCAAAGGGCTGCCTTCAAAACTCTCCACCAGCTGAGGGCTTCTTATTTGCTGAAAGAAAACAGGAAAAGGAGAGGAGGGAGGGAAAGAGGGGCGAAGGGATGTCCACTTTGCCTGGCCAGTCTGGGACATCCCTTGGGGACATCCAGGTCCCCAAGGCCAGAGCCCTGGCACAGGGGGCTCTTCCCTTGAGCTGGGCACGTGACAGATGCTGGGCTTCAGACCTGGGTTCAGCCAGAGTGGTCTTGACCGGGGACCCTGCTGTCAGCAGCTCTTTCTTGTCCCCCACCCAGGTCAATGACCCGTCAGTGGTGATTGAGAGACGGCCACAACCCCTGGGGCCAGGGAAGCCGAGAGGCAGAGTGGGCTCACCTGGCGACAGGTGTGGCGGGGGACGGGCCCAGGCCTGGATTAGGCAACTGTGGTAGGAACCAGGCCCGCCAGGCCCCCGCAGATGTGGGCCCCACCACCTTGCCGAAGGCCCGATTGAATTACCCAGAAATGTGATCAGAGGGAGGGCACCGCCTGCGGCTGCGCGGCCGTCTGCTGGCCACTTTGATGTGGAGGACATCATCCGAGCCCCGCCGCCCCCTCTGGTTTTTAAGAGCAGTGTGGTGCGCGAGCCCCACTTTTCTTTTCACGGCCGGCCGGGAGCTGTTCTAACCTTTGCATAAGAACCGCCAATTACCTCGGCAGCAGGAAACCCAATCCAGCCCCACTGGGGACAGCCCTCCTGCTGCAGGGAGCAGCCCAGACACAAGAAAGGCCAGCCTGGCGCACCAGGAGCAGCTCCTGGGGCCAGAGACAGACTGGGCACGGTCCTGGACCCCATGCAGCCGCCTGCACAGCTAGGGTCCGGGGAGAAGACCCGAGGGCCTCAGCCTGCTCCTGACGGCGACAGTGCAGCTGCAGAAACCCCGCCCTGGCCAGCCCTGCCCTTGGCCCCTGGGTGCAGAGGACCCCTAAGCCACCCCGGCCTCACGGCTGCCCCACCCTCCTCCACAGCCACTCCTGGTCTCTACTCCCTCGTACCGCCCAGGCCCTCACCCGCTGGCCAGCGCCTGGCCCTGCTGCCCCTCACACCCTCCCACAGCCCACAACTGCCCCAGGATGAAAAGGTGGCTGGGGGCTGGCCACGTGCTCGTCTCCGTGTCCTCGCCTCTTCCTTCCTTAACACATTGTAACACACGTCCCCAAGAGCTCCCGATGGCAGCCTGTGCGCCCTGCCAGACGGTCCCCCCATACCACCCCTCCCCCCAGAAGGGGACCACTCCCTCATCTCCCCTGATGCCGGCGGGCAGGGGTTCTTGGAAGGAAACTGCAAGAGCACCCTGGGGCTGGGCCCAGGACACCCCTCACCCACCCAGGCTACCCGGCTGCAGGCACTCGAGCGCCCGGGGTCACGGGTGCTGGAATCAGCTCTGGATCTCAAACCCGAACATCGACAACGGGAAAGAGCCAGTGTGGTCTCAGTGCTGCTCGAGTGTCCTCAGTCCACGGCTTGTTCAATCCGCGGATGCGCAACCCACAGAGCAAAGCGCTGGCTCATGCGGGTGGACAGGGGCGGTCGACGACAACAGGCGACACCTGAGGTCCTCAGAGGCTCAAGCCCAGACCTGCTCCCAGAAGTCCCTGCGCTCGGCCAGCGGGGGCACGAGGCACCTGCCTGTCCCTCATCACCAGTGAGGAGAACCAGCCCCTTCCCGTCCCTGGAATCGCTAGGCCACAGGAGGGGCTTAGCTCTCGATTCTGCATGTCCCCGTAAACGTTTAACCACTTATCAGGTGTCCTGAAGAGCAGTCACGACGTGTGATCACAGCTGCCACGGACCTGGGAAGGTCTTCCGTACGAGGGCAGAGCCCGGGGGACCCCAATGACCTCCCATGGGGAGTGGGCTGGATGTAGGAGGGTGAAGCCACTCAGAGCCTGGGTAACACTCGAGAGCACAGCTGACTAGCAGGGGTGACCATCCCAGTGACCTCATCTGGTGACACTTTAAAAGTCCTGGGCTCCCTCTGAGGAGCCTCAAGGGTGCAGGGATTGGAGGTGAGGGGCTCTCTGAGGGTGAGGGGCCATAAAGCGAAGGGTAAAGGTGGCCTCTGGCTCCTGAGAGCAGCCCCTACTGGTGGCCATCAAGGACACAGGGACATTGGCACACAAGTGGAAGTAACCCAGCCCCCAGCCGAGACGCAGACTTGTCCAGAGCCCCGGGGACGCGGCCCCACACACACACTTGATCTCAACAATCGCCTGGCACCCAGAGCAGAGAACAGGCCAAGCTGGACGTGGCCCACGGAGCCAGGAGCTCAGGGAGGGCCATGTCTGGCTGCTGACCAAGGCAGTGGTTGGAGGCGGGGTGACGGACACACCATCGCAGTGGACACGGGCACTGGGGACTTCCTGTGTGCAGGCCTGCGGTGTCCTGCGTGATATCGACTTTCAGGACCTCCGGGCACGTACCCAATTATGGCGTCTTTCAGGACGCAGCTTCGAGAGCCTGCAGCTGTGGTCGGGAGCACCTGAGGGCAGGCTCCTGGCCATCCCTTCTGCTGAGCGCACACTACTTTTCGTAACTGCGTCTTTTCTGAAGAGACAGTCGCCGTCCGAGGATCGGCATCACTCTCCTGCTGTGCTTCTGCCGTGTCCTGTGCCTTGTGCCTACCAGGAGGCTCAGGGGAGGCTCTGCAGAGCCACATGCCCCCAGTGCCCCTCACCTGCTCATTCTCAGGTCTTAGGGAGCTGGCGGGACCTGCTACTCCTCACTCAAGGACCTGACCGACCGTCTCCACATCTGCCCTGGAGGCAGCAGGACAGCCCATGGATGGAGGCCTCCGTGCAGAGACACAGAGCCAAGCCAGGTGAGGGGAGTCTGTCTGGGGAGGGGGTGGCACTGATCCAACAAAGAAATTAAGGAGAATAGAACCCACCAGAGAAGGGGCCTCACAGCCCGGCAAAGCCACAGGGCACCGAGGCAGTGGTGAGGGAGGCTGGAGCAATCTCATGGCCATCAGCCAATAAAGCGACGAGCGCTCTAACTGTCCCCGAGGGAGCCCGGTTCAGATGGCAGCATCAACCTCCTGCCACGTCCAGCGGCAGACACTTCTCTCATCTGAGGGATGTCCCCACAGCTCCTTGGAGATGGCCCCCCAGACGACAACGAAACAGGGCACGGGTGGACGTTAGAGAAGCCCTGAGCATCTTTTTGTGCCAAAAAGGAAAGAAACCATCAAAAGGCAGTGGCTGCAGAGCCGAGGCACACAGCAGCCAGAGGAGGAGGTCCCTGCCACAAGGGCCACACCACCACCCAACTAAGCAGGACAGAACCCAACCGGCAGAAGGAACAACCAGGACCCTCCACGAGGACGCCCCCAGGGAGCAGGAGGCGGGAGGGCACGGCCGGTTCCACCACACTCCACAGGCGCGTCCAGAGCCAGTACTGGGCAACCCTGCCCGACGGGGCCATTCCCCAGAGTCACGGCTCACAAAAGCCAGGAGGACTGAGCACATCCAGGAGGCGGGGACACAGCCACAACGCCACGTGTCTCGGGACCCATGTGCTCGGGGGGCACGGAACAGAGGACAGTGGCCAGCGTCACCTCCTGCAGAGGGCTCAGGCCAGCTCGCTGCTGTCCTGGCAACTCTTCCCCAAGGCTGCTGCCGCCTCCGAGTCACTGTTACCAAACACGAGCAAGACCTAGGATCTCGCCCTGGACCTGCTCCACGCCACCTGGGTCACAGCATCTGTGCCTTGTGCCATCCGGCGCAGAGCCAGTGGGGCCCAGCAGCTCTTGGGGAGGAGCAGAGGTGAGAACAGCCCCTGGTGGGTGGGGTGTGAGGGTGGGAGCAGGCTCGCACCCGCCTCCCCAGCACGGGGCCAGGCGGTGCTCCCAGGGGCTCTGCTGGCCATGGAGAGCCAACCCTCCTGGGTCCAGCGGGGCACGTGAGGCTTTCAGGCCAGGGGGCTTTGGTGCCTGCCAGAGTGGGTCCCCTCAGTGACCTCATGTGCTCCCCAGCTGACCCCACACGTCCCGCCCCATCATGAGCTGCTCAGACCCACAACCGTGTCGCTCCAGTGTGTGCAGCACAAGCCCCGCGTCCAAGCCACAGGTGCCCACACACCCCACCCGTGGCCCTGACAGGCTGCTGTCCCGCGTGGACCCCAGCTCCTTCCTGCTCTCACACTACAAGCCCAGCTGCCTCCACCCTGTCTCCTGCTGACCCTGCGGACACAGGCCTTCTTGGTGCCCAGGCCCAGGCCCCCGCTCACCTCCCCTTCCTCAGGCCTCCTTGAGGGCCGAGATTCCAGCTTCACACGGTGCTGGGTGAACCTACGATCCAGCAGGACAAGCCCCGACCCTGTGCCCAGCCAGAGCACGGAGGTGACCACGGGAGACGGCTGGAGATGCTCAAGGCTGCTGCAAGGGCCATGAGGGGCCAGCACACTCCTCAAGGGGGTGCTCTCCATCACAGCTGCATGGCCACCGCGCTCCACAGAGCGCCTGCTGAGAAGGAAGAGGGTGGACTGGTCACTGCACCAGGGCTGCCCCCTGCCCCCGACCAGCACAGCCAAGTCAGGGCCCATCTTTGTCAAACTCAGCGCATATGAAATTGTCAGGAGCCCCCAGAATGCCCGCAAGACCTCAGGCCACAGTCCACAGGCGCCAGCAGGCCCAGCCAGGCTCCTCCCTCCCCTCCACACACTCCTCCAGGGACAGCGCTCCCAGCCTCCTTCCTGAGGGCAGCACAGGTCGCCCAGAATCATCCACCACCTGGCAAGAAAAGCCATAGAGGTGGCTCTGCACCCAGCCCAGACACAGGTGGACAGCAGGGCCAGGGAGGGACAGGCACAGAGGCAGGACAGAGGGCACAGCTGTCCATCCCACAAGTGCCCCGAGGACTAGGCTCATTTGGAGATGGGACACTCCACAGTTCAGACAGGTCAGACCAGCCTGGCCTCTCAGAGGACTCGGGAGACGTCCACAGGGAAGGTGCCGCCCAGATGGCAGCAGTGGCTTACGGGGTCCCAGGGCCCACCGCACATTGGAAAGAAATCAGCGGAACCCATGCCACCACCAGGTGGCGCCCGAACCTTAAGAGCAAGGGGTGGCAGGCCCCACCCTGTCCCCAGAGCAGCAAGCAGCCCAGCCCTGAGGGTCCTTCTGCCCTAACCAGCCCCCCCCTCAGAGGCAGCCTGCTCCAGGAGGCCCAGCGACCAAGGCAGAGTGTCAGGCACAGGCACAGGATTCCAGGGGACACCAGGAGCCACAGGAAGCCAGCATGTGCTGTCACAACCACCTAGATCCTCATGATCCCACATTCTGGGGCTACACAGTGTCCCTGGGCCCCTTTCCAGGATGTCATCCTCAAATCCCATCTCCACACAAGCTGGCAAGACTAGGGCGCCTGTGTCCTGCCAGGCGCTCACCCTTCAAGCCCACGGCAGACCTCACTCGTCCACCCAACGCTCTCCTCCATGAAGGGGCTCCAGGGACTAGGCAGCAACCCCCTGAGCTGGTGCCCCAAACGAGAGCCCTGGGCCAACCTGGGTCCAGAGTGGATCGAGAGATGACACGGCCTGTCGCACACGCCCACTTCCCCCTCCCCACCCTGGCCCAAGCAGGGCCACCTCGGGCTTGCAGGCCACCGTGCAGTGGCAGGAAGCCCCTCAGCCAGGTGTTCGCGCTTTCCCGAGCAGCCCTGCCCCAGCAGCAGGCCCCGCGTGGGTAGAAAGCACAGACGTCTCAGCCTCCGCGGGCCACCGTGGAATTATTGGCACTCTGATCCACAGAAACACCCGGCCCCCATCACGCGCACAACCCGTGACGTAACGACACACCCAGGTTCCCCCGTGTCCGACCACCAGCACCCCCAGGCCCGAGGCTGCAGGGGACCTGCCCAGCCCACGCGGCCCTGTCCCTGGAGGCCTCCAGCAGTGAAGGCACCGCCTCTGGCTTCCAGGCTGGCTTCAAGGCCCCAGAGTCGCCTCCACAACAGAAAAGCAAGTGCCTCCCGGGAGCAGCTGGGGAAGGACGGCAGCAGGGCGCGGCCACCTGGAGAGCCCGACAGCGCAGCGGCTGAAGGGCAGCAAAAGAGGGACTGGCTTCCTTGTCCCCCTGCTGTCCCCTAGGTGGTCAGTCAGAGCACAGGCTTGTCCTGCTTGGTCATGTGCCATCTCATCCCCAACCAGCCTCTCTCCTGCCGGCTGGCCAGGGGCCGTCAGAGCGTCACCTGCAGAGCCGCACGTGCGGGTGGTTACGCAGCCTGTGCATCAGCTCTTCCTCCTTGGGCTCCTCCAGGATGTCCCTGTGAGGCAGAGGACCAGGCGCTGGGTGAGAGCCACAGCTTAGGGGAGGGTCCCCAAACCAGACGGGCCGGAACGAACACACAGGGACTGGGACCCCAAGGACCAGACCCAGCCTCGGGACAGACGCAGGGCCGCCAGCAGCGCCACCAAGGCTCACAGACACCAGCACAGGCCGGAAGGGCACTGCCGGGGCTCCGCGGTGGCTCCGGCCCCAGCAGTGCGGGGAAGCAAAGACAGACCGTAAAAGCCCAGACACCCGCTGGGCACAGCTGGCACCCGTGCAGGAAATGAGACCCTCAGCAGGCCACCTCCAGTGTGACTGGCCACCTTCCTGGACCAGTACAGAGGCATTCAAATGGTCACAGGAAGGAAGGTCACAGGAGCACCCAGAGGCCAGGAAACTGAAAGGGGGGGCTCTTTCACGTGCTGGAGCCGCGTCGAGCAGAGAGCCCCAGCCCACTCCTGGCCCTGGCCCTGAGCTGCTGTGACCTGCTCAGCTGTGGCTCAGGAGAAAGGGACATGGTGGCAGGGAGACCCATCAGGGCCTGCTGCTGCACTTCACCCCAGGAGGCTGCTCACAGTGGCTTCCCAGTAACGCACCTGAATATGAGCTCTGCGGTCAGCTGCATCCCCGAGAGGTGCCGCTCATGACTGCGGGGGTCCCACCTGTAAAGGAAGTTCTGGGGAGCGGGAGGGAGGAGGGCGGCCAGTGAGTGTGGGCCCTGTGTGAGGCCAGCCCTGCTGCTCCTGGGCCCAGGTGGCCAGCATCACTGCAAGGGTGGGCATCTCACCCTGGACGCCTGGACTCCGGCAGCGAGATACTCACTCCTGCCGTGGCACGGGCTGGGGCCCCTCCTTCAGCACCAGGCCAGGGCCTGAGCAGCACCACCATGCTGCGTGCGTCAGGCGTGTCCCAAGAAAGCCCAGCAGCCAGGGCAAGCCGCACCCACGGCCAGACCAGCCCAGCACAGCCATCCAAAGACCAGAAGGCCCAGCCCCAGCTTCCCACCAGTAACTGACACGCGAGAAACCGAGACAGGCCTGGGCAGGGACTTCCGGTACCTCCAAAAGCAGAGCCAGAAAGAGGTTGACCCAGATGACGGACGACACCAGCCACCACAACACGAAGTAGACCAGTGACCACCTGTGGGGGACAGGGGGTGCATCCTGGGGCAAGCAGAGCGGGGAGGTCCAGTCCTGACCCCACCATGCACACCTGTCAGGACCTCATCCATGCCCAGCTGGTGTGGGGCACTGGTGTCCCCACTGAAGACCCCCCGGCACCAGCTCACGCAGGAGGGTCCAGGCCACGAGCTCACGTGGGAGCTCAGCACCACACACACCTAGGCCTCCAGGCCAGGCCCTTGTTGGGCTGGGCAGGGCTGTCCTGCCATCTCCCTGGCCCAGCCCACGGAATTCCCGTCACAGCAGGCCACCAGCGCCTCCACACCACACCCGAGAGAGAGTACCTACGTCCTCGGCCATCGCCCAGGAGCAGTGTAGATGGGACACGAGGTCGGCCAGGATGAGCGGCCAGCCACCCCGCACTGTGGAGCCAGCCGGGGCACCTGGAGCGGAGGCGGCAGCCGTCTGGGGGAGCCTGGCTAGGGGTGGGGCTCACCTGCCTGCGTAGCGCTCGTAGGCTTCCAGGAACACCTGCCAGTTGTTCACCACCATCACGTTCCACAAGGTGATCAGGGCGGCCTGCGGGGCAGAGCAGGGGTCGGGAGAGTCCCTGAGGGGGGCAGGGGAGCAGGCCGTAGGGGGGGCAGGGGGGCCTGGGGGCAGGGAGCCGGGACTGGGAGGGGTCAGGCCACAGGACTCACCGCAAAGTCATCAAAGTTGTTGGCCCAGTACTCCAGCTGCTCGAAGCTGCCACAGGGCGCTGAGCCGTTGTCGTGGGCCAGGCTGGGGACACAACACCCCTGTCAGCAACAGGGGCCAGAAAAGCAGCACTCAGCACTGCCCTAGCCCCCTGCTCAGCCAGGACCTCCCTCAGGCCCCTGGGAAAAAGGAGGAAGAGCAGAGTGTCCCCCACGCAACAGGACCACGGACACAGCTCCTCTGGGCTCCGGGGCCACAGTGGGGCTCCAGGTTCTGGGCCTGTACTGCCCACCCCCCATCCCACCCACTTCTGCAGCCTGGACTCAGAGAGGGGTATGGGAGCGGTGGTTCTCAGGAGCCCCAGGCAGGGCACGGGGGGGGCCACAAGGGGAGCAGGGACCCCTCACCTGTCATTGCCAGGAGCCACGATGGCACCTTGGAACAAGTTGATCCCTAAGATGGCAAACACGTAGTACACCACCTAGGAGCCCGGCAGCCCCATCAGCCTGACTGCCCAGAGCCAGCCAGGGTCTGAGAGGCCACAGCCTTCCGCCCTGGGCACAGGCTCCCAGCCTGGCCACTGCCCCCAACCATGAGCCCCACTACTTCAAAACATTGTCAACCTCCGGGGCCAGGTGACCTCAGGTGCCAGTGGAGCTGGGCAGGTATGTCCATGCTCCCCAGGGGACCTGGGTGCTGCCTACCAATGAAAGGCGGCTCAGGGACCCCAGCTAGCATGGGGCCCCTCCTCCCAAGCTCAGCCAGCAGACAAAGCCATCCAGTCCCCAGTGACAAGGTGGCCCTGGGATGGCATCCCAGACTCCTGGCAAAGGAATGCCGATCCAGCCCCACCCATGACAGCCCCAGGTCCCGCCTCCAGGAAGGGGAGCAACCTGGCTTCCTGCCCAGCCCTGTACCTCCTTGGCCTCACCTCCCTGCTGATGCCCCAAGCAGGGACCCTGCTGCCCACAGGGCAAAGTCGGCCAGCCGCTGCTCCCGTCAGCCACTATGGAAGGCCAGTCCACCCAAGTCCACTGCCCAGGGTCCTGGTCCCCCGCCACTAGCACCCTCCAGGACTCACCACCAGGATGCCGCCAAATGCCCGCAAGTTCTGGACAAGGCCCAGGATGGTGCTGGCCACCACGGCCATCAGCTGCAGGTAGGAAGAAAGCACAGCCTCTCACTCCTCCCGCCCACTGAGGGACACCAGCACCCACTCTATGACCCTGAACAGAAAGGCAAAATGGACACCAAGCCACAAGCCACACACCCACAGGCACCCAGCAGCCACCCACCCACACATGGCCACACCTGGCCACACCCTACAGCTGTCCCCACACTGCTCACACACCTGGACATACAGACTCAGCCCACAGCTGCCCACACCCACCGGGACACACAGGTACACACATCCTAAAGCCAGCCACACACACTGGGACACACCTAGACAGGTGCATGACCTCCCACACACACCTGGACACACCTAGATGTGCACCTGGCTACCCACACACCCCCTCACCTGCACACACCACGCCACCCATACACCTGTCCACACACCACACCTACACCCATCGACACACATCCACACCCCAAATGCCTAAACCCACCTGTGCCAGGAACTCCTCACATGGCCGGCCGCCTCGCAGGCCTAGTCCTGTGCCCCTGGGCAGAGCCCCCGTGTCCAGGGCCTCAGACCAGTCTGCCTGCCCACCCGTGGGCCAGGGCAGCTCCGAGGAAACAGCCCTGGAGGTGCCCACTAAGACGGATCCCCACCGGCCAGCCAGGCCTGCAACCCCACCCCCCCGCACACTGTAGGCAGAGGGGCGCCAGCAGGTGGACACCACAAGGGCGAGGGTGCAAGCCCACGCCAGACACCCACATGCACACAGGTGCCTGAACAGTGTGCATGTGACACCGTCCTGCGAGCATGTGTGACATGGCAGACCTACAACCCACATGTGTGCGGTGTGCACACTGTGGATGATGCGATGACATGTATGCATGTGCTGTGCTATGAGCACGTGACTGCACATGGTTACGAGGACATGTGACTACATGGGTTACGTGGACATGTATGTGACTGCACCTGCTTATGTGGACATGCGTCACTGCACGTGGTTATGTGGACATGTATGTGACTGCATGTGCCTCTATGGCTGTGTGCAGGAGTGCCGTCTAGAGTTCACATGGTTGCACATGTGGGCCCTGCAGTTGCATGCAGCCGTGTGTGCACAGTGTGACTCCATGTGGACACATGTGTATGCACGCATGTCCTGTGCAGAAGGCTCCAACGCAGCAGCTCCATCTGCACCCAGGACCCCAGCCACCTTCCATGGTAAACCCACTGCTGCGGCGAGCACAGGGGAATGGCACACCCTCGGGAGAGGTGGGAGGAAGGAACAAGACACCTGGAAGGGGGGTCTGACCTCCTCAGTTTCACCTCTCCCATAAAGAGTTTAGGATGGGAGCAGCGCTCTGCCTCCACTCCAGGGGCTGCGCCTGAACCCACTGACCACCTGCCTGCCCACAGGTTGCGGCTCCTGAGGGCACATTAGAAAAACAGGGGCTCAGAGAGGCCACCAGCCACCCCCCACCTGCCCCTCACTACCACACCAAAGCCTTTCCGCCATCTCCAGCACGCGGGTTCCTAGGACAGCCGAGGGCACGCACACCCAATCTCGCTGGCCCTGATCCTCACCACACACAGGGCTGGACTCGCCTGCCTCTAACTGTGGCCCCACCTCAGATGCAGGCATGGCTGAGGTGTGCCCAAGGGCGTCTGGGGTGGTGGGGACGGTCCGTGGCCTCAGACTTGCCTGTCCCAGAGCCACATAGTGCTGAGGACGACAAGAGAGGCCAGCGCACGCACCTTCATGTTGGGGATGATGCGCAAGAACCGGAACACAATGAGGATGTTCACCAGCCGCATCATGTCCCACAGCGACAGCAGGCCCCGCATCTCTGGCTTCCTGGGGAGATGCACGGGCAGAGTGGAGGCCAGAGACCCACCAGGGGACGGAGGTACGCAGTAGGGCATGGCCTGCAGACAGCCACACACGGACCTCACGGTCACACCTCCCGGGGCAAAGACCCAATCTATAAAGGTCACTGAAGTCCTGAACTGGGCGCTCAGATCCCGGCAGGACAGGCCCTTCCCCGACCCCATTTCCAGACTCCCACCCTCCACTGTTCCGTGTCTCCCACCCCATTCCTCGGCCCCTGACCTCCAACCCTCTTCCTGTGCCCCTCACCCCAGACCCCATTTCCTGTGCTGTGACTCAGTCCCACCCCTTGACCTGGCCCTGCCCCACCTGGCCCTGCTTGGGGTTTCTCTGTGTGCCCCTTGCCCAGAACATCCACCCACCACTCCCCGGCAAGGACCAAGAAGAGGACAGGGTACAGTGCACACTAGAGACAAGGGGACGCCTGTCCTGGAGTGCAAGCGGCACAGCCTCTTGCCACCAAGGTGCTGGCCACGCAGCTCCTGCAGGGCACCCAGGTCCCGGCACTGTGTCCTCCTGCAAGCTCTGGGCCCAGGCCAGCCCCCAAGCCCCTCCACGACGGGGCCACCCGTCCTGGCCTGCACTGTGCTCTGGGACATGCTCGCAGCACCAACCGGTTCCTGACAGATCCTGGGACAGGCACCACACCAGCAGGCGTCCACCACACGTGCCCTCTGACTGGCCAGAACCGGGGACCATGGGCACAAGCCCTAGCCCCACCACTTACAGGGGGTAGACTGCGGAAGGGGACAACCAAAGGTCCCACATAGGACAGGTACTCCCTCCAGGACCTTCCTGAAGCAGAGGGGCCCAGCTGACCCCAGTGATCACCAGTCCCCAGGCCTGAGTTTGGGGGCTCGGGGAGTGTCTGCTTCTGGTCCTCAGCACCTCAGGGGCCACAGGCCCATGGCAGTGCTGGGACAAGGAACCCCTGCTGCTCAGGAGGGCACCTCAAGGGGGCCACTGCCCAACGCCTGGGGCACCAGAACAGACCCTCACGAGCACAAAGAGGCTGCCCCCCTCCCACCAGGCAGGCCCCGCCCTGGCCGAGCTCGCCTGCTGCACCACGCAGAGCCCTCGGCAAGGCCTGGGCCACCGGAGGCACGGGGTGGGGCTGCCAATGGGGCCCCCAGGGTTCTCCTGGGTCACATACCAGCCTCGGTAGGGGAACCCGTACACAGCCAGCATGAGGATCTCCAAAACCTTCAATGACAAAAGAAAGCCTTGTAGAGCAACGCCAACCCGCAGCCTTCCAACGACCCGAGCTGGCGCGCGACCAACGTGTTCTCCCCAAAGGCAGAGGTCAGCTCCGTCTGCACCCCCATGGTTTGGCTCCAGATGACAGGAATTGTGTCACTCTGGCCTAGGAGTTGCAGACACAGGAGCAGCTCAATCAAGGACAGACGGGAAGGCCCCGAGTTCTCCTGCAGTGTGGTCAGGGGCAAATGCTCCCGTGGACCACTCCAGCGTCCTGCTGCCCCGCCCCCAGGCCCAGCATCTGGGGCAAGGCGTGGACACTCCTCTGAGGGCACCCTGGGCACCTGAGCACACCAGCAGGCCCTCCCCCACACCCAAGGTCACACTGAGGGTGGAGTGTGTGCGGGCCTGAGGGGCCCTCACTCCACTGCACTTGGACGCTGTAGAAACCCCACCTCCTGCAGCCCCCGGTACCTGCCAAGCAGCTCAGTTGGGCTAGGCCAGCCCCCGTCCCTTGAGGCACTTGGGTCCTCAGCAAAGCCTCAGACCAGCACAGCCCGAAGCCACAGGCCGAGCCCACACCACGCGAGAGGATGGCCGGGCATCTCCAGCCTTACCAGCAGAGCCAAGGTGACGAGGCCATCAAACAGGTTCTCGGGGTAGGACAGGTAGCCCCACGGGCCCAGGGCGAAGACCTTGAGCAGCAACTCCAGCAGGTAGTACATGATGAAGACGCAGTTGAGCACCTGAGGGAAGAGGCGCCTCAGCCATCGCGGCCCTGCGGCCACACCACCCCCTGCCCGACACCACAGCACCCGGCACCCCGCTCTGCCCGTCTCCCCACCCAGGCCTCCCCAGGGCTCCCGGCTCACAGGTGGCTTCCCAGTCCCTGGTGAGAGTTTGGGGGGGCTCCTCGCCAAAGGTGGCTCCACCGGTAAATAAAATAGCCAGTGGCTCTCCCCTCCAGGCGGCCACAGCACCCCTCCCACACCACAGGCCCACAGCCCTCAGGGAGGCGCAGGTCACGTTCCCAGGTGTGTGGCCTGCCTCCTACTCCCAAGTGAACGTGGCCTCCGTCCTCCTGGGAGGAGGTGACCACTGAGGAGGAGGAACAAACACCCGACTGCATGGAGGCGGCTGCGTGGAGGGGCTGAGCATGGAGCCCCCTGGAGGGCCAGAGCTGGCTGCCTGCGGGTCCGCCTGGTGGCCCTCCCGACAAGCACGCTGCTCCAGTGTGGACAGCCTGGAGGAGCCCGGCCTGAGAGGCGGAGGCTGGCCTGGCACGAGGAGGCCCAGGCTTCACTCCAGCACAGAAAGACAAGCAAAGCTAAGACAGACAGACAGGCAGGCCTGCCCCAGGCTTCTCAGGAGGAAGAGCAGCCAGCCCGGCACCACCCGGCCCTCAGGGCCCGGGAGCCCCCTGGCGCCGGCCAGGGAAAAGCCCGACATGAAGAAGGGGAAACGGGAAACGTGGTCTTCCCAGAGAAGCGGAAGCCAGTAGAGCGCAACCCCCACACTGATGGAGTGACACCCTCCACTCCAGGCCTCACGTGACAACGAGGTCACTTTTTAATTTGGCAAATCGAGCTTCACTCTTAGCTTTATTCTTAGGCATGGTTTCAGGGACTCGGCAGAGCCCCTAAGGCAGGGGACACAGCAGGGTGCTGGTGGCTCTACCTACTGCCCGGGAGAAGAACTTCAGCTCTCTGAGGGATTTAACAGAGCTCTCCACATGAGGTCCAGGGCCAACAGCCAGCTGCCAGCTGAGAGCGGAGGGCCAGGAAGACCCTGCCCACGGGCCCCCAGCTCTCCCGGCCTCCTGCCACGGCGCCACGCTGTGCTCTGCACCAGGCCACCCTGCCTCACTTCTCCTCAACACAGCGGACGGCCTGCCAGGCCAGGGATCCCAGGGCTTACCCCTAGGACAAAGTTGTCCCGGTCACTGGGGGCCACGTCCTCATCCAGCACCAGGAACACCTACGAAGCCAGAGCAGAGGGCAGCTCACAGGGCCAGCAGGACACACGGCAGGCAGCACGGCCAGGGCAGGGGGCTTGAGAGACCCGCCTCCCACACCAACAGGGGCAGCCGGCGCTCACACAAATGGACACGAGGTTCGCCAGGGTGATGCAGTTGCCCAGGTAGTCAAAGTAGCGGTGGCCGAAGAGGAACTGGGCACTCTGCAGCAACGGGGACCGGTAGCAGGGCCTCGGCGGGTGCTGAGGAGGGAACCCGCAGCTCAGAACCACACGGCGGCAGGCCCAGCCGTCGAGGAAGCAGTCCCAAACCGCCTCCCCGCCACCAGGGAGCCACAACCCCACGGGCACCTCAGCAAGCCACCCTGGGACCCACGGCCATGTTAGGTGCGTGCCCGGCTCACAGCCTGACACAGCCAGGCGCGGTGGGAGCGCCAAGGGCAGCAGGAGCCCAGCGCCGCCATGGGAGTTCCGGCCTGGCCCCCTCACGAGACCAGCACTTCCCAAGCTCCGTGGCCTTGCTTCAGACACCTCCCGTGTGCACAGGATGGGGACGAACAACCCGGCAAACCACACAGAAAGCCAGAGACTCAGCAGGGAAGGAGGTGCTCAGGTGTCCACGGGAGTCGCCAACCACACGTGGGCATTTCCTTTCAACCCAGTGAAGTTGGACACCATTTCTGTGGCAAAGGCCACAGGTCAAGTGCCGGCCAGCCCCACATGAGAGGCCACTGCGGCAGGTGGGCAGAAAGAGAGCAGTTCGTCCCCACAAGGTGTTCCACAAGACGCGGAGGCAGAGGAGGGGCTGCAGGAGGAGAGCACGGGGCCTGCACTCAGAAGGGGCAGGGGCTGCCGTGGCCTCAGACTCACGCAGCTCAGAGGCCAACCACGCCGGGCCATGGGAACAGAGGCCTCAGCAGTCAGGTCCCGTCCCTGGGCTCCCAATTCATCCTTCACCACCTGCCCCATGGCGACAGGCCAGTCCCCAACAACATCCCTGGCCACCAGTGAGCATGAGGAACGCTGGACGTGGTGGGAGTGCAGGCTCTGGGTGCCCTCTGGGGTGGGGCAGGGGTGTGATAGGGGGACATCCAGAGTCCTCCAGCCACCTGGTACTCCAGGTGACCCAGAGCTGCAGCCTGACCTGGCGACGTGGAGGCCAGCACCCAGAGGCCACCTACCTCCAGCACACCCTGACCACTGGCAGCCTAGGTGCCATACCAGGGACCACTGCCTCCTGCATGCCCACCACCTGAGAGCTGAGCCGCACCACAGAGGACTGAGCGGCCTGGGGAGGGGTCCACTCTGTGCCTGACCACACACGGACACCTTGGCCAACAGAGTTGAGCACCCCATCACAACCGCACAGTCACACGGAGAGAGCACTTCCATGCTGCATGTGACGTGGAATGACAAATCATGTGATCGGATGGGTGGCCTCCAGGGGCAGCGAGGGGGCTTCGCCACCCTTTGTTATTGTCTACTACAGCCACCGCCTCGTCTTTAACCCAAAGCCCCTCGTTAAGAGGACAGGCTTCTTTGGAAACTGGCAGGGCGGTCTCACTTGCAGCTCGTCAGCAGCTCATCAGCATGAATGGACCAGCAACCTGGGCAGGGCCAGGATGATGGACAGGAGCTGACCTCCCGAGTGCCCATGACTCTGAAGGGGCCACCAAAAACCACAACCTACCCACCATGGTGGTGGAGGCCTATGATCCCTTCTGGAGGCTGAAGCAGGAAGACCTCAAATTTCAAGGCCAGTCAGCACAACGTTAACGAGGCCCTGTCTCAAAATAAAAACGTCCAAGGGCTGGAGGGGTCGCTCAGTGTGGAGCCCTGGCCTGGCATGCTCAGGGCCTGAGTTCCACCCAACGTCCAGCCTTCCTGCTCCTCACTCCAACTGAAATACGCCCCCTGCCCGCAGCCTGTGGGGAAGAGGGTGGCATCCAAACAAGCTGCACCACAGCTCTCAGGACTCTACCCCAAACTCTACCCATGGAAGAGCAAACTGGCAGGCGGGGAAGGACAAGGCCAGAGCAGGGATGTGGCTCCAGTCCTGGCCTTCGTGGCCCCAGCCCGCCCTAGCCTGCTGCCCTGGATCTCGACAGCCACAGCCCATCTATCTTCCCTGCCTCCTGGAAGGTGGGTCACCGTCTCATGACCCACAGGTCCTGGCACTGGGAGAGGGCAGGAGAGTGAATGTGACTGTGACCACAGTACCCCCAGGTCTGCAGACGGCTGCCAGGGACAGCCAGAGGCCAGTGGGCATCACTGGGAGAGCTGGGGAACCAGAACCCTGGGTGGCCAGCTGCAGGAGAGACACCGCCCACTACACACCCACCACGCTCCGGGCCCTGGTGCTAAAGAGGGGGCCTCCACCTGGGGCAGGAGCCACCCCCTGCAGCAGGCTACACAGAGGCCTGCTGGCCGAGGCCCTCCCCAATCCACGCTGACCTCCAACACACTCACTCTGCACCTCCAGGTGACTCCACCTGACAACTCAGAGCCACCCTGTCCCAAGCAGGGGTGTGGTAGCTGAACACACACAGGGTCCCCTGCTGAAGTATCACTAGCACTGCCAGGCCCCAGGAGGGACACCCCAAACGATGACAGGGACAAGCTCACACACCATCCCATGCAGGTCGAGGTGGCCTAGAGACACCTGAGGAAAGCACGTCCTGAAGAAAACACGTGACAGGCTGAGCCCACGGGGGGCCAGCAGGAGCCTGGCTAGCCGACAGCCCAGGGCAAGCGCTGCCTCCCAACTGTCCCTCTGCTCAGCGCAGGCCGGTACCCCAGGGGCGGCTGCACCTGGAAATGGGGCTTTGAGAGTTCAGCAAGTGAACACAGGCCTTCACGGGAGGACCACGTGAGGAAGGCTCTCGCCACCTGCAACCCAAGGACAGGCCTCGGAGGAGCCAGCCTTGATCTTCGACCCCCAGCCCCAGGATGTCAGACAAGGCCCTGAGCCTGCAGCCCCTGGTGCAGGCTTATTCCCGCGGCCTCCCTGCACAAACGTAGCAGGATGCAGAGGGCTCTGCCTCCTGTTCTAGCCCTGCTCAGGTTCCTGCAGGGTCCCCAGGCCAAGGAGTGGAAATGGCAGCCCCTCCACTGCCCCTCTGCTGCCCAGGACACCTCTGCTCCTTCCAGGCACCTCCGCCCACCAGAACCTCTACACAGTGCTGAACTGGAGGCCAAGGTCCATGGTAGGATGAGAGGTGGAGGCTGTGCAGAGACAGTACTCCACCTCCAGGGCGGACAGGACCCCAGGAGGCAGCTCCCCGGGCAAGCCTGGCCCAGGCCAGCTCCCAGCGCTGGTCTATTTCTTCAGACCAGAGCAAACTGGCAGACGGGGAAGGACAAGGCCAGAGCAGGGACGTGGCTCCAGTCCTGGGCCTTCATGGCCCCAGCCCGCCCTAGTCTCCCCAGTTTGCAAAAGCCAAATGACCTCCACCCACTGCCCATGAGGGGAAAGACCCCAGCAGACAGCATTAGAAGAACGCAGAGTCCCCGCGCACCCTGGTGGCCCTGGGCTGGGCAGGCGGCACAGGCCCGCCCCGTTACCTCTCTGACCACACCTCTGTCGACCTCACTGAAGATTTTCTGGAACTCGTCAGCTGACAGCAGCACACCATCAAGGGAGCGCACCTTCTGCGGAGGCAAGCCTGTCAGCAGGCCGCAAGGGGACTGCCACGCCCCAGCCCCAACCCCACGGGCCGTGAGCGCTGGCCTCGGAGAGCCCACAGGCTGGGCAGACATGGGAGCAGCTACCTCCATGACGGCCTGCTTTTGGGAACTGCTCAGCTGGGCTTTCTCAAGCACCTGCAGGAAGTCCTGGGGCATCACCCCAACTCTGTGGGACGGAAACCCGCCAGTGAGCACTGCCCCGTGGCAGCCCACCCCGGCCTCCCCGGCACTTGTCCTGAATACCCTCACTGCCCTGGGCAGGGCCTTGCCTGAGGGGCACCTCCCAGCAGCACCCCCCCTGCAGGGGTGGTACAGCCACCAGCATCTAAGACCCAGGGAGACACTCGTCCCCCTCAGAGGAGCAGACTCCACTGCCACCAAGCAGCAGGTCCAGAATGCTCTCAGTGATGCCCTTGAGCTCTCTGACCACGTCCACAACACAGCAGAGTGGACGCCCGGCCCAGGCAGGAGCCAAGGCAGACATGACAACAGCAGGAGCCCAGAGAGTATTTTCAGGATTCCACATGAACCCGAGCCCGTGGCCAGACAGCAGGGGCTGTTGGGGAGACCCCTCGGGGATGCCCAGACCCCACCCAGGGCAACAGCCCCTTTCCTGGGGAGAAAGGGCCCTGGCCACACGCAGGCCTGGAGAACCCCAGCCTACCCTGTCAGGGAGCAGAGGACTTCGTAGGCAGCACGGGTCCCCAGCCGCCTCCGGAACAGCGAGGTCTGCAGAGATTTCTGCAAGGAGGACGCTCTGAGCAGTGGACTCCCCCACACCCCGCCGGCCCCTACCCCTCCCCGTCCCCCGACGGTGGGCAGACGGGAGGCCCCAGCAGCCTCCAGGGAAGCCAGCCATCCTCGGCCTCTCACCCCTCAAACAGGGGATGACAGATCCCAGGGGGGCTGTCCTCAAAGGAGGGAGGTGGCCAAGGCCCAGGGGAAGTGAAGCCCACTGGCTCACTCCTGTGTGGGTCCCTGGCAGCTTCACTCTAAGGTTTGGGACAGCTCTGGGGACCCTGGGTAGCCACGGCAACAACTCCTGCACTCCCACAATGACTCAAGGCAATGACACAGGGTGTGTCCCGGCTGGCTCACGGGAGGCAGTGGCCCCTGCCTGACCCACATGGCCTTCAAGGCTGAGGGCTACCCCCTGGCCTGCTGGGGCCACTCCACGCTGGGTCTGAGGACACTTCCAGACACAGCCCGCAACGCAGCTCGCCTCACCATGAGGTAGCCCCGGAACTGGTTGTAGATGATGGCGGTCAGCAGATTCATCAGGAACAGGCTCCCTGCCACAGAAAAGCCTCGGTCAGCTCAGAGTGGCCTGGAGCCCCAGCATGGCAGGTCCTACACACTCCCCTGGGCAAGGTGAGTGGGCACAAAGAGGACTAGAGACCACGGTGGCCGCAAGACTCCTTGCTCGCAGCAGGACAAACACCTCAAGGGCCTCACGCCCCATCTATGAGTGGGCACAAGCAGGCCAGGCCGGCCCGGGTGGAAGGATGGACGAGGGCAGCCAGGGGTGGCAGGGAGGCAGGACCCGGGCGGGGGAGGTGTCTGCGGGGTCCAGGTCAGGGCACACCTGAGCACCGGGGCTGTGACCTGGGAGGCTCCGCCCGACGGGGCGCTCACCTATCAGGGTGAAGACGATGAAGAAGATGGCGTAGGCCCGGTTCTCGGAATACGCAGGGATCATCACTGAGCAAGGAAGGGACCAGAGACAGAAGGCTCAAGCCCGCGGGGACCCTCCCAGCTCCCATGTGACTCGGGCCAGACGCCCCACAGCACAGGAGGCTGTGGGAGAAGTAAGGTTTCTGGCTCGAACCCCAGCCTGTCACCTTGGGCCCTTCCCGGGATAGGAAGGTCCCATGGAGGTCCACAGAGGACAGTCAACCCTGAGCCAAGCTGAGATCAGCCTCCCTGCGGCCATATCCCCTTCCCCACAGAGACTGGCTGGGTCTCACAGCACAGGGAGACCAAGCTCAGGGCAGGGTGCTTGGCTCTCCCGGGTGGGCATCCCAGGCTGCCCATGGGGAAGGCCTCATTGGTGCGAGCATCCCTAAGCCCAAATGAAAGGCACCAGCCAGCGTGGCAGAGCCACAGCCAAGCCCACGAGGCCAGAGGCCTCCCTTCTGGGTACAGCTGCACCTGGGCAGGTGGGGGACCAGCACCCATCACAGCCAGCCAAGACCCCAGGGTCTCTCGCCTGCAATCCTCCCCAGCAGCACGCACCTCACGCTGGGCCTGGGCAGCGGCAGGGAAAGTGGCTGGGCCCCAGTGAGGCTGCCAGAGGGCCCACTGACCACCGCCATTCATCGTCACACAGAGAACACGGCTCACAGTCAGCTTCTCCAAGGAGAAAGGAGGCAAGATGCAGGAAGCAGGAGAAGCAGGAAAACAAGGAGCCAGACAGAAAGACAAGCAGCAAGAAGGGAGAGAGGGGTGAAAAACAGGAAAAAAGGACAGAGGACTCCAGAGTCACCCGTCCCCTGGTCGGACAGCCCTGGACGCTCCCTCCAGGCCGCGGGGCTCCGCCCAGGCCACCTGCCCTGCCCACCCGCACACACCGTCAGGGTTGTTGGCCGTGGTCAGCAGCACCAAGAGGGAAGTGAAGGCGTCCAGGAGGTTCTGGAAATAGGTCAGCCTCTCCTTTTTCTCATGTTCGTCCTGCCGAGAGCAGAGGAGGCTCTGGGAAGCCACACAGGCCCTCACCCCACGGCTGGGCCTCCAGTCGGCCGACCTTGGGACCCAGCAGCCAGGACCATCCACCAAGCTGTCCTCATCTACTGCTCCTCCACCCACCCGCCCAGGTGTGCTGAGCATGGACTGGTGGCAAGGGCACCACAAACTCCTGGAGGGGAGGACTTCACAGGCTCCAGGGGCCTGTCTGGCACACAGCCCCCACAGGGCCTCAGCAGGGCCAGGATGGAGCAAGAACGCAAAGGGCCAGGGGGTGGGCAGCAACTGGATGTGAGCTTGGCCCTCCTGGGCTTGAAACAACCCACCCCCCAGGCCTAGCGGGCTCTGAGCTGACCGAGGAAGGCCTCAGCCCGGCACCTGGCACCCAGCGCACAGCACCCGGCACCCGTTTCCAGACAAGGCCACCCCTGGTGGGGCAGCTCCCCAGGAAGGCAGGCATCGCCCAGGACCTGAACCCAGCAGGGCTCCTGCCAACACCTCTACAGTCAATTCCTGTGGGGGCCGCCCCATGGGACCCTCCGACCCCAAGCCCCCAACCCAAGGCCCACCCTGTGGGGGAGCAGAGGAAGCCTGAGCCCAGGGTTTCTGCCCCACCCACTGCCAGCAATGACAGGCTGGCCTGGGGCACGGTCCAGAGGTGGGAAGTACACTGCTCCATGGGACCAAGGCCCTACACCAACCCCAGTCCTCAGAAACACCTCCAACCAGACTGCATGGGGACAGCCCGCATGCCGAGCAGGCTGGCCCCGGACTGTGCTTACCAAAGGGCTGAAACGAGGTCAGGCACTGGGACAGTGGGCACGAGCAGGGGACACTGAGCAAGGCCACCCAGACCTACAGGCGCAGGTTCCCAGCCTGCCTTCCAGGCCATGCTAGAGAGGGTAAGAACCTCACGGGGCCAGTCACCACCGCCCGCCCCGCCCACTCCAGCCAGGCAGGGAGCGAGGCTCTGCCAAGACCAAGGGCAGCATCTTCCTGCGGGTGCTCAACGTCACCCTGCTCAGCCAGCTCCCCTGCTGGGGCCAAGACCCACCTGGAGGGGGAGCCACACTCCCAGAAGCTGGGGACACTTAGCACTCCCAGGCTAGAGGCTAAGGACACCTCCACCCACACTGACTCCGCCTCCCCTGGGCTCTGGAAGCGGGAATTGACGACCACCCTCATGGGACAGTCACTGGGGGTCAGCAGTAGGGCCACCTTCACAGTCCAGCAACTGCCCTGTCACCTAGGGACACACCCAACAGACACAGACACACCCCAGACACAAGCACGGAGGTGCACACAGGCACACTCACGCACAGAGACATGAAGACGTGGGGCCGTGGCTCAGGCTGACCCCTCTCCCGGGTTAGGAGCGCACCTGGCTCCCCTCCTGGGCGGCACAGCCCAACCCTAGAGGTTCTTCAAACTCACAAAAACCAGCCCTGACTGCTGACCACGACCAGCCACATCCCAGGACAAAGGAGTAAAGAAGAGGGTGGCCAAGGCCTGAGGCAGACAGTGACCCCAGCCAGGACATGAGGGCAAACACAGAGGATGGAAAGTGGGGGGCCCACAGCAGGCATTGAGGCCAGGTGACAGGGGCACACCCTCATACAACACCAATCTGCTGGGGGTCAAAGGCTCAGCTGGGGCTGGGCAGAGCGGGGATCAGGGTCAAGGGCTGGAGACAAGGATGTGTTGGCAGGGGCACTCCCAGAAGCCAGTGCAGACCCAAGGGGCCCCAGTCAAGGAGGGGTGCAGAGGAAGGCTCAGTGTGAGGCCCGGTAGCCCCTTGGGGAGGGACCTAGGAACTACCTCCTGGACAACCGGCAGGAAGGTGGCAGGGGTGGCGCAGGATGGGAACAGTGGCCCCAAGCCCAGGAGAACTGGGGCCATCAGGGCCCCAGCAGTGGGGCGCTGGGAGCACTAGGGCCCCTGAAGATAGACCTTGGGCTCAAGGTGGGCCACATGACTCCTGGTTACACAGCTCAGGCAGGGCCGCGCCGGCCCTCACTCCCTCCAGCCTACTGACTCCACAGACACCGTGCGCAGACCTTGCTTGAGGGTTAGCCAGTGCAGAGGACAGCCCAGCCCCACCTCTGGCCACGCCCACCACCTCACCTCCTCGCCCACGGTGAACAGCAACGTCCCAAATATGGTGAAGAGGCAGAGGTGGACAACCAGCAGCAGCCCGACGCTGGGGAGAGGGCGGGGCTCAGCACCCACCAGGTGTAGGCCCCAGCCGACTGGCCTAGGGGGCACCTGGGGCAGAGTCAGGCACAGCCATCCCCTCCTGTCCCCAGAGGATCTGCTGAGCACTCAGCCCAAGAGGCTGGAAGATGGCCTGCTCCAGCCTCGCAGAGCCGGCCTTCTGTGGTGGGACAAAGACAACCCCAGGGGCATGACCCAGGGCCCAAGGCCACCTCCATCTTTCCGGCTGAATGAGAGGGACATCAGCCAGATGTGCCACCAAGGAAGGGATTCAAGGCAGAGGGAGGACCATGAGTGACATTTCTGTGGGCAGGGGAGGGGACTTATGGAGAGCTAAGAATGGCCCCAAAAGCCCCAACTTTCTGGTGATGACAAGGACTTGCAAGCAGGGACGCCATCTGAACTTTTTAACACCCAGCAGCAGCCACAGAACTGCGGGTGGAAAGAGTGGAAGGAGACGGCGGAGCAGGGGCAGGGGACCACCACGGGAGCACAGGGGCAAGCAAAGACCTGTCAGGGGGCACCCCAGTACCAGCAGCCACAGGGGAGGAGCAGCAGGTCTGCCAGGGCCTTTAAGGGGCCCGCCAGATCCAATGACCTCCTCAGAGCGCCAAAGCACCCAGTGGGCCTCTCAGGCAGCACTCTGGGCAGGAGTGCCCAGGCCAATCCTCAGGCCCTCAGGCTATGCACTTGCACGGGAGCCTTGCAGCCCCAGGAACCCAGAGCACACCTGGCCATCTCTGGCAGCGACCACCGGATGCACTTCAAGGTCTTCTTCATCATGGAGGAGTTCTGCAGCAGGAAGAAGGGGCGGAGGAGGCGGCGGATGCGCAGACGCTGGAAGAGCCCAGGGCAGACTCAGAACCCTGTCTGTGTCCTCACTTGTACCCACCCCTGCTATCCCAGGGGCAGACATCCCAGGGGACTCAGGCCCATCGAGGGCCCTGCTGGATTCAGCACCAGCCTGCCAAGCTCAGTGGCATGTCACGGCCATCCCTTCCTCTCTAGCTTGCCCTGGTCCCCCATGACAGAGCCAGCTGCACTGTGGAATGACACCTGGGTCTGGCGTTCCTCAGGGATCAGCAGCCTCTCCCTCACACAGAACCTGGGTCCCACTGGATAAGGTCCACCAGCCCCCGGCACGGCAGGCCCTCTAGAGTGACCCATCCAGGAACTTGCTGGCCCTCTCTGGGTTGCATCTGTCATCCTTGGAAGGGCCCCAGCCCCGGGCATGGGCTGAGCAGGCCAAAGGGAATAGAGGTGACCTAACAGAGCTAGGGGCTCCAGCCTGCCCCGGCTCTGCAGAGGCATGGGTACCCCACATGCCCAGACGCAGTCACAGGCTGCCCACAGGCAGAGGCTCTGGTCTTGTGGTCCAGCATCACAGGGCTCCCCCCACAGGCCATGTAGCATGACAGCCCCACTCAGCAGCAGGGAAGGACAAAGGTCAGTTAGGATATGACCAGCTGGACAGCCAGGGCTGTTTCCGTGCCGTGCATGGGTCCTGGCAGGCGGGGGCCTGCTCGTGCTTACCAGTGGACTCTTCCCACCACCCCTCCTCGCCCTTCTCAGTGAGGTCAGGTTGGTAACTCAGCCCATGGGTTAGAATATCTGCTGGCCAGTCAGGCGGATGCCCTGTCACTCAGCTTCACGATTGCTGGGCTGTCCTCCCCTTCTCAGCCGAGAGAAGGGCAGCACTTATGGGAGAGCCAGAGGCTGCCCCTCATAGCAGCAGGAGGCCATGGGGGGGCTTTCCCTCTCGGGCAGTGGCTCCCTGCGCTCATGGGCCTGGGTCTGCCAGCTGGAGGTGGAGGGCACCACACTTCCTCCTCTACTGCATTCCCAGCAGCAGCCCCCGCTGGGCCACCCCTCCCAGAGGTCCAAAGGCAAGGAGGGTCCCAGCTCTGGAGTCCCCTCCCAGGGGCTTCGGGTGCCAATATGCCAACAACCCCACCTCTTCCTCTGGTTCCCCGGTATCTGCGTGGTCTTTCTCCACTTCTCCCTACAACAGCACCCGATGGCTCTCCTTCCCCCACAGACCCCAACAGACGCGGCTGAGAGCGGCCAACCTGTCACCGCTCGACACCACCAAGGCACCAAGGGTGCTCTGCAGGGAACAAAGGCCCTGCGGTCAGGACTCTGGGGTGGCTGTGGCTGTGCAATGCTGCTAGGTTGCACAGAGCTTGGGGTAGGGCTCTGGGCATAGCAAGGGACCAGGGTGGCACTTCCATGGAGACCCAGGCAAGTGAGTCTGGCTGCCAGGCGGGCTGAGGGCCAGGAGCTAGAGGCCCAGGAGCTAGAGGCCCAGGATGTGCTCCCAGGTCACCCTCTCACGCTCGGGATGCCCAAGGACGCCTCCTGCCTTCTCCAGGCAGCGGGTCCCCATGCGCAGGTGGGAGCATGTTCCCTGCCCAGCAGGAGCCCAAGGGCTCAGGGTGAGGGCAGCGCTAGGCAAACGGACAGCAACACCTGTGCCCCACAACCCCAGGGAGCTCCGCCACCTCAGAATGTCCTCACCACGCACCTCCTGACAAAGGAGACAGAGGGACACGGTCCAGTCCACAACAGACACAGCCAGCACCGCGACGTAGGCCAGCAGCCACACATTCCTCTGGAACTGGGCGCGCCCGACCAGGAAGCACTGCAGGAGACGAGGGGGAGCGGTGAGCAACGCGCCTGCAGCCAGGCGGGGACGTCAGTGCCCACGGGAGGAGCCCACAGAGCAGGAGACTGCCCCACAGGGCCACCTCCACGTGGTCAGGAAGTAGCCTCTGGCCAAGAGCACCACCACTAGCTGTGCAACCTCAGGCCTCGCCCTCAGCCTCGCGGGCCTCAGCGTCCTCCCTGGTCACAGGGTTCCCAACTTGCCCATGCAAGCCACCAGTGCAGGAGGGCAGGCTGGGAAGGCATCCTGGGGGGACGGACAAGACAGCGCCCCAGCACAGGGCACCTGGACCACAGCAGGAGGTAACGTGGGCTGGGCTTTTAGTCTGCTCTTCCCTGTCCTAACCGCCACTCCCACCAGCAAGACAGCCTCCTGAGGTCACCCCTGCAGATAAGAGCAGGTGGCCACTCTCGTCTAAAGACCACCAAATGCACCAGCCACTCAGAACAGCTCACATCAACTTCTTACCCGTTTTGGTTCCAGTTTAAAAATCCCCAGACCTGTTGACCGTTTCTGGGTTAAAAAGAGATGGGGAGGGCTGGGCTAGGGCTCAGGGCAGAGCGCCTGCCTAGCACGGGTGAGGCACTGGGTTCAAGTCTCAACACCTCATATAAGCAAGATAAATAAATAAAGGTCCACCAACAACTAATTAAAAAAAAAAAAAAAAGATGGAAGAGCTGCCAGGGCCTGCGTGTCTCTGCACACCCCCCAGGGTCCAGCCACGCAACCCACCCCTCCTAGGAGGGACTGCAAGGCAGGCTCCCAGCAAAGGTACCGCACAACCAGGAGGCACGTGCAGCCTGACCCAGGCCATGGGGGCCCTGGGACCACAGTTCTGGAAGGCTTCACACAGCCCCCAGAGTGCCGGCCCTTCCGTGCCCAGTGGGGGAGTTGGAGGCTCCTAGGCCGACAGAGCCACAGGCCCACATGAGCCAGAAGGGCCACCTGCAGCCTCCAGAGGGATCTTGTCACAGACAGAATTGAGAGTCAGATGTGCAGCAGCCACTGTGTGGGCAAGAGACCCCTTTCTGTCCCACACCCTCCTCTTTAGGGGATGACAGGGTGCCCTTAGGTGAGACCACTCAGTCCTCCTGTGTGGCCGCACTGTCCCCCCACAAAGGTCAGCCTCTGAGTACTCCCAGAGGCACCCCGGCCGCCCACCATACCTTCACAGACACGTCGGTCATGAAGACCAGCAAGCACAGCCCCTCGATGCCCTCGGTCAGGCCACAGGGCGGCTCCCAGTGCAGGGAGCGGTAGCGCACGTCGGCAGTCTTCGTGAGCGAACACGGGCTCTCAGTAAAGGCCAAGGCCAGGATGGAGAAAATGGTGAAGTTCAGGATCCTGGGAAGGAGACAGAACATGGTTAAGGCACAAGCAGCAGCTGCCCTCAGAGCCAAGAAGTGCCTGGCAGGCAAACGGCAGGCCGCTCGGGGACAGCAGGGGCTGGCACCTCCCGGCCCAGTACTGCCCTGGGCTGGCCGCGCATCCTGAGAAGGGAGCTCTCATCACCCGGAGCCCCACTGCCCTCACGGGGGCTCCTGCCTCAGGGAGACTAACGCCCCGTCTGAGCCCACAGGGAGGGTGCCCACCTGGACAGAGGCAGGTAGAGTCTAGAATGGGTGAGGCCACCACCCCCACCAAGCAGGACATGGAACCCCACACCCCACAGGTGCAGTCTCACCGTTGGCACGCGTTCGAGTAGTAGCATCGGTAAAGCCGCATCGAGCCGGCGTCCATGCGGTGGGAGATGGAGCGGTACTGGGAGGGAAGGGTCACAGGGAGGACGTGAGCAGGGCCCTTTGGCAATGCGGAAGTCCTGACGGGCGTCCCCACATTACCACAGGCACAGCCAACACAGGGCACACCCAGCAACCCACTCGGACAAGCCCAGGGGTAGGGATGGATTCTGTCCCTCTCAGGCAGGATCTGTGTCGGCGCGTGGACCCGGCCCCAGGTGCCCCCCGGCTGCAGCTGTAGACCCTCTCAAGCTGCCAGATTTGCCAGGCAAACAGAGTTCCCCAAAGGCCAGCTGACTAAGGGGACACTGGGGAAGATCTGCAGAAGGCACAACTATGTCCCTGCCTACCTACGAGGCTCTTCTATGTGTGAGGCCTGCCGCTGTCCCCAGCACTATGTCCTCCTCTGGGATGTAGCCCCACCTAGGACCTGGAGCGGGGAGGCCCAGGACAGGACCTGGCATGTGGTGAATCAACACCTCAAGGACCGCAGTACCCAGTCACCTACCTCTTCACAGCAAGAACTCCAGGACAGCCACCAGGCCAAGGGCCCGCTGTCATGCTACTCTAACTCGCAGGCCAGCAGCTGAGGCCTTGACCCAGGACAGCAAGGACTGGAGGGGCAGGGAGATGCAGCGGCAGGGAGCCCGCACTCACCTGCATAGCATCTTCAATGAACACCACAGCCTGGTCGATGCAGAGGTCCCGACTGGCCACGGCGGCTGTGGGCAGAGAGGACACGTCCAGTGACCATGTAGGATCATGTGGCTTCACCCTCCATGGTGGTCTGACAGAAGACGACCACTAGCCACAGATCCCTCACCCTGAGCTCAGCACCTGACACCTGGCCTCCGCAGGTCCCCACCAGAAGAGGAGCGTGGCAGCCTGAGCTCCTGGCACCAGGCCTAGAGAGAGGCAGCTCTGCCCTCAGGCCACCACTGCCCAGAGGACAGAGTGCAGAGGACACCTGCCCCCAGCAAAGCCCTATGGAGAGCAGCAGAACTCTGCAGAGCCCCAGTGCTAGACTGGGGTCCAGAGACCTCTCCCACCCGGGAACAGGCTCTGCAGGTGACTCCATTCTGCCCGGCAGGAGTGCTGACAGCCACTGCCCGGTTCTGAGAGGACGCTGTGAGGTACAAAACGGAGTACAAGAGCCCCCAGCCAGTCTGGCACCCAAGTATGATCCATGACAGGGCTGTGTCACTCCTTAGCCGCTGGGTCCCACCACCAGCCTCCTGCATGTCCCCAGCATCCCCAACAATATAATGGGCCACCACGACCAGCCCACTCCACCCACCGAGGTCACAGAATTAACACTGACACATAAAATGGAAAGCATCGAATACAGAGACCAAGCAGAGTCCCATTCCCTCCTGGTCCCTGCCCCAGGACCAGGAACCCAAGTCACCCAGGGAAGAGCCCAGGCAGCACCCAAATGCCAGGCCTCTTCCAGGCCCTCCCTGGCAAAGGGAGCTGTGTCCTTCACCATGTACAAGTTGGTTCTCAGGGCACAGGAGGTGGGGCCTCCTGGAGGCCCAGGTGATGGACGCAGCCAGCCCCTGACGGAGGGGGGCTTTCAGGAAGAGCCTGGCCAGCTGCTCATGGGCACCTCCCGCCCCTCACAGCACAGCCAGCAAGTCACCTCCCCGGGCTGACTGGCTCAGTCCCCACACATTCAACCACAGGCTCACCCTCAGGACCCTAACTGTTCCCACAGAGGGGCTGCGGTGTCCCAGAATGGCTGTAAACAGACGCTGTCTGGCTCTGTGCCCAGCACACAGCAGACCCCAAAGCTGACTTACCCAGTGGGCAATGAACAGCCCGGGGAAGCAGAGGGTCTGAGAGCCCAGCCATCACGCAGGTCCCTAAAGGAGGGACGGACACCAGACCACCCTGTCCCTGTGGTTCACTTCACCTGGTTTCTGGTTGCGGGTCCTAAGATTCTGGGTCCAGCCATCAGAGCCCACCCAGCCCTCAGTATCCAAGGCAGTCCCACCTGAAGTCCCAAGGGATCTTGTCGCAAATCCCGGGAAGCCCACACAGCGTCCCATGAGTCCTCCAGGGTCACACTCCGTCCAGCCTGGTACTGCAGGGGGACCCCTCTGCCCACCACTGGCTCGTGCTGTTTCTCCACCCTGTCCCCCACCATGCCATTCATTGTGACGGTGGCCCCGCCAAGCCCTTACCCAGGCTGCTGCCTCTGCCAGGGGCACCGCCCCACCTTGTGGGAATGGGATCTCACCCTGGGCAGCTCACCTGCCCATCACGGTGGCAATCATCTGCCCACACCCCATCACCCCACTAAATGTGGGTCTGCAGGCTTGGGGATCCCTCACTCCAACTATTTCTCAAGCTGTAGAGGGAGATTTTGACCCGGAGGGAAAAGCACTCTTCCCAACCTTCGATGGAGCCCTGTTAGGTGGGCTGAGCCAGAAGGACCTGGCCACAGGGCCCCCCCAGGTCCCTGGGCACTCTATAGCAGCAGCTCCCCTCCCTGTGGAACACAGGGGCCATCTCAGAGCCCAGCACAGTGCTGGGACAGACACAAAACTGCCCTCACCACAGTGACAAGGCCAAGAGCCCTGAGACCCCCTCATCAACACTGCCCACCCTGGCTCCTGTCTCAACAGCCAGGGTCACACCTGCCAGAAGTCCACTTGGCCAGGCTGGGACCTGCAGCCTCACGGCTCTCCTGCCCTGGACGGCCAGCGGCACCCACACCACCTCTCAGATGTTCTCTGAATCACACAGGCCCCTCCACCTATCATGGCCCCCTTTTACTGAGACTCAGAATGGATAAGCAACTGCCATCCTCACACAGCCAAGAAGTAGCAGCCCCAGAGATGCACCCAGCCCTCCAGACACAAAGCCTGTGTCCCCTGAACCATTCATGTATCCTGTCCCAGCCTGGCAGGGGCTGGAAGGATGTCTGGTCCCAGGAAGCAACTTAAGAATCTCCCTGGGGGCAGAAACAGTGTGGCCAGCTCGTGGCCAGCTCAGCTCTAGTTCCCTTATCTCCTGTCATGTCAGGCACCTTCAAGGATCCACCACCCCACAGGTGGTGGTCACTATCCCAACACAGTCCCCTCCAGGGCAGAGGAGGAAGAAGCCCAGAGAGGGAAGTGGCAAAGCAGGACGGTCCAGTGTGTTTCTAGCAACAGCCACCCGTGACCTTGGGCAGTCTGGGGCCTCTCCAAAGCCGTTTCTTCCTGAATAAGATGACACAGCTCCTTCTGCCTCTGACCCAGCACCTAATTCCCCTGCGGTCAGCCAGGGATGGTGGACTCCACCCTTGCACCCTCCCAGAGATTCTGCAATCCCTGACCAGAAACAGGAAGGGCAGGATGAGGCTGGGGAGGGAGAAGGGCCCCAGGCCCACCAGCTGCTGGGGCCCACCTGCTGTGACCAGGCCAGGAAAGTCACTCCAGGAGTCTGGAATCCCCATGAGCCACTCCTGGCTTGTGACCTTGAGTGACACCTCCCTTGGGCCTCAGTTTCCCCCACAAGAAACAGGGAGAAGGAGGGGATGAAAGTGCTGCCTCCTAGGAGCCTTAAGGCCACCACGGAAACGCCGCCGTCTGATCAGCCCGGCACCCTGCGGGTGCTGCCCGACGTCCTCTTCCCCGGCCCCTCGGGGCCGGCCACGACCCCCCAGCGCCCCAACTCCGCCGGGCTCGGGACAGCTGCTCCCCTGCGCCCGGCCGCGCTCGAACGCCAGCCAAGTGGGGTCCCGGGAGGACTCGCGGGTGCGGGGACCGCGGGACCCTCGGGGGACCCCGGCCAGCCCGGCCCGCTCACCAGGACCAACTTGAACGCTGCGGCAAGTGGACAGCGCCTGAGGGCAATCGCCGTCACCGCTGCCGCTATGGGCCCGGCCCAGTAGCGGCTTGGACTCGGCCTGGAGCTCCGCCATCCAAACACCACGCGCCGGACCCGCGAGCGCCCCTTCACTGCGCAGGCGCGAGGCACGGGCCCTGGCGTTCGGGAGGAGGAGCGAGCGCTCTGTGACGCGGGGAAGCCCTAAACTGGCAGCCAATGAGAACGGAGGCCTCGAGCGTGGGGGCGGAGTTTACAGGGCCCGCCCCTCTGGTGGGACCAGTGTCCTTCTCGGGAGGGGCAGCTCCTTCGGGCTTCAACTACCTCCCGGGGCTGGGAAAGAATGCATTTCCCATTACTGTTGAGACCAGAAACTGAGCGTCCCCTGGGAACTTTTTAATAATGCAACTCCTTGGGCCCTCCCAGACCTCCTGAGTGGGGAACAGGGCCCAGGACTACGTTTTAACACGCATTCTGGGTGATTGTGATGCATGTGAATATTGGGTAGATGGGACATCCACAAAAGCCAACCCCCAAAGTGGAACTTGAGTTTGTCTTCGGATAATTAGAGAAGGTAAATGTAATCTAGGGTAAAGTTTAAAAACACAATTGACACACTTGAAAAAATATTTACAACATATGTTAAAAAGTGTTTTCAACATGAATATGTAAAAATCTCATGTTGGTTTTCTGTCGCTGAAATGACAAATTACCACAAACTCAACTAAAACAGCTCCCATTTACCTAGCAGTCCTGGCAGTCCAAAGTCCAAGGCTGGACTGAGTTCCAGTCTCCAGACCTCCCCGGCCACTCTGGGGTCTTCACCTGTAGACTGAAAATGTACTCCCCGCCTCTTCAGTATGCTGCGGAATTTGTTGGCCAGCACTGAAGCTCACCTCTACTTGCTGGATGTTGGCGGCTGGTGGTTCTCAGGTCCTGGGGGCCATCCCGTTGTGGCCCACTCCATCACCACAGCCAGCAGGAGCATATTGAACCTTCCTGCTATGACAGTGGGAACCAGGGTTAGGTCCCTTTTCCTCTCAGAATCACAGAACCAATAAAGGAGACCAGCCCAGATTGAGCAGTGAAGGAAGGTTTTTTGTTTTGGTTTATTTGGGGGGGCTTTATTGTTGTTGTTGTTGTTGTTTGTTTGCCAAAGAACAGAAGAAACAGAAAGAAAGGCTTGCAAATCTGTTCCTAAACCCGTGGAGTGGGTAGGCTAGTAAAAGAAATGAGGAGGAAGGACAGGCTAATAAAGGGGAGGAGGTCAGAAACCAAAGTGGCAAAGGCCTGTAATCCCAGCTACTCAGGAGACTGAGACAGGAAGATCACAAATCAGGCAGATCAGGCTCAGCAATTTAGCAAGACCCTGTCTTTGTAAATACAAAGGGCTGAGGATGTAGCTCAGAAACAGGGTGCCCCTGATTCAATCCCCTGTACTACAAAAAGGGGGTCAGAGGAATATTTGTGTCTTCTAGGAGTGGGGCTGGAGTTCATAAAGCATGCAGATGGGATTAAAATAAAGTTAGAGATTGCCTGGAAACAATCGTAGACCCAACCAGTTCTGGCTAGTGCATCAGAAGAGGGACCCCCGGCCTTCACACATCTTCCCTAAAAGATGAACAAGATTTGGTCCAGATAGGAGTTCAGCTAGGTCCCTTAGGCAAGGATGCTTCTTCGAATGGGATGCTTCAAAAGACCAGTATGGGTTCCTCAGTGGCCCCTGACTAAAGAAAAGATACAAGCAGCCCATGACCTGGTCAAACAACAATTAGCAGAAGGACATATACAACCTTCTGTATCTCCCCATAATACTCCCATTTTTGTCATCAAAAAGAAATCTGGTAAATGGAGATTATTGCAAGATTTAAGAGCCATTAATAATGAGATGGTTATTATGGGACCTGCTCAATCAGGGATTCCTCAATTGTCTGCTTTGCCAAAAACCTGGTATGTTTTAGTTATAGATATTAAAGATTGTTTTTTTTCAATTCCAATTCATCCTGAGGATAGTCCACGTTTTGCATTTACTATCCCTGCACTGAATCATGAAGGTCCTGATCAGAGATATGAATGGAAAGTACTCCCTCAAGGGATGGCTAACAGCCCAACTATGTGTCAAATTTATGTTAACAAAGTAATCCAGCCACTTAGAAATCAAAATCCTGAACTACAAATATTTCACTATATGGATGATGTATTATTAGCACACAAAGATAAAAACACATTGCTAGAATGTTATGCCACACTTACAAACTTATTAAAAAATTATAATCTAGAGATAGCAATAGATAAAGTACAATTAAATTTTCCAATTAATTATTTAGGAGTTCTATTATCCTCAACCATGGTCCGTCCACCAAAAATTCAAATACGAGTAGATCAACTCAAATCACTTAATGACTTTCAAAAGTTATTAGGAGACATAAATTGGATAAGGCCTTATTTAGGTATACCAACAGGAGAGTTGGGACCTTTATTTGATATCCTAAAAGGTCCATCAGATCCAAATTCACCCCGAATGTTAACGCCTGAAGCAAGAAAGGCATTAAAAATCATTGAAACATATATGGAAAATATGCATTTGGATAGAATTGATATAAGTTTGCCTTTATTATTTATTGTACTACCAACAAAAAATATTCCTACAGGAGTATTTTGGCAAGAAGGTCCATTATTATGGATACATTTATCTTATTCTCCTAACACTATTCTTACTAGGTATCCTGAGGCTGTAGGACAATTAATACTCAAAGGAATAAAAGCAGCAAAGGGAGTGTTTGGAATTTCTCCCAATAAAATTATTACTCCATATACTATGAATCAAATTGATGAGTTAGCTAATGAGTTAAATACTTGGGCAATAATCATGTGCAAATCTAATGTTTCATTTGATAACCACTTACCATCTAATCCTTTATTGTCTTTTTGGTCATTGCATCCTGTAATTTTTCCAAAAATGACAAGAAAAACACCTATCATGAATGCTCCAAATATATTCACTGATGGGTCAAATAATGGTACAGCAGCAGTAGTTACCCCTGATCAAACTTTTACATTTTTAGTACCCAAACAATCAGCTCAAAAGGTAGAGCTTAATGCAGTTTTACAAGCTTTTGTGATGTTTAAAGATTCTGTATTTAATTTATTTTCTGATAGTCAGTATGTAGTTAATGCTATAGTATCTCTTGAAGATGCTGGTAGGATTTCCCCTTCTTCTACTGTTTTCTCTTTGCTTTCCACTATACAAAGTCTAATCTGGGACAGAAAAGATCCATTCTTTATAGGACATATCAGGGCACATACAGGATTGCCTGGAGCCCTTAGTTTGGGCAATGATTTAGCAGATAAAACTACACATGACATACATATTTTCTCTACACTAGAAGAAGCTATAAATTTTCATAAAAAGTTCCATGTCAATGCTAATACTTTACAAAAGCGTTTTAAAATAACTAAGGAACAAGCTAGACAAATAATAAAACAATGTCAAAATTGTGTGACCTTTTTACCACAAGTTAATCTTGGAGTCAATCCTAGAGGATTGATACCTAACCATATTTGGCAGATGGACGTCACACACTTGCCAGAATTTGGAAAATTAAAATATTTGCATGTTACAGTTGATACTTCTTCTGGATTTTTGATGGGCTCCCTTCATGCCGGAGAAAAAACTAAAGATGTTATAGCTCATTGCTTACAAAATTTTGCCACTGTGGGTGTTCCAAAACAGTTAAAAACAGATAATGCCCCTGGTTATACTTCTACCTCTTTTAAACAATTTTGCTCAACATTTGGCATTACTCATATAACAGGAATCCCATACAATCCACAGGGACAAGGCATAGTTGAAAGAGCTCATCAAACTATTAAAATGTACTTATTAAAGCAAAAAGAAGGAATTGGGAAGGGGTATATATTCCCCAAAGATAAACTTAAAATAACCCTTTTTACTCTAAACTTTTTAAATTTGGATTCATCAGGACTTAGTGCTGCGGAAAGGCATATGTGTCCAAAAAATGTACATAAGCCCAAGGTACTTTGGAAGGATATTCTAACAGGACAATGGAAAGGTCCTGACCCAGTAATTGTCTGGAGTCGGGGGTCTGTTTGTGTGTTTCCACAGGGAGAACAGCAGCCGATTTGGATTCCAGAGAGATTAACCAAGGTCCTGACCCAGTGATTGTCTGGAGTCGGGGGTCTGTTTATGTGTTTCCACAGGGAGAACAGCAGCCGATTTGGATTCCAGAAAGATTAACTAAAGCGATTTCTACAGACCAAAAAGAAGATGATTTGGCTCAAATCCATAACAACTGATATCCAAAACTCCAGTTTGGCTATTCTTACATCTGCAACAGAACCAGGATGCTTTTTTCAATATCTATTTTATTATTGCCCTTTGCCATATCATGAAGTTCTATTTTGTTTTTTGAGCTCATACAGACCTAGGTTAATGTTTTGCTGATCAGTTCTATTTTTTGACTATAGAGTTTTTAAACATTGCAATGGAGATTTCACCTGTAAAAAGTTATAAGGCCTTTACTATAATGTTATGTGTTGTATGTATTATATTATGTGTGCACACTTGTGTTTTGTGTTATATGTTTGAATGTATGTATGTCCATATATCATATATGATGAGCGCTCATGATAAAATGGATCCAAATATTTTTTTTTCACGTGATTTATATGGTTTAATTTAAATTGGGTAAACAACTGTTGAGGATTGTTTTAATATGTAAACAAAAAAGAAGGTTAACAGATCTGTTTGTTTACTTTCACCTTTCCTTTTCATTATATTTAATAATTCTCTTAAAGACAATGTAAATTGTTAAGAAAATTGTTTTCTTTTAGTGCCTTCTGTAATGTTACATAATTTTTTCTTTAGCCATTATTGCCAGAATTCCTATCTTCATCCCAGTGCTGGTGAAGTCAAAGATAAAACCAATCTACAGCTTCTACAATAGCCATCACTGAACTGCTTGCAGAACTTGCCTGGACACATTGTGAGCTCACCTGTATGCATTGTGAACTATCTGTTGGTGCAGCGACTTGTGGTAGTGTTGGGGTATTTTTGCTGATGATGTCACCGGTGGTACAATTTTTCAAAGGAGCCCTCAATTGGCTTAATGTCATGGCATTTTGCATCCTCCTCTACTAGTGATGGTCTAAAATTTGGGGGCCAACAGAGGTGAGGCAAAGAACCTCACCCCCCCACTGGTGCAAAGGCCTATCCACAAGTATAGCTGTATGCTGGACCGGTAGTCAGTGACGGGTATGATCCAATTGCAGTGGTACCAACCTAAGACAGGAGGCTGACGCCTAGAGGTCAGTTCATCCGATGACGGGTAAGGACCATATGTTGAATTGGACTGCCTGGCAGACACGGTCCCTAAGCCACATGCTTGTTGTTTAAACAGAGAGGGGGAGATGTTGAGAGCCACAGCCAAAGGGGCCCCAGCAAACTTCCAGCTGCCAGCAAACTTCCAGCTGCCGGCTGATGATTGGCTCACAGCGGCCCCAGCAACATCTAGCTGATTGGCTCCTCTGCGGTGATGCTCATTGGGCTGTTTCCCTGCCCTTTCAGACCACGGAGCTGCTCATTGGGGGACTTTTTGGCTCCACCCACGTAACTCAGCCAATCGGCCTCAAGAGCAGGAGGATTGTGGGAGGTGGAGAGAGGCTTGGGTTGGAGAGAGAGGCTTGTGGAAAGCCGGTGGTGGCAGTTGAGGCTCTGAGGGTTTTTCCTGAGAGGCTGTTTTGTTTGGCGTGTGTGGTTCTAAAAATAAAGTTAGTTTCTTTTGACAAGTGGCTCCTGATTGTGCCCAGCCAGACTGCGGCAGAGCTTGAAATCTGACTTCTCCTTCTGCCACATCTCTGCCCTTCTTCCCCTGGGGTCGGATTTTCAAGTGCACAGTTCAATGGGATTAAATGCATTCATAATATTATGCAACTATCACCCCGAAGGGAGGAAGATGGCGGCACCTAGTGGTTCTCAAGTGCAGCCCACCCCCAGCAGAGTAGAACTTGGCCCAGGAAGAAGAAACCCGCTATACCCTGCAGACAGGTGCATACAGACACAGGGAACAGCCCTGAATTATCCCTAGCACTGAACATGCCCACTGTGCCTTTGAATCACTGTTACATCAGGCGTCCCCACATCCCCAAACTGCCGTCCACGTCCTTCCAGCTCCTGACTCTTGGGACCCTACCCTGACTCATACTTCTGACTGATAGTTCTCTTCAAATTGATTTGAATAGACTCATTTTCTCTACTTAGTTGTGTTGCAAGCAATAAACACTACAAACTCGATTTGAACTGCTAGTCATATTTGTTCCAAGATACATCAAAATCAGTGTATGCATTAGTTATTTCTTGCTGAATAATGGTTTCAAATAATGTTTATTATCTTCCCATTTTTTCGTAGTCAGGAATCTGAATGTGGCTTAGTTGGACACCATGGGCTCTGGGCTCTCAAGAGGTCTCAGCAAGAGCGGTGGTCATCTCAGAATTTACAACCTGTTTTACTCACACTTCTGACACCAAATGTGCTTGGGGTTTTCCAAATGCCAACCAACTCACTGGACACCAACTTGATTCTCACACTGTTTACAGTTAGTGCAGACCCACAGGCTATGGCTCAGGCCCACAAGACTCCCCTGTTGCAGACACGAAGAGCAATCCTTGGTACTTCTGTACTTCTGACCAATTGGCTATGACATAAAGGGTTCCTACAACCCCCTTCTAAAATTAAATAATTTGCCAGTATGGTTCACAGAATGCAGGACAATAATCCCAGCTACTCAGGATGCTAAGGCAGGAGGATCACAAATTTGAGGTCAGCCTGAGCAATTCATCAAGACCATCTCAAAAAAAAATAAAGAAGGAGGAGGAGGAGGAGGAGGAGGAGGAGGATTAGTATGTAGGTCAGTGATAGAGTGCTTGCCTAGCAACTGCAAGAGCCTGGCTTCCATCCCATGCACAGCAAAAAAATAATTAACTAATTAATTAGAGCACACAACTCAGGAATACCCAAATAGCAGAGATGCCTAGGGCAAGCGAGAGGAGGGAATTTTCATGACTTCTCTGGACTCACCGCCTTCCCAGCACCTCCAAGGATTCTTCAACCTGGAAGCTCTTTAGACACTGTCATCTAGGTTTTATAACCCAATTGCAGAAGTGTCATCCCATCACTCTTTCTATATTTCTATGTATGGGAAGCAAGTACCAGGTCCAGCCCACCCTAGGGGAGGGGCTCATGCAGGTATGATCACCAGGAGCAGGGGCTCCTTAGGGATTGTCTTAGTCCATTTTGAATTGCTGTAACAAAATGACTGGGGCTGGGAACTGTATAAAGAGAAGAGGTTTATTTGGCTCATTATTTGGGGAAGCAGAGTGGCCTCACTTTGTAACAGCAGCTCCAAAAATAAATAAACAACTGCCCCAAACCACTCCTCAATTCTTACATAGAACCACTTGTCATGGGAGAAGAGGCGTCTTCCCAGAAGTTCAGGGTCCCAGGAGTTCCTAGAGAGAAGGGCAAATTCGACTCAGGATGAGCAAGTTTCTTGTCATATGTGATGGAAAAGAATTTCCACATGCACCAGTCAGGACACAGGCAGAGCTCTCTCTAGGAGAGCAGGAGTCCGTTCAGGGAGAATGCAGAGAGAGACGCCTTTGGGGTGAAGCAAGGAGCATGCATTCAAGGGAGAATGCAGACCATCTTGGGAACCAGAGACACTTTGGGGTTCCTGGCTCTTAAAGGAAACTTGGAGACGGGTGGGCAGGTGTAGGTGTGTAGGGATGGCCTCAGTCTGGTGACCTTAAGATGGCTCATGTTGGGGCTGTGGATGTGGCTCAAGCGGTAGCGCGCTCGCCTGGCATGCGTGCGGCCCGGGTTCGATCCTCAGCACCACATACAGACAAAGATGTTGTGTCCGCCGAGAACTAAAAAATAAATATTAAAAAACAACTCTCTCTCTCTCTCTCTCTCTCTCTCTCTCTCTCTCTTAAAAAAGAAAAAAGAAAAAAAAAAAAGATGGCTCATGTTGGTCTGGTCAGTCCCAGGATCCTGATTATGCTGGAAAGTCCCCTAAATTATAGGTTTCTGAAGACATCATGCCTCTCTTTGATTAATCTAGTTATTGGGGGTTTAATGAATAGTGCACAAGGTGGGGTTCCCAGGAATCTGGCACTGGCGGGCTGGGAGAGGGACTGGCTTGGAGAGGGACAGGCCTGGGGACATCTAGAACTTCTGGACTGAATCTGACTTGCTCGTCCCTCCTCTGGGTCTCACACTCCACCCAGGTTGCATTTCTTCTGTCCCACCCCACGTGCACGAGGAAGGCGCCCCAGACCAGTCACCTCCTAAAGATCCCTCCACCTCAATGATGCCTCACTGAGGACCAAGCCTGGCGCCCTGGCGTCTGGGGGCTCGCCACATCCAGACATCCAGGTTGTCCAACAGGCCAGCCTAACACAGGAGAAGCAGGAAGACCTGGTCTGACCCTCATTTCTGGGCCCCCTGCGGTACCCCCGTGGGCTTAGTTCTCATGCGGTTCCCACCCCCACCCCAGGTCGAGGGAGCTGTCACCCTCTCGGTTGGCAGAAGAGGAAACCGAGGGCAGAGGGGCTCTCTGTTACTCCCTCCCAAGGCGGGTCCACCCAATCAGCCCCACCAGCAAGGGATGGAGCAGGGAGCAGAGCCCACCCAGATGGGCCCACCACCTGCAGCCTTGGGACGGTCATCAAGGGCCACAACTCCCTCTGGCAAGTGACTGACCCAGATGAAGCCTCCAGGCAGAGCCAGCAGCAGCCCAGATGTAGACCAGCAAGGGGGTCCTAGAGGGACATCCCCTCCCAGGCATGGAACAGAGCAGGAGGTCCCAAGGGGACCCTGTCCTCATGTCTCCCGTCCCCAGCCCACCCCACTCCACAGCTGAGCCAAGAAGCCACCCACGCCACACAGTCGGTCGCACTTTCCAACACTGATCCTATGTCCAGCAGTGCACTCTGGAAACTGCAATGGACCAAGATGTCCTCTTGGTGGGGACACTGAGTGGCTCGGCCCAAGGGTGGCTTCCTGTGTCCTCAGGGATTCTGCTGGAGGCTCCCTCCGTCACAGTGAGCTTTTCCTCCCAAGAGAATAGAGGTCAGGCCAAGCTTGGTTGGAACGTCGACACACCCCCTCCCTTCCAAACACTGCTGGGCTTCACTTGGGGTGAAGTGCCCACCGCCCCTGCGTTTTGTCCCCCCCCACCCCGCCGTTTTAGAGCACCAGCTCCAGCTCAGGGAGGGCCACCTGAAGGACGCAGCACAGCCATCGCCCCCAGGGACCCCCAAGGGGTCCTGAGCGTCCTCGCATCCTGGAGCCCTGGCCATCTAGGTCCAGTGGCAGGCCAGCTCCGGATGCCTCTTGGCCTTGTCTCCTCCCTGGGGGCCTCAGGCACCGGTGCTCAGGGAGCTGGGCTTCCCATCCAGCCTGGGCAGCTTCCTGGGCTTAACCCCTTCATTCCCTTGTTCGAAACCTCATCCGTGGAGCACCCGAGACGCAACCGGAGCCGCCCACGGCAGGACTGAGAGGGCAGAGGGGCCTCGTTTTAAGTTTCAAATGATTTCTGAGATGATTTGGAAGAAAGCAGAGACCAGGCCTGTGGCCAAGTGAAAAAGACATGGTCCTTGACGGTGCCCCACTGGCAGCCCCAACCCCTCTGTTACTGCATCCTTAAAATGAGGGAGACAAAGTGAAGTGTCCCGGTTTGCAGAGAGTGGGCACACACTGTGGGCCCTGGGCCCTGCCTGCTTGGCCACCCCTTTCCTTCAGGCCCGTTTCCAGGTGGACAGCAGAGAGATGTTTTGAAACCTCAAAGCCTCCCCAGGCCCCGGAGCCACTTTATCCATGAAAGGGCCACAAGAGCAGCCCGGTGACCAGCCCTGAGCTGCGTTTGGAGAAGCAGAGGCTCGGGGACACACATGCTGTCCGAGGCCCACAGTCAGCAAGGCCAGGGGACGCCAACCCTGGCCCCAGCCTGGAGGAGAGCAGGAAGGCCGGGCACAGAGCCCAGAGCCAGGCGTCAGGGGACCCACCCTGGAAAAGCCAGATGCTGCCCAGCCAGGCCCGGGCCGCACTTGCTATTTTGAGCCCTCTCCCCCGGGGCACAGCAACAAGAATCTGGGGGTCTGGGGGGCTTGCTATGCTGGGAACTGGGCAGCCCGGGGTGGCCTACAAGGGAGGGCTGTGGGGACAGGGGTCGCCAGGGTGGGGCGGGAG
>NW_026000001.1:2574294-2581776 GCF_001458135.2 Marmota marmota marmota | reverse complement strand
CCTTTCAGCCACCCTCTGCTGGGGCAGCACGCCTAACCCCATCCAGTCGCCGCAGCGTTTCCAACACAGGAACCTTGGGGACACATTCCGACCTGGTGGACAAAACGAGGAAGCAGCATGACCACCCTACGAGCCAGAGGGGACATACCAGAGGGATGCACCCTCAACAAGACCACAGCGGTCACCTCACCGTCTCAGAAATGAGCCACTATGCCATACACCAGGAAGGTGTGGAAAGAGCAGGAATCAGAGCTAGAAAACCTCAGAGACGAAGCAGTCAAGCAGTCGGAGGAGAGGAGAACTCGAAAAGAGGAATGTCAATAACAGAGGAAACTAAGAAATGAAGCCCCAGTGGCCCACGCCCGTAACCCCGCTACTGGGGAGGCTGAGGCAGGAGGGTCGCAGGTTCCAAGCCAGCCTCAGCAACTTAGCAAGGCCATAAGCAACTTAGCAAGGCCCCGTCTCTAAACAAAAAGTAAAGAGGGCTGGGGTGCGGCTCACGGGTTTAGCGCCCCTGGGTTCCGTCCCCAGACCCAACAAAAGAAAAAAGAAATGAAGACAAAAGTGGGAAAGAACCGATCATTGCTACAAGTAGCTCCCGAAGAGAAACAGAACAGGAAAAGAGGAAGTGTTTAAGGTCGATAAGAAACACTGAAACAAGGTCGAGGGGAAGGGAAACATCAGGCAGAGAAGACGGCGAGCAGGACCCAGGGTACAGACGGCAGCAATCCCCGGAGAAAACCAAAGCCACAGCACAGAGCACGTGAAAAAGAACTCAGGAAAAAGTTCCTGAAGAGAGAGAGCCTTGAAGGTCATAGAGAGCCGCACAGCTCAGAGCGGGCGGCCGGCAGCAGAGGCGTCCAGGAGAGGGCTGGGGCACAGCGTGACGGAGGTGACACAGGACCACGAACTCGAATGTCAACACCCAACCGGAACAGAGGGGGACAGACGACCCCACAAGCACACCTCTGACGTGGCCATGCGACCCAGCATGCCCTTCACGGCCTGGCCCTGATGAGAGGGGCTTTCAAGAGTGCGTGAAGAGGTCTCTCTGGGCTCTCTGGCTGTAGATGCCCAGAGCCGGACCCTCCCACCCTGGAGCCTCTGCAGCAAGGCCCTCACTTCAGCAAGCCCTCGTGGCCGCTCTCCCCTCCCAGCCCAGGTGGCAAGGACAGAGGGGGACCAGGGGAAGGGACCTTAGAGAGGAGGTCCTGGGATGTACCCTCTGGCATGCACTCCATGGCCACTGGAGCAGGGACCTGCTAGTCACCACAGAGTGGCCAAAGCAGCCCCTGGAATCATTGCTACTGGGCACAGGGAGTGAGTGCCACAGGTGCCAACCACAGGGACCACGGGGACCACAGCCACAGCCACTGCAAGAGACCTGCTGGTGAGGCCTCCACGGGGGGCCAGGGTGGGCTCAGCCTCCCCCAGCTGCCCCCGAGGACTTGGTGGGAAGACTGTAACTACCCAGCGCAGGACCTGGGAAAGGGCCGGAAAACTCCCTCTGCCGCCCGAGCAACTCACCCATGTTTCTTATAGCCACAGAGACGAGACCTGGGGACCAATCCATGGGGGATGGGCCCCCGGACCCCACAGACACCAGGGTCCTCAGGGCTCAGGTCCCCGTGTGAAACGGCACCTCCTCCCGGGTGCCTTGAATCATCTCAGTCCCACCTGGCTCAACCCAAGGTGAGGCTCTACACCTGCTGCCCAAGACCCGACTCAGCTGGCCACAGTGGACACCCAAGGCCCTTCACCCAACGCCCAGAGTTTATCCAGAGCCCCTGAATGAAGAGGAGGCTGGGTCTCTTCAAGGAAGGACCTCGTCATTCTACCAAAGCTCATGACACATACGTCCTCCACCTTCCCCAGAGAACTGGCGCTGTTACCTGGGAGGGGTGGATAGAGAAAAGCGGTTCTCAGATCTGGGGGAACACGGGGCCTGGGTCAATGCCAACTCCGGCTGGCACAAATCACCCCATGACCCACAGTCAGAGCGGGGTTTGAGGAAGCCAAGGAATTGGTGGCTTTGGCTCTGAGCCATCTCACGGGAGGCTCCTGGTGACAGGCTGCTGCACCTGATCCCGTAAAGCAGCGTGGAATAGACCCCCCCCCGTGGTTGGCAGAGTCCTCACAGTGGCTTCCCGACTAGTAGACGGGGACTGCTCTGCAGAAACAGCTGGGCAGAAGCCACCAGGGCGCCTCTCTTCCTGTCTTGAAACAGAAAACCATGTCACACTGTGAACTTAATAAGATTCCAATTTCACATGGTCTCCGGGATCTGGTCACCCTTTGCTTTGTCTTGCTGTTCTGGGGATTGAACCCGGATGCTCTACGACTGAGCTACATCCCCAGATCTTTTTATTTTGAGACAGGGTCTAGCTAAGTTGCTGAGGCTGGCCTCAAACTTACCATCCTCCTGCCTCAGCCTCCTGAGACACTGGGATTACAGGCGTGTGCCACTGTGCTCGGCTTAGAGATGGTATCCTGGGTGGAGAAGATGAACACAGCTTCCGATACCTGGCAATTTCTGTTTTCTATACTCTTTACTGAGAAGAGGGTTTCCGCCTGGCAGTGTAGCTCACCACCTTCCCTTGGACCTATCAACACTCCAGCCCTGTCACACATTGGCCCACGGGACATCACTTACCTCTGCATTGCGCAGGACAAGCTGCTCCAATACGCAGTAGGACCCCTCATTCACAGGTCTGCTTTCTGTACTCTCACTCCCCTAACCGAAAACCATGGTCTACAAACACTACATGGAAAATCCCAGCAATAAACATTCACAAGTTCTTGATGATATGCCCTTCTGAGGAGCATGATGAACCTCACGCTGGCCCAGCCCACCCAGGACATGAGCCATCCTCTTGTCCAGCGCATCCGACCTGTGACTACTGCTATGGCTTGTCCCCCAAAAGCCCAACAAGTGATGAAGGCTTGGTCCTCCGTCAATGGCACTACTGAAAGGTGGTGGGACACTTAGGAGGTGGGGCCTAGAAGGAAGTCAGGACCTTGGGGACATGCCCTTGAAGGGGCTCTTGGAACCCAGTTTCCCTCCTATCTCTCTGTTTCGCTTCTCGGCCACCGTGAGGTAGGGGACTGGCCTCCTCCCACCATGTCGTTCTGCAGCCCACAGGCCCAGAGCCACAGGGCCAAGCGCCCGGGGACTGCCACCTCTGAAACATGAGCCGCAAGGAGCCGTTTCCTTTCTGCGTGTTCTCAGGTGTTCTCTTACAGTGACCGAAAGTTAGCTCACCGTCCCCCGTCGTAGTCAGATCCTCCGTCGCAGTGCCACAATGCTGGTGTTTAGGGACCCTTACGTAGTCACCGAGGTCATCACCTCATCTCGTCGTGCCGACACTGTACCAACTCACACTGTCCTCGGAGGGATGGAGGCTCAGCCTGGCCAAGGGTGCTTGCCTGGCTGTGGGGGCCCCGAACCGCAAAGAAAAGACCCCACTCACGACTCTATTGCAGGACATTGTCATCACTTTTCTGTTTTGTTTTTGTGGTGGTTGGCCCTTCGCTGCGCCTGCTTTCCAGCCTGTGTGGGATCATCTGCCGGTTCAGGCATCCCGGAGGTCTGGGATGGTCCCCCTCAGACAGCAGCATGGAGTTGGGCCTGATGGGCCACCCAGGAGTCTCAGTCACACACAGGTGTGTCAGAGTGCCCCTCAGTGAAGTTTCCGGGTGCGAGGGTGGGGGCGAGCCGAGCTGTCCCCTCCAGGAGGAAGCACCCCATTGCTGCACCAAGAGCCTCTGACTCAGGACGCAGCTGCCTGGGGCCTGGGTGTGATCTGGGTGTGACGCATTCGTGCTTTAGGGTGTTCTGCTAACCCTCGAGGCTGCGTGTGGAGTAGGCCTGGAGCAAGAGAGGGCTCTGGACACGTCCAGCTGCTGTGCAGCTGTTGCACCGTCCAGCCCGGTGACCCAGCAGATGCACGGATCATGAAGAGTCCAGTGGATTCGTGCGGATGCCCTGGCGGGCTCCTGCAGCTGCACCGGGCGGACACCAGGCCTGGAGTGGGACACATCCCCTTCTGACAGAAACGAGTCTCCTTGGGAGACCCGGCTCTGGCCTGGCTGTCAGGCTGCAGGTGAGACCCAATGCCACCCTGGAGTGTGAACTGCCCATGCGGTCCCGTGGTGACCTCCCAGCTGCCACCTCGAATGGGTGGTCACCAGCCCCATGGGCTATAACGGTCCACACATGCCACAGCTCCAGCATTAGCTGTGAGGTCAGATGTGAGCAGGTCCTGGGGACATGAGCTAATGACGTCCACTTCACTACACGGACTTCTCACGCACGGCCACACAAATGACCCCATGGGGATTCCCTGTGACCAACTGACAGAGGAAGAAGCTGGCCTGCCCTTCCTATGACTATGTCCAGGCAGGACGTTCTCCCCGGGGCACAGCCAGCCCTGGGGAGGTTGGTGTCATGGGGCCACTTCCATCTTCCATCATGGAAGGGACAGCAGGGACTTCTCCTGGAAAAATCAATTGCTCTACTGTGGATTTGTCTTCCCTGCCCCCAACACTTCTCCAAACCACCACCCCTAGACTTGGGGAGCCTGGTGGGTCGGATCAAGGTTGGCGCTTATATCTGCAACGTGGCCTCTGGTCAAGGATCTCCTTTCTCCACGTGCCCATTGAACACGGCCTCTCTGAACACTTCAGAATGCAGGAGTGGCCTTTCCAGACCTGGTGACGATGCTTTGGGGCCACAGAGTGAGGTACAGTTTCTAGGCCTGGGTACAGAGGGAGTCCCCGTCCCCGCTGGTGTGCCCAGTCCCAACTGTGGAGGACACTGGTTGCTGGAGGCCACGGTGTTCCCAAGCCTGGCACCCAGGAGACAGAGGCTCCCTAAGTACCCCCCTGTCCCATAGAAAACGCGTGGGGAGCCACGGGGACTGAGAGAGGCAAGCCCACCCTGGCCGGACCCCGTGGGAGTGAAGCTTTGACCACCCCGCCCGGCAAAGACCCTCACCGCCAAGGGCACAGGGCGTGAGGGAGAGGAGGTGGCATCTGCCTGGTTGGCGCCTCAGGAACAAAGCCCCACTGTGGCCATGCCTGCGTCCTCCTCGCCTGAGGTGATTGTCCTTGCCGGTGACTTGGTGCTTGGTGCTTATCTGTACTGATGGGGACTGCAGCAGAGACCCTTCCGACTAGTATTCCAGCTACAGAGCGTCCAGGGGGCAGCCGGGGGAAGGGGGTGAGCGTGGGAAGGGGGTGGGGGCCTCTGAGCCCCTCTCTGAGTTGCACAGGGCCATTGGCTGTGTGAGCTGGTCCCCCACCGTCCCCCTTTCTCAGAAGCCATGCAGGGGTGGGGTAGGAAGACCAGGACTGTAAAAGACCCCAGCAGCAAATGACCCAGGGGACTCATCATGTGACGCCACAGACACACATCCCCCTCCCTCGTGTGGTGGGCAGTGGAAGGAACCCCTGCTGGGAAGGGAGGTTGAAGACTCAGAGCCACCGATGGGCACCACCGGTCCCCACAGTCCACCACGGGGCCACCGCACTCCTCCATAGATTTGGGGGCACCAGCCGCGTTCCCAAGGCCACCCAGGCAGCCGCAAAGCTCCAAGGGTCGGGGCTGTCACATGACCCGTGGGTGGTGCTAGGCCGGAAAAGGCAAAGTGACTGGAGCTTGCAGGCCCCTGCCCCAGGTGCCCACAGGACAGGCGTCTGACCCCCCGCCAACCCTCCGCCCCGAGGTTCAGGCCTCCCACTCCACCCCAGCCCAAGGGCAGCCCAGAGCCTGGCATGAGGGTGCCGTGTAGCCTCCTGTGCCCTCTCCTGGGGCTGGATCTGCGTCCTCCTGCTGTGCCCTGCCCTGCCCTGCCTCTGCACACAGGGACCAGGAGCCTCCGCCCACCTCCAGCAACACTCCCACCAGGTGCCTACCATGGAACAAGCAGGAAATGACAAGCTTTGGGCAGGATGTGGCGGCTGGGCTCCCCGTGCACCATTGGTGGGCGTGTGAACCCGAGGAGGGAGGCCCAGAGGGCTGGGGGCTGCAGGGAGGAGAAGGCTGTGTCTCATGGGGACCTTGAGCAACGTGAAGAGTTCTGCAGAGGCTGGTGATCACAGTCCCACAGCCACGTGCCCAAGAATGCACTTAGTACCCTGAGCAGTGGTTAGGAGGGGAAAGCCCGTGGTCACGTACATACACATGTTTTCAAAAGATCCTGGAGTTTAAAAATGATTTTTTGTTTGTTTGTGGTGCTGGGGATGGAACCCAGGTCTCCACCACTGAGATATACCCTCAGCGCAAAATTAAAACAAAACAAAACATGGTATACACCCTCAATCCGTGTGAACCTGTCCAGCTGCGAATGCCACCAGGCACCAGAGAAAGTCCAGATCACAGAGACCCAAGAGACCAGGTCTGGGCTTTGGTTGGAAATAGCTCCTTCTGCCCAGAGCCACGCACACACCTGGTAAATACTCTTTCACTGAGCCGCCCCACCAGCCTGCGTGGCCTCTGACAGAGGGCCCTGGACAGCTAAGAATCAGAGCAAGTCGACAGTTGGGCACTAGCCCGGGAAAACCGCGGCAGGCTTTGGTGTGGACATCAGGGCGTGCTTTATGTGTGCGAGTGTACAGGCCTGGACAGCAGTCAGACCGCGATCCCAGCGTTGAGTGCAAATTCACCCTTGCCCTGCTCTCAGCTGCACCCCGGATCAGGAGAGGGTACCCCATGGCTGCTCTCAGCTGCACCCCCAGATCAGGAGAGGGTACCCCATGGCTGCACTCAGCCCACCAGGCAAGGAGCAGGAGCAGGTAGGGCCCCATGAGTCCCCTGGCTGGGGGCGGCCCTGGGTTGGCAGGTGCCTTCGTCATGATCCAGGCGGAGGACGCAAGAGCCAGCTGGAAAGGAGACCCCCAGAAGCAAGGCGGGCCTATGTTCTAATCCTCCCTTCCCTTCCCGTGCCCACTCCACCTGTAGCACTTCCTGGGGACGTCGCCCAATAAACCCCTGCATCCCCTCAGAAGAAGTCCAGAGGGACTGCTAGGAGAGAGGGCAGACGCCACATGCTGTGGCCCGCACGCCCCACCCCAAGCCTGCAAACTGTGCTCCTCCATGTGACAGGAGGGCTTGGGGCTCTCCAAGAGAGGAACGGGGGAGAGCTGGAGGTGAGTCAGAGGGGCCATTCCCCCAGGAGGCTGTGGCGGACAGACCAGGGCCTCACCCACCCCCCCCCCAGCCCCTGCTCCAGGCTCCAGGCAGCCACGTGGGCCAGCTGCTGAGGTGGGCCTGTCATCACAAGGTCCCTAGGAGAAGGAGCAGGAGCACTCCCAGCTTCTGCGTCCCCAGGGCAGGTTCTCCAACCCTCTGGCTACAGCTTCCCCAGCTTCCCTGCCTCAGCCCCGCACACGTCCTGAGCTAAACCCAGTGGAATGGAGAAGGGTGAAAAGGAGAAAGAGGGAGGAGGGGGAGGGGAGGAGGGGAGGAGGTGGGAGGAGGGG
>NW_026000001.1:2567681-2572832 GCF_001458135.2 Marmota marmota marmota | reverse complement strand
GGAGGAGGGGGGAGGGGAGGAGGGAGAGACAGACCAGGAGAGGAGCCCAGCTGCCAAGGACCCTGTCGGCCAGCCACCTTGCTGGGCCCCGACGCCCACACAGGTGTAAAGCAAATCCGAAGGCTGACTGGGTACGTGATGGCCTTGGGAACCACCACTCATCGCTTCTGGGAGTTAGGAGGCTACTGTGCGCCTTTTAAAGGTGGCTTTTGCTGAGTGTGGGCCAAAGTGGTCGCAGACCCATTCTATGGCGCCTGGGGCTCACTTAGGGCACAGATGGCCCCGGTGCAGGGAGGGCACAGGGTGTGGATGAGGACAGGTAGACCAAAGCTGGTGTCGCTCGAGGCTGACCGCGGGTTGGAGGACAGAGGAGCTGCCATGCTGGTCACACAGGCGGGTGGTCCACCTGAAGGAGGGAGGTGTGTGTGAAGCTGGCGCAGGGACTCGCGGAGCAGGTGCTCCTGCCTCCCTCTCCTAGGGACCTTGTGGTGACAGGACCACCTGGGCAATCCATGACAAGGTTGCCACAGCCACGTGCCTGGGAAGGCCCTCAGGAACTTAACCTCGTGTGTCCCCAGTCTCTCTGGCCACAAGCGAGGCCTCACGTTCTCAGGGTTTGTGCATTAGGACATCTTTAGGTGGCCGTCATTCGGCCCGTCTCCCTCCCTCCTTCCCTTCGGCCAGCGTCTGCCACCGTCCTCACTGCAGGAGCCCAGACGGAGAGCAGTGGCCGCCGGCCTTCCGGTCATCTCCTGCTCCCACTCCTCCCCCTCGGCTTCCCCCACAATTCTTCCCCCGGCACCAACATCCTGGTCTTCTATAAATAAGTGTTGACCAAAGATAAGAATGGATGGCTAGGGGATGGACGGTCAGTGGATGGACAGATGGGTAGGCGGACGGATGTACACATGGGTGGATGGACATGTGGACGTATGGATGAGTGGGTGGGAGGATGAGTGGGCGGATGGGTGGCTAAGTGTCTGGGTGGCACGTGGATGGATGGATGGATGGATGGACGAGTGGGTCGTGGCTAGATACGTGGATGGATGGATGCCGGGTGGATGGGAGGATAGGTGGGCCTGTGGATGGAAGGGTGGGTGTGTGGATGGGTGGGTGGCTGGGTGGCTGGATGGATGTGTTAAAAATTAAGGTCCTTTCTACTGGGAGGGGCAGGGAGGGCACTAGATGGCAGGTGGTTGCCATTTAGAGCCTGGGGACAGATTATGAAAGCCAGTAGAGCAGGGCCTGTGTCTAGGTCACCACGTGGGCTGGCCCTGGACTGGACACCTCACAACTGAGCCCTGAGCCTGGTGAGTGAGTGAGTAGTCCCACTCACGGAGCCAGGGCACCGCTTCATGAGGAAACCCAGGGCCCAGGGAGTGCCCCTAAATTCCCTATTGGAACCCTCCCCCCAAGATGGTGACATTAGAAGATAGAGGCTTTGGGGGTGACTAGGCCACAAGGGTGGAGCTGTCCTGAGGTGGGTCGATGCCCTTGTAAAAGGGACCCCAGAGAGCCCACGGCCCCTTCCACCTCGCGAGGTCACCAGGACAAAGCACCCTCTGCGGACCAGGAGTGGGGCCCTCAGCAGACATGGAACTGCGCCGAGGACTGGGTCCCTGTTGTTCAGAAGCCGACGGACCCGACTGTGGCAAATGGGACTCTGCGGCCCAGGCCAAGGCGCGGCTCCCATCCGAAGCACCTCTCTCTGGTTTAGAAAGAAACAAATTTCCATACCAAATAAGGCGGCAGAGTCCAGAGCCTCTGCCCACTTCACGCAGCTCCTTTTAAGTGTCCAAAAGCAATTACACTTGGAACTTGACTGACTTCAGCCTCCCTGGCCTTCCCCAGCCTCCCCTTGTAAACAAGCGGCCCAGCTGGGCCCCAGCTGCTGCCCTGGGGGAGGCGAACAGGTCACCACCCTGCCTGCCCAGCCTCTGTGGGCCTCGGGTGTGGTCTGGGTGTCCCCAGACTCTCAGGGCGTCCCACCCCCAGGAGACCCCAGGAGACCCGCTGGACAGTGCAGACCCCAGTCCCGGGCTCCCTCCTCCTCTTGCTCTGGGGCAGGGACAGCAGACTCCTCCACGGGCGGGAAGCTGAGGCTCGGGGCAGGTGCAGGGAAAGTCTCTTGCGGTTTCGGTAAGACGCCCACAGGGGCCCACAGCCCTGCCTGGGCTCAAGCAGGGAAAATGGAATTCCCTTGGGCTCCGGGGCCATGAGAAAGTGGGCCCAGGGCAGGAGAGTCATTTCTTGGTGACTCTGAAGGGCTCACCACCAGCACTGACGGCCCACCCTCCTGCTCCCCGTTTTGGGCTGGGTGCCCGGACCACTGACACGTTCCAGGACCCCCTCTCTGGGGGAGGCTGACTCATCCCGCTGAGCAGTGCACGCACCAGGCCCCGCGGCCGCCAGCTCCCCTGCTCGCCCCGGGCGGGCTGTGATTTTCCACTTACTCCATCTGACTGCTATTAGGGCTGGGAAAGGGAATTCCTGGTTCCAGAAGGCCACAGGGCCCCCCCCCCGCCGGCACATTCCAGGGTGGGCAGGGGGAGTGGACCTGGACGCCACCTGGGGGTGCTGCCGTCCCTCCGTGGACTCTGCGCCTCCTCCGCTAGGGAGCCCTCTCCTCTGCGCGCCCACCTTCCCCAAGCCAGCCTCTCCCCCAGTGGAGACGGCAGGGTGGGGACCGCCCATCCACCCCAAAATGCCCACTGGGAGCAGACCCAAGGCAGCAGGCCAGTGGACAGCAGAGCTCCCTCTGCAGGACAGGACAGATTTGGGGGGCCGTAGGATACAAGGGAGATTAACAGCTGGACTCCGGCCGCAGTGCTCAGTGCTCGGGCCAACCTGACGTCACCAGGCAAAAAGATGAGTCCCCAGTGGGGCTCTGGGGGGGCTCCTGAGCGGGGCATTCCTTCCCGAAGCCTCATGGAGCGCAGCCCCTCCTCCTCCTCCCTCCCCTCCCCCTCCTGCCGGGCCTGGAATTGGGTTTGGGGCGGGTTCTGCTTCCAAAGCCATCTCCTGCAGCAGGCAAGGGCTCGTCCCGTCCTCCACCAAGCTCACGTTCCCCGAGCTCGGGCAGCGCTTGGCTGGCCTGCTGCCCTGGTGGGTCGGCCAGGCGGAGGCAGGGATCTCAGGAGGAGCCCGTCACAAAGGGAAGGACTCCGAGGACCAGGACAGCGGCAGGTAGCTCCCTGTGTCCAGGGACCGAGGGAGGGGCTCAGGGAAAGGGGGTCTGTAGGGTGAAGGCCAGGCAGGGAAGAAAAATGAGGTGGACGTCTTCAGGGCAGGGAGGTGGGCACGGTCAGGGCAGGAAGCTCCCAGAAATCCACCTCTTGAATCAGGAAGCCCTGAGATGCCAAGGCAGGGCTGTCACCCACCAGGAGGTCTCTCCCGCCACTCAGAAGCTGCAGGGTTCTCAGGGACAGCGAGGAACTTTGAGAGTCCCCTCCTGTGTGACCATGCCCTGGCCAGCTGGCCTCCCCCAACCCCCAGCCCCAAGCCGGCCTCAGCAGCCAGCCCCTGCTCTGTCCTCCTGTGGGTGGGGGCTTCCCCTCCCTCCCCCGGCTTCACGTCCAAGAGAGCTTTCTGGAAGGGCTAGAAGGGAACACCCAGCGGGCAGCATCCCAAGCAAGAGGAGAGGGCTCCTCCGCTCCCGCGCACACCAGCTTCTGCGAGGCTGAATCTGGGATGGAGCAGCTGCAGGGCCAGCCCCACAGTGGACATGCTGGGGTCAGGAGGCCGGGCAGCTGGGTCCCACCTTTTCCCAGGCTGGCGGAGCCTGGCACAGCGTGGGGTCCTCTGAGGACATCCCCGCGGTGTTCTGCCGGGTCTCCATCCCCTTGGATGAGCCCCTTGGATCCAGCTGTCAGCAGGGACCCGGGTCCTAGAGGGGAGACAGGCTCTCTGTGTGTCACGGGCAGCGTCAGACAGCCCCTCCAATGACCAGTGCCCTCAGGCCCAGCCCAGGCGGCCGCCAGGGGAAAACAAGAGGCTTTGGGTCCTGGAGGGCTGGGGTGAGCCAGGCTGGGGGAAGCAGGCAGTGGCCGCACTGTCCTGGTTTTGAGGGGAGTGCAGGCGGGGGCAGGGGGTGCTGGGCTGGCAGCTTCCTGGTCAGCTTTGGTTGAAGCCAGCGCTGATCAACACGCAGCACACGCACTCCACACGTCCCTACCCATGTCACACATATGTCCTTAATGTGGCCCGTCTGGGCTGCCAGATCTCTCTGCGCATCAGTGAAGTCGCTGTGCGTATCCTGGTAGGGCCAGGACCAGGGGACACAGACGGATCAGCTCCATCAGCGTGGTGGGCAGGGGCTCTCCGGCATGCTGGCCTGCACTGTGGGCAGGCCAGCCCTCCGCCCCAGGGTCCAGCCTGACCAGCGTGAAAGGGTGACACTTTCCTGAGTCCAGGCTTCCCCCAGGGGAGCTTAGGGCCTGATGTGGAAGGCTCTGGAAGGGGGGAAGCGGAGGTTGCTTACCTGGGGCCGGGTGGGTCTGGGGGTGCAGACAGGGGAAAGTCTGGGCCGGGCCCCCCTTGGGGAGCATGCAGCCTGTCCCTGGCCATGGACAGTGGACCAACTGGAGTCGAGGCTGTGCCTTGAGGCGGGGGTGAAGACGCCCACTGCCCAGCACCAGGATCTGTGCGTGGCACCACACACAGGGGCTCCCACCCTCACCCACGCAGGCCCCGCACTGAGCCACTCCAGGCACATGTGCCCCCACCGAGCTCCAGGGCGCACCCGCAGCCTGGGGGCAGGAGGGCAGGAGACCTGAAGTGGGCGCAGGCCTGGGGTGGCGCTGGGCCCTCCACACCCCGCTGCACAGCTTTGGCCCTCGGGGTGGCAGCCTTCCACCAGATCCTGGAGGCCAAGGGTTAAAGAAGGGGCGGGCGGCTTGCACAGATGGACACCCTTTGCAGCCAGTGACTCACAGCCCAGCTGGGACAGGCGGAGAGGGAAGGAGGTGGCGGCTGCAGCCAGCCAGGGTGGACCTGCAGAGGCAGGAATTTCTGGGGAGTGGAGGCCACCGCACTGCCCAGCAGTCCCCCCCGGGAGGGAGGGCTCCAGCCACCTGTGGCTGCGCTGTGCCCCTGACAAGGCCTTTTCTCACTCTCGACCTCAGTTTCCCCACTTCCTGGGGGGGGGGGAGC
>NW_026000001.1:2560370-2567656 GCF_001458135.2 Marmota marmota marmota | reverse complement strand
CACTCCGTCTCTCTCTCGGACCTCAGTTTCCCCACTTCCGTGGGGGGGGGGAGCGATAAGATGTCTGGTTGAGGGACAGGTCACTTTTAGCAGACACAGGGTAGGCAGACCCATGAGCTGTGGCCAACCAGGGTGGACCAGTCTCCTGCTGGGTCATGCCCGCCCAGCTCATCCCCCTCCCAGGCTCATTGATTGGCAGCCCGACGCTTCCCCCCACCCGCCGGAGTCAGGGCCACGGCATGGCCTCCTGGCTCGCTCCCCAGTCACCCCTCTCCTCCATAGCAGCTGCAGCCCCAACAATAGACAGATGTGCTGGCCACTGGAGAGTGACCTCACCCCTGGATCCTAGGTCACCTACCAAAGGGGAATGAGGGCAGCTGCCCTGCAGCTGGTAATCAGGCCACACCCCACAAGGGGGAGGTGAGGTGGCAGGTGCTCAGCCAGCATTCGGGGTGCTGGGGTTGGTGGTGGGGGCGACGCTGTGCCTTCCAGGAACCTTTAGGGGAAAGACCAGATGCAAGGCCCAGACAAAGACCACCTCCTCCAGGAAGTCTCCCTGCCAAAAACGACCTGCCTGACCTCACCGCGCCCCTCCCCTGCCACCCAGGGCCAGGACACATGGAGGTGCTCGGGCAACTGTATCTCCAGAGCAATCTGGCTCCGGCACCTTGCAGACCAAGTGGAGGGGGTGGGGGGTGAGGGGGCTTCCTCCCTAGTGAGCCGCCGTGGGCTCCAAGGGGCCCCAAGGGTCTTATGAGGGGTCCTCGGGCAGGAGGGGCTGTGCTGGCAGGACAGTCCTGCCAAGCCCTTCTTCAGGGAGCTGGGGATGGCCTTTCCGCTAAGGTGAGAGCCACTGGCCCAGAAAGCCCAGGGGCCTGGGGACAGGGCCGGGAGGTGGGATGGGGACATTTCAGAAGGAGTCAGATCCCACTGTCCTCATTTCACCCTCTCCCGGGCTGTTGCCAGGTGACAGGTGGGTGTGCCAGCCGGTGAGCTGCGAGCAGGGACCTGGACCCTCGGAGCCTGGAGATGGCTGGGAACTGCTCCTGGGAGGCCCATGCCACCAGCAGGAACAAGGTGAGTGCCACCCGGCAGAGGAGGCCACTGGCCTGCCAGGAGATGGCAGGTGGGGACAAGAGATCCTCCCACACCTGCCTCCCAGGCCACTCTCCAACTCTGCACTGGGGTGGGCATGGGGCTGGCCCTGGTCACCAGTCCCTAGGATCCCAGTGTCCCCTTCAGGGAGGTGAGCAAAGGCACTGGGTAACTGGAAGTCCCCCCTGATGCTGACCCTTGGCCATCCTTTGCCCCTTGCCTGCCCCGCAGAGGGGGCAGTCAGCCATTACGATGGCCAGGGCTTGCCCGGAAGGCCTGCCTGCTGGCTCCCAGGTGACCCCGATGTCATGTGCTCCACAGAGCTGTGTGCACTCTGGGCTACCCCCATCTATAGGCACTAGCCCTCCTGAGACTCTGACAAGCCCTTCAGGCTGACCCACCACCTCCTGCCTTCCCCCTCCCCTTGAAAAGTCTGGAATTTTCTTCAGAATCCGGTAGAATACTCTCCGACTGGAAGGATCCCTGGAACTGACCGGCTCCAACCTCCTCACTGAAGAAACTGAGGCTCACAGCAGGGCAGTAACCTGTCCCCTGCCCAGGTCCAGCTCCTGGGATCCGACCCTGGCCCTCGCCTCTAACCCTTCTCCCCATGGTGCCCACTGTTGGCACGATGTTGGCCGCCCAGGAGGAAGAGATTGGGTGTGCTGGGGGCGTGTCCAGGAGTCCCCAGAGCAGAGACAGCGCTCAGGGAGGGGGCAGGCTCCAGAGCGGGCCTTTCACAAGGGCCTTGTGTGGCTGGGAACAGCTCCCACCCAGTGACTCAGCCAGCCCCCCTCCCCTTCAAGGAGGGGATTGCACGATTTTTCCAGCTTGCAAAGGCTGGAGTGCTCTGACATGGCTCTGTCCACCCCCTGTCCCCTGCAAGCAAGTTCCCTCCCAGTGGCAGAGCTAGTCTCCCCTGGACCTTCCAGATCCCCGAGTCTGTCCCTGCTGAGTGGAACTCCCAAGATTGTAGTTCTCAAAGTCACCCCCGGGAAAGGAAGCAGAGGGCAAGCTAAACAGTGGGATTTGTTGGTCCACAGAGGCAGGCAGAGCTGTGCTGTGTTTGGTGGTGGGCAGGACCCCATAAAGGACTTTCTCTGACCTCTGAGGGCCTCCCCAAGTTCTGCCAACACCTCCAGTTCCTGTTTGCAGGATCCCTTGAGGGGTCCGGGCCAGAAGACCCCACCCTTGGTTAGGGGATGTCAAGAGCGATTCCTCTGGATCCTGCTTTCTGCCAGAGCCATCTGGAAAGTGGCAGAAAGGGTCCCTTGTTTTGTTGGGGGACGTGAGTGGGTACCAGCCTTCGGGAGAGAGCTGGTGTGGATTGATAATGTCTGCAGGGTGTAGGGAAGGGGCTTGCTGGGGCACCTTCGCCACTAGGAATGAGAGGTCAAAAACCACCCTGATGGGCTGTGTTTGGCCGGCACAGTGATTTGAAGTGTTCACACAGAAAGCTCAGGGTATTTGGCTTCTCTGGGAAGGGGAGGGGGGGACCGGCCCCACTAGCCGGTCCCCTGGCACCCACTGGCTGGAGCAGAGCAGGCTGCCCACCTTGATCAGGATGGGTACTCTTGGGTTTGAACCGTGCCCACCACTCACCAGTTTCTGGAACGCGGCTCAGGCTTGTGCATTTACCCACCAACCCAAGCCCTGTGGACAGGACTGGTGTCCGCTGGGGGCACCATTTTAGGCAAAACCAGTTGTAAAATATTGAAGTGCTTCCTGTAGCTGATGCCGCAGGCCCCACCCCCTGCCAGAGACCCCCTGGGCTTTCCCACAATCCAGAGCCCCGAAGAGCAGCCCCAGCCCACAGGGCACCACCTCTGATCCCCAGTTCTCCCTGGCCCCACTGTGGAACTGGGTCCTGCTCCAAGTTTCACTCCATTTTTTTTTTTTTACAAGTGATTTTAATTTCCTTAGAAATAAGTATTTTCACTTTTTAGTTTTGAAACAATGCAAGAAAATTGCAAGAACAGGAGGCTACCTACTAAGTCCCTCCCTCCCTTCCTCCATTGCTGATCTTGTGCTGAATGTGCTGTGTACCCCAGAATCACCCCAAAATAACTGGCAGACACCAACTCCCTCTGCCTTCAAATAGCCAGACTGGTCTGAGAACAAGGCCAGACGCAGGTCCAGGTTCAGAAAACGTTAACACTGATGCAATCCACGCCCACATCCTGAGCTCTCCGAGTGCCCCGGCAATACAGTGGTCTAGGTCCAGGGTGTTAGGATCCCAGCCTGCAGAGTGGCTCACGGCTCTTTGGTCTCCTTGCATCCAGAAAGTGCCCTCAGTTTTCCCTTATTCCCTTATTGTATTATAACAGTCCCTTCTTCTATGACATGGACATTTTGGGGAGAGTCCATTCTGACCGTGGGAAGCCTGGAGTGCTTATAGGTGGCTGGCAGCCGTGGTGTCCCTCCTGGAGACTGGCCACTCCGTGCTGTTAGCTCTAGACTCGGGAGCAGCGTGAGCCTCCGGTGGGCTTTATTCTGCTCTGGTTGCAATCAGAGCCAGTGGCCCTACAGACCTTGGACCCAAGTGTCTGGTGGGGACCACCAGGCGGGGCCACAGGTGCAGGTCTCCGTGGAGGGGGAGGGGCAGCCAGCACCACCAGGTGTCTCCCCTCCACACCTGCACAGATGTGTCCCAGCCTGAGCGAGGCCCCGGAGCTCTACAGCCGCGGCTTCCTGACCATCGAGCAGATCGCCATGCTGCCCCCGCCGGCCGTCATGAACTACATCTTCCTGCTGCTCTGCCTGTGCGGCTTGGTGGGCAACGGGCTGGTCCTCTGGTTTTTCGGCTTCTCCATCAAGAGGACCCCCTTCTCCATCTACTTCCTGCACCTGGCCAGCGCCGACAGCGCGTACCTCTTCAGCAAGGCCCTGTTCTCCCTCCTGAACGCGGGGGGCTTTCTGGGCACCTTCGCCGACTTCCTCCGCAGCGTGTCCCGGGTCGTGGGGCTCTGCGCCTTCGTCAGCGGCGTGAGCCTCCTGCCGGCCATCAGCACAGAGCGCAGTGTGTCCGTCATCTTTCCTGCCTGGTACTGGCGCCGGCGGCCCAAGCGCCTGTCGGCCGTGGTGTGCGCCCTGCTCTGGCTCCTGTCCCTGCTGGTCACGGGAATTCACAACTACTTCTGTGTGTTCCTGGGCCACGCAGACTCCGGGGCAGCCTGCAGGCACATGGACATCGCCCTGGGCATCATCCTCTTCCTGGTCTTCTGCCCACTCATGGTGCTGCCCTGCCTGGCCCTCATCTTGCACGTGGAGTGCCGGGCACGGAGGCGCCAGCGGTCGGCCAAACTCAACCACGTCGTGCTGGCCATGGTCTCCGTCTTCCTCGTGTCCTCCATCTACTTGGGGATCGACTGGTTCCTCTTCTGGGTCTTCCAGATCCCGGCCCCCTTCCCCGAGTACGTCACCGACCTGTGCATCTGCATCAACAGCAGCGCCAAGCCCATTGTCTACTTCCTGGCCGGGAGGGACAAGTCGCAGCGGCTGTGGGAGCCTCTCAGGGTGGTCTTCCAGAGGGCTCTGAGGGACGGCGCCGAGCTGGGGGAGGCTGCAGGCGGCACGCCCAACACGGTCACCATGGAGATGCAGTGCCCCTCTGGGAATGCCTCCTGAGAGGCCTGCGCCCAGAGAAGCCTGGGCCAGTCGTGGACCCTGGCCTCCAGAGACTATTTGCCACCGACAGGAACAGGCACCTGCCTTGGTGCCCGCGTGGGAGGACAGTCCGGCTGGGCCCCTCCTGCCTCCTTCTCCCAGGGATGGAGGCCCTGGGGGTGGCCAAGAGGCCGAGCAGCCACCAGCACCCCCAGCCACTCTGCCTCAGTGACCCACGGTACCAAAGTCACCCCCACGCGGTGGGGCCCTCCTCACCCTGGGCTGGTCGGCATAGGGGAGGAGGTGGCCGCAGCCCTGCCACCTCCTGCCCTACAGCCTCGTCCCCAGGGGTGGACTGTTCTCGAGATTCCGTCCCCAGGGCGGAGCATGAGCTGACCTGAACCAAACGGTGCTACCTGGGAGAGGTGTCCCTTCATAGCCTTGCAGCCAGATCTTTCTGCAAACAACATCCCTGTCCCCTTGGTGAGTCATTTGGTGACTTTAATGGGGAAACGCCTGGCCCGGGAGCCACTCGAGACAGGAAGGACAGCCTTTTCTAACTCTGTGCCTGGCCAGCCCTGGGCAGCCTCCCAAGCACTCTGTGTCCTCCAGGCCACTGTGGACCATATGGGCAGTTCCTGGACCGAGTCCCTGGGCTCTAGCACCACCCAGAAGTGGGCTCTGGCTCTGTCCTGTCCCCTGAGGACTGGCACTGTGGTGCCCAACAAGCACAGTGGCCCCATGTAGCCACAGGGAGTTCTGTAAGACAATGAAGTGTCACCAATAAACGTTTTGTACCTTGCATCGAGGCAGGCTGAATGCCCGAGTCCTCTGTCTCCCACAGCGAGGACGGCCAAGGGCAGGGGCAGGGGCAGTGGCCCGGGCCTCCCTGCTGGCTCTCCAGGGCCATCTGCTCCTGTCCTCCTGCCCCAAGCCTGGTCTTCTGGCTGCTTCTGTCTTCCCTGTGGCGTGCCCGCCCCTTGGCTGATGGGTCGCCAGAGTGAATGCCGGTCCCGACCCGGGCAACCTGTCCATGTATTCTAGTTCAGCCCTGCATGGATTGACATCGTCCCTCTCCAAGAGGGACATAGTGGCCCCATGGGGGCTCCCTGGAGTGAGTGGCTGCATCCCTTCCTACGCTCCTCCCTGCAGAATGTCTCCCTCGGCCCTGACCCCCAGGCAGGGGCTGGCCCCTGTGCCTGGACACCTCTGGGCTCCTGCAGCTGGCTGGGAGCCCTTCCAGGGTACCACCTGGGCCAGGCTGGAGGGCAGGCCACTGTGGACCATAAGGGCAGTACCTGGACCATGCCTCTGCTCAGCCCCCACAGAGGACATCCTGGGCACCTGGTCTAGCCTGGGATTCTCTGGGGAGATTCTCGAGGGGAACTTGCTCACTCTGAGGCCTGAGGAGAGAGCCCAAGGCAGAGGCAGAGGTGGCCAGTCAGGAAGCGTCGCTGATGGAGTGGGGCCCCTTCTCTGAGCCAGGAGCAGACGAGGAAGGCACGCCTGCCGGCCGGCCCCTGACACCCCATTCACACACCTCGAGCCTGCTCTGCCTTAACCTGGGCCCAGGGCAGCAGCTGCAGCACCAGCCCTCGCAGGCCCATGAGCCTGATGGTCCACGCCCAGTCACCGACTTGACCTTCCTGTCCACTCTGGCCATGGACTGTCTCTGCTCTCTAGCAGTCCCCGCTGCTCCTCCCAGCCAGGCACTGAGCTCTGGGGAGAAGGGACTGTGTGTGGACGGAAGGAGCTGTGGTCCCAGGGGTCTCGGGTGAGGAAGGGCTGTGCCACCTGCCCCACGCTGCGTCCCCCACGCTGCGTCCAGATGAGCCCCACCACCCTCCCCGTCTCCTCCGTGCTGCTCAGTGAATCCCGGAGACCAGGTGTCAGATGAGGGGTCTCCAGCCTGGCAGGTGATCACCGAGGACACACAGCAGCAGGGCTGGGGTCCCCTCAGGGGCAGGGCTGGGGCCCACTCGGGCATCCTGGCCGGAAAGTCTCTCCCTCCACATGGACAGAAAGGCCTCCCAGTGCTGGAGGTCGCCCAGGCTGGCCCAGGGTCAGTGAGTCCCACTTCCTGGGAAGCCACTCTCCTCCCAGGACCCCAAGCCTCCAGTCCTGAGTCCCCACAGGGAGCTGACCCCTGGAAGGGCCCTCCCTGCCCGGGTGCAGCCTGAGCGCTCAGGTCCCAGGGCCCGTGAGCGGATGAGCAGTCGGATGAGCTGGGCCACAGTCTGAGGCGGCATCAGCCTCACCACGCTGTGGCGGAGCGTGGGGTGAGCTTCGGGCTTGTCCAGGCTCTGGGGCCTTGTGCAGACCTTTGCAGACTTGCTAGGAAGCTGGCCTTTTCTCCCACAGGCCAGAGACTCCCAGAGGGGTCTGCCCCTCCCAGATCCCCTCATTTTCTGTGCTAATGGCACAGACATTAAAGGAGAGGAAGGCCCACACTTCCCTCCCTCCCCAGGTATTTGATTATTAAAGTGGCAGGGAGGAGCCGGCCGCAGGCGCCAGGGCTCCAGCTGCCCCCATCAGGGTGGTGTTCTGGCAGCCTCCCCCAGCTCGGCGCCGTCCCTCAGAGCCCT
>NW_026000001.1:2551172-2558361 GCF_001458135.2 Marmota marmota marmota | reverse complement strand
TCCCCCCCGTCCCCCCGTCCCTTCTCTCGGGTGTTTGGTAAGAGCAGGAGGCCAGGGGCCTGAGCAGCGCAGATTTGGGTCCTGACACTTTGCAGCCAGGCCGTTCTCAGAGACAGCCACTCCACGGCAGAACGGCACAGCTCCTACTGAGGGACTGCTGGGCTGCCCCGGGGCACCAGCAAACCACTCCCACCCAGCACATGAAGAGTCGGGAGGGCAGGCAGGAGGGACTGGGCCACCCTTCCTGCACCCACTACCTCTACAGAACCAAGCAAGAAAAGATGCACGGTCTTTTAGATGGCAGATGGCGCAAGGGATGAGCAAGGCCAGATTTGAAGTCAAGAGCGAGTCTCCGGGAGGTGGAGGTCTGTGACCTGCCAGCCACAGGCCTCAGTCTTGCTGTGCCTCGGTTTCCCTGGAGGGCACTGCACGGACCTCACAGAGCTGGTGGAATTGCCTGTGTCGGTGCCCGGCCCACCCTGGTCAGGCATCAGGGCAGGGACTCGGCAGGTGGAGGGGAGAAAGTGAGTGGCCAGCGAAGGAGAGGAGTGCCCACCAACAGCCTCTCCAAGCTCTGGCCATCAGGGAAATGACTGCCATCTGTTGAGGCCCTGGGCCCACAGCCTCAGGCAGGGGTCTGGTTTGGTCTTCAGAGCGGGGCCACATGGGACCTGCATCAGTACCAGTTGGGGAAGTTGGGCCTCACCAAGGTCAGCCACAGCAGGTGGATGACCAGGCTGGAGCCCCAAGTCACCACCCAAAGGCTCCCCATGGTGGCTGTCTAGTGGCCCTGCAAGCTCAGCCTCTGACCTTGGCATCCCCCATCAGGAAAGTGACGGCAGTCGGAGACACCTGAGGTGGACATGCCCAGCACGGCCCCCGGGGCACCCAGACGGACCTGGTTGGCTTCCTCAGTGGACTGAGGCCGAGGGAGGACAAGGCTCTGTTTCAGGCTGTCAGCAGAGGGGCAGAGGGAGGGGGAGCTCGGCAGGCAGTGGGAGCTGTGGTCTCTCCTCTCTTTTACATCTGGCTGAAGGACTCTGGTACCCGCCGTCCCCAAGCCCTGCCCGCTGTGGTTTCCACATAACTTGGGTTTCATATTTTATGCCAGAATTTTTAAGCACAAGATGGTTTCACATCTGCACAGCTTGGTTCAGAATCCTGAGCCAGGATGCCTCCTTCCTCCCAGGAACCATGGGCTCATCTAGAAGGTGGTGGAGAGATGGGTCCTGCCTCTCACTGTTGGGGAAGAAGCCCGGCCAGGGCAATGTGCCCCTCAAAATGCCAGTGACCAGGCCAGGAAGCCAGACCTTCGAGGGTCCTTCCAGAACAGAGCTCCTGAGGACGCCAGCCGGGGCTGGAGAAGTGGAGAACCGGAGGCGGCAGGGTGCATGGGGTTCGCGGGAAGCCCTGTTGGATGAGTCAGGCCGGCAGCACAAAGTTTCCTGGCAGTCCCAGAGAGGCTCACCTACGCAGGCAGACGTTTTTTTTAAGTCTTTGTAATTAATCTAATGGAGGCCTCCTTGACACGCAGGAGAATGTGACCACTTCACACATAAGACACACTAATCTCTGACCAGTGCATCTGTGCCCATGTCATCCACAAAACAACAGACGGGAGGTGTCACTCCCCCAAGAAGAACGTGTCCGCCCCGCCCAAGGCTTCCCATCGCCACTGGGCAGCCAGTCCAGCGCCCCGCCGGGCCCCGCCCAACACAACATTCACCTCGCTTCACGCTGCTCTCAATTAGCCTCCCGGGCAGATCCGTGCCCCATATCGGCCAGGAGCCCTGGTGGCAAGTAACAGAACCGGGTTAGTCCAGCTCGGGAGAGGGCGGGTGGGTGTGGGCAGGCGTGTTTACGAGAATTGATTGACTCACATACCCAGAAAAACGGAATAAGAACATAATTGAACAAAACCCTCCCACTTGGAAGAGAAAGCACACACAGCACTTGGTGGTTCTTGGCTGTAGCATTTTCCCTGCTGGACGGGACACAGTGAGCACCCGGAGCTCAAGAGGGTCCTCGGTCACCATCCAGATGGTAGCCGGAATCCAAGATGGCCCCGGCGGTCACGCTCTGGTGAATTCGCGCCCTTCCCTGGATACACAGGCTGCACGATCCATGGGACACAGCAAGGTGCCTGGGTGCGTAAGGTTGTGACGGTCTCCACTGGTGGCACTCGTGAGCCCGCTGCCATGTGGGGAGCGGTGACGTTGGAAAGAAGCCAGAGAGCCTCTGGCCACCAGCCAGGCAAGGTACTGAGGCGCTCAGTCCAGCAACCCACGGGGAACGGGTATGACCCAGCAGGGACCACTCAGGTGGCACAGGTTCAAAGGTCAGGGGAAAGCCCAGGATGAGCTGGGTGGCTGGCGGTGAGCCTTCTTAACCCCTTTATAACTGCTGGCCTCTTTGCTTTTGGTCAGTTTCATGAACCAGTAGCAAACACCATGACCTCTCTTTGATGGATGATCCTTGAGTCTAAAGTCCAGCCTTAAGCATCACCTGACCAGGATCTTGAAGACAGCTGTCCCTCTCGGCTCCTTGGAGCTCAGAGCAGGGAAAACCGACAGCTGTGGGAGTGGGAAGCAGAGCTGGGCCAGCTGCCACACCCGTGGCCCAACACAGAGGGCGGGCCACAGTGTCACCCCCCGGGACCCCCCAGTTGCACTTTACCACGCAGTGACTTGCAAAGTGGGTGGTCCGCCCTTCTGAAAAGTGGGTGTGGATGGGCCCAGGCGTCCAAGAACCCAGAGGCCTCTGTCCCTCAATCAGGAACGGCCAAGATGCGCACAGGAGGTACAAGAGCACGGCCACTCCTGCCTTGGGAGCCCGACGCCTCCTGAGCCTCTGTCCCCATCTTTGGGTGCAGCTCTCGTGTTCTCAGTGGGTACCAGGATCCCCAAGCAGCAAGCACAGAATGAACTTCCTGTGGCCGTCACCGCAGGGCCAGGAGGACCCTCCTCCCCTGGGGTTGTCCCAGCAGACCAGACACCTCTGTCACTGGGGTCCACATCTGACCTCCCCACCTCCCTGCCTCCTCCATTCGTATTAAGCGGGTGCTCACGTCTCCCACACCTACTTCTCCACGGCAGGGCTGGCCCACCCAGCCAGAATTAACGCAGTGGTGGCCCCGGGCCCCCCCAGGGCCTAAGCCATTGCTGGTGGCCCAGCTGAGGCGTCCACCTCCCTCCCACCCTGAGGGGCCTCGTGACATCAGGACTCTTCCTCGCCTGGGAGGAGGCGCAGGTGGCCAAGGCGAGGCGTGGGGACAGAGGGGAGCATCTCCTTCCCCATGTGATCCTGGTTCTGAGGGGAGTCAGGGGCCAGAGAGGGATTATGAGCTTTCAGTGAGGACTTTGGGGCTCGGAAGAGTCCCCCAATTCACAAGTGGCAGAAGCCGGAGTGGGAATAAGATTCTGCGCTCTGGATCCCGGGCTCCTTCCTCCCCATCCTTCAGCAAGCAGAGCCGGGCAAGTCCATTAGCCATAACGTCTCTGCACCCGGGCCGTCGGGGGGCCCTAATGGCCTTTCCCAGCCCACAAGAGCCCCCATTCCCTCCACGCCCCACCCCAGCTTCCCGGCGGTGGGGCCTGCTAATGCTCTGAGGTCTCTGAGAGGGAAGACGCGGCAGAGGGCCAGGAAGGGTGGTCCTCCCAAGGCTCCCTGCAGGCCCCCAGCCTCATCCTGCTCGTCCCCTGGGCAGGGATAGGCTCATTAGCCCTGGTCAGCGAGTCCCACCCAGCTCTGCTGCACCCACGTGGGAGGCTGGGGGCCTTCCTGCATTTAAGCCAGCTCCGCCTCCCACTTCCCAGAGGAAGGCCAGCCAAGGTTGGCTGGGGTCCTGGGGTCAGGCTCCCGAGGAGAGGGCAGTGAGGGGAGCCGCGCGCGAGTGAGGGGGCAGACACCGAGGGCTCGGGCCTGGCCAGAGACAGCAGGACCTGCGCACCGACCGAGAGAGCTGCTGGGGCCTCCAGGGACCAGAGCCACAAGACTGACACCCTTCTTCGAGGACCAGCACCACGTCCAGGGGCAGGTGAGAGGCCTGACTTTACAATCTGGGTGGAGATGTGACAGCCTGGTGGTTGGGAACGGATGCCCCGCCACCTGCTAGACCCAGGGGAAGCCCCTGCTCTTCTGGGGCAGCTGGGCATCCTGAGCAGGTGTCTCAGCCTCTCTGAGCCCTCATCTCCTAAGGAAAGCAGGGACCATAAAGCGACCTCACAAGCACCTAAAGCCATGGTGAGCGCAGGACATTAACCCTGGTGCCTGCCACCTTGGAGGTGATGGCAGAGCAGGGACAAGGGTGCCAAGGAGAGCAAAGTCTAAGGAGAAGACATACCCCATCGTGTGTTTTCAAAAAAGTAGCTGTGGACCAACCAGGCCGGGTCCTCTCACTCACATAAGAGGATACCTGCTTCCAAGTCCACGCACGCACGGCAGAAAGGCCTCCGGGGGACCCAGGGCACCCGGGCGGGCACAGGGGAACTTTCTTCCTTCACATTCGCGTGGTTTACGGTGAGACTGAACTGGCCTCTGTGCGATTTTTGCAAAGGTGAATGTCCAAGGGGAGTGGACGACAGCGCAGGGGCCATGCTGTGAAGACACCAGCCCAGTCTGTGGCCGAGGAGGCAGACGTGTAGAGGACAGGGAGGGAGGCGAGGCTGGCCCCGAGGAGTCTGTGCCAAACCCCGGGGGGAACAATGAGGGGAGGGTTTATTCATTCACTTACTTCCTGGCCTTTGTTTTCATGTTTCCTTAGTTGCCAATGGCCTTTATTTGTATGTGGTGCTGAGAATCGAACCCAGTGCCTCACACGCGCTAGGCCAGCGCGCCACCACTGAGCCCCGGCCCAGCCCCAGCCCGGGACTTACTTATTTTTTACTAGAGGAGAGTCTGAACCTCCGTGCCTTCTCCAACTCACACTCACACACTCTCACACACACACACACACACACACACACACACACAGAGACTGAGACCACAGTGAATCTCAAAATTGGGCTCATTTCTTCACCACAAGTGGAGAAAATCGAAAACCCTTTTAAGATCGGAAATAGTTTGGACTCATTGACCTGGGAATGGAAACAATCCACCAACACCCCAAAGGGCCAAACCGCAGGAGAGGACGGCAGGGACCCACCCAGGCTAGGAAGCCCACTGAGATCGCAGGGGACTCCCAGGCCGGAGCAGCGGTGGCCTCCGTCCCTGCTGGCTGTTTACCTGTGCCAAGGACAGAAGTTGACGTCCCTGGGGACTCCACCAGCCCCCAGGGGGATGGGGAGCCAGCCTTGAAGCCAGCTCCCGGAGCCCCCAAGCCAGCCCAGGGGAACCGCGAGACCCCAGGGGCCCCTCAGGCACCCTAAGTAAGCTGAGTGCTCACCCGAGATGGGGCAGGGACCAACCCGCTCCCTCGAGGAGGCTGCCAGGGTGGGGCCACCCGGCCTCAGGTGCCCGCTGCCCTCACTCCCCTGACACAGCAGCACTGGCCCATGGTTGGCTGCAACGCCCCTCCCTCCCAAGTCCAGGGCCAGCGCCCAGCAGGGCAGCCACGTGGCCACGGCACTGTGCTCTCGACAGTGGGCAGCAACTGGATGTTTTCCGTGGCTGCCCGACAAGTGACACAAGTCAAGGGCTGGAAACGAAACGTCCCGAGGTGGAAGCCCAGAGTGGGGGTGTCAGCAGGCCGTGTCCCCTCCAGGGGTTCTCGGGGCCCCTTGCCTCCAGGGGCTGCAGGTCTTCCCGACGTGGCTTGAGACCACGGAAGTCCTTCTCTACCTGTCCTCATGGGACCCCCTTCTCCTGTGCACCCCCTCTGTGCGTCCCCCGACCACACTTGTCCTTGAATCATGAACAACCCAGGATGACCCTCTGAGATCCCTAATTCAACCACCTCTGCTAAGAGCCGATTTCCGGGCAAGTCCCCTGAGCAGGCCTAGAGCAGGGCCACGTCTTCCAGGGCCCTGGTTGAACCCACTGCAGACAGTGACCCGGTGACACCGCGTTCACAGGCTCCTCATTCCCCGTCGTCGAGTCTGCACCCTGCAGGCCTGGTGCCAGGGACACGGTGGACAGAGGGCCACGGCCAGACCTGGCCTGCCCCACCCGTGCCCCACAGAACTGAACCCCGTCCCAGGGACAGGGAGGGAGGTTTGGAGCAACAGGGCAGCACATGGCCAGGTCCTGGCCGGGGGGGCGTGCACAAGCACGTACTGAGCACCACAGCATGCCAGGCCCTGACGCAGGGGGAGCTGGGATACACCCTCGCTGCCCGCAGGCCCACCCTGCAGAGCCCAGGCGCTTCCCACCACGCGCCAGTTTATTAGAAAAGGTTCACAGTCTCGGCTTCATCAGGATAAGGGCTGCTCTCTCTCCAGAGCCCCCCAGTCTCCCTTTCCTCCAGCCCCAATATTCGGCCTCCCTTCTGTTTTCCCTGAACAAGGGGGTGCCCGGGGGGGGGCGGGGGAGCAGAGCACCCTCCCATCCCCTTGCCCGACCACGTCACCTGGCTCTCAGTTTCCCTCCTGGCGACGCCCGGCTCCCGGCAGGGCACCCCCTCCGCTGGGTGCTGGTCCCTTCACCTCCCACCAGTCCAGGGAGCCCCGCAGTGGCCGCGTCACCCGGCATCACCAGGGTCTCCCCGCGGCACCACCAGCCCACACGGCAGGCGGCTGGCAGAGATGGCCACCCCTCCGTGCCCCACTTCCTGTCCCCAGCCCACTCAGGCCAACGAGGCCCTTCAAAAAGCCACTGCCTGCCCTGAGCCCCACAGCTGGTCCCACAGGGCAGTCAGGGTCTCTGCAGGTGAGGGTCGGCCCACCTAGCGTCCACCCACCCTGCTTACTCCGAGCCTCCAGGGAAAGCCCGGGTCACGCCCCTCATCCTCCCAGCTCTGGAGCCACCCGTGCTCCCTGCTCTTGGAGTCCTCACCACAGGGGCCGGGGGCGGGTCTCTCTTCCTGGCACCGCAGCCCTGCCTGCAAGAGCAGCTGGGCACAGTGGTTCCCACGGGAACTTCCTAGTGACACTTGGGGAGAAGCCCAGGTGCCCCAGGCCTGCGACCCTCACGGGGCATCTCTGTCCCATCCAGGCGCCTGCAGCAGGTGGGGGGCGATGGCCTGGGAGCAGCCATTGTACATGAAGCCTGGGGCACAATGGTGTGTGTCCCCTCTGCTCCGAGGGGACGATGC
>NW_026000001.1:2544428-2551083 GCF_001458135.2 Marmota marmota marmota | reverse complement strand
AAAAAAAAAAAAAAAAAAAAAAAAAAAGAGCATCTGAAAAAACAGGAAAAAGAGGAAGAAGAAAGGGGAGGGGAGGAAGAGGAGGGGCAGCGACAGGTACTGAATCGAGTCACAGTGACAAGTGTGAATCCAGAAGCAAAAAAACGATACGGGAGAAAATATCGACACTAACTCAGGGGTTAAAAGTCTAAAACCTTAAACACGTTGGATTTTAGTTGTGCTTTGAAGCATATGAACTTCCACTCCCATAAAAATTACCGGACAGATGGTTTTACCTTCTGGCCAACCTTCAGAGGAAGATGGTCCTCACAGGACACCAATTGTCGTGGAGGGTAGAGGAACAGGGTGATCTCGCTGACTCACTAGGAAGCAGTGTAACCTCACGACTTTGATGTTAGACAGGGACAGTACCAGGAGGGAAAGTTGTGGGCCAATGTCACTTTTGAACACGGATGAAAGTGCTCTAAATAAAATCAGAGCAAGCTAGAAAAAAATCCAGGAAACGATGGTAGCTTATCCTGGAAATGGAAGGGTAAGTAAATGTCAGGAAACCTATCGATACGTATTCAGCACATGAACGAGGAGGACAGTGACCTCGAGAGAAGGCAAACGTGAGAAGCCAGTCCCAGATGACCCTGGCTTTCTGCCTGGAGGTATTTTCTGGATCTGGCACAGGACATGGGAGAGGCCAGGCAAAGCATGAGCTGGAGATTCAGATCATCCCTAGGGAAGACGGGGCCGTTGGACTGCGTGAGCCCCAGAGGGAGGGTCAGGGCTACCCAGAGGAGAAGCTCCAAACTTCTACCCGGGGGCCCCTGCAGCCTTGGCCTGAGAACTAAGCTGTGTACAGGGCAAAGTGATATGAAAGTGGACAAGAAGCAACCACTGATTAACTGTCTTCCGAACAAGTCCCAGAGCCCACCCAGGGCCAGGAGAGGTTCAAGTTCTGAGAAGCCAGAGGAGAGCGATCCATCCGATATCTGGGGCACTCGGCAAGAATCCCAGAGAAACCACTCGGACAGCTCCTTTAATCAGGTCTCAAAAGGATCACATTTATCTTCAAGCAAATCAAATACTCACCAGAAGAAAGCCTACCACTCTTCCAGGAAGCAAAAAACAATTCCAAACATTCAATAATGTAAAACAACGTCCAGCATCTCGTCAAGGATCCTAGACACGTGATAAGCAGGAAAATGGAATGAGAACCGAGAGTATAACATTAGCAAACGCAAAGAGACCAAGAAATGACACAAGAGGAGATTAGCAGGTGAGGAACAGTTAGCATAAAAATGCCCAAAGACTTAAAGGAAAATATGAACACAATAAGGAGAAAACAAGATCCAACTCAGAACCGATGCAGCTTCCATAGCTGAACATATAGTACGTGGAACAACCAGACAAACAATCCAAACCCCCAGATCCAAGAAGCTTGGAGAACCTATGATCCCGAGGAAACCACACCAAGGCACAGCCTGTCTCTGTGCTGGGAACAGTGACAAAGGAAAGGCTTAGAAACTGCCAGAGACGGAGAATGAAGGTGAGAAGGGCTACAGGACTCTTTTCAGAAACTGTGCAAGTCAAAAGACCAGGGACTAACAGGAGACGGGAGGGTTGTGAGTTTGAGGCCAGCCTAGGCAAATTAGCAAAACAAAACAAAAAATAACAGCCAGGCCTGGGGGCACACCCCTGTAATCCCAGCAACTCAGAAGGCCGAGACAGGAGGATTGCAAGTTCAAGGCCAGCCTCAGCAATTTAGCAAGTCCATAAGCAAATTAATAAAACCCTGCCTCAAAATTAAAAAAAAAAAAGTGTCAGGGATGTACCTCAGTGACTAAGTGCCTCTGGGTTCAATCCCCAGGACCAAAAACTAAAATTAAAAATTAAAAAAAATATATAAAAAATGAACAGGGCTAGGAATGTAGCTCAGTGGTTGAGTTCCCCTGGGTTCAATCCTCAGTCCTGTAAACAGAAAGGAGACAGGGAAGGAACCGTAAGGGGAGGTGACACACCACATATAGAAATTAACTCAAAGTGGGTCAACAACCTAGATAAAAGAGCTAAACTCATAAAATTATTAGGAGAAAAAATAAGGTTGATATCCATGACCTTGGATTTGGCAATGGATTCTTAGGCATGGTACCAGAGATACAAGCAACAGAATAAAAAATTACATACATCAAAGGATGCAGCAGGAGAGCAGGAGGCCAACCCAGAGAACAGGAGAAAGCTATCTGCGTCCCATCTCACAGGGCTTAGTTCACAGTCTACAGAGAACTCCACAACTCAGTGACAGAACAACCGCCCTTAACAGAAAGGACGTCTGAACAGATCTTCTTCCAAAGACATACACATGGCCATAAGTGCACGAAAGGGATTCCAACATCATCAACATAGAAGGGAAAGGCCAACCAAGACCACAACGCATCCACTTTACATAGACCCCACTGACAGCCACAGTCGAAACAGTGAGAGTATCACCACAGCAGTGAGGAACCCGGAGCCCCTGCGTATCGCTGGTGTCCAGTTTACCCAGGGAAAGGGCCTGGACAACAGGAACAACTCACCAGGGTGCTCGGAAGGAGTGAGCCAGAGAGTGGACAGTTGAGTGCAGGGTCAGGTAGGACCCACCCAGTGCCCATGACAGGAGCCTCACAGACTACACAAGGTCGGCCACATGACCCCTGCTGCCACTGCCCGGGTCTGACACCAGCATCAGCACCCTCTGGCCTCCGGGTCTCCACTCTTGATCTCATGAACCTCTTCTCCATGCAGCCAATTCGGTTCAACCAGTGATTGTGCAGTTTCAGACAGGCCCGGTGGGGCACACCTGCAGTCCAGCTATTCAGGAGGCTAAGGCAGGAGGATCCCAAGTTCAAGGCCAGCCTTGGCAACTTAGTGAAACCCTGTCTCAGGATAAAAGAACTGGGATGTCATCGTGTCTCAAAATAAAAGGAGTTGTAACCCAGTGATAGAACACCCCTGTGTTCAATCCCCAGGACCACAAAGAAACCACAGTTATGGATCGATGTAGGGAGAATCTCACAAAGCAATACGTATCACTTCTATGCATCAGAAGTCCAATAAAAACTATAAATAAGTAAAAAAAAACTCTATATGTAATATAACATCATAATTATAATATCAGGAAAAAACATTCAAACAGGGCTGGGGTTGTGGCTCAGTGGTAGAGCACTCACCTGACATGTGGGGGGCCACATACAAATAAACAAATGAAATAAAGGCATTGTGTCCAACTACAACTAAAAAATATACATAGTAAAAAAAATTTAAAAAAAAACCACTCAGGCAATATCTAGAAATTAACACAACAAAAATGTGCAAAACTTTTGTGGAGAAAATTCCAAAGTCATTAATTATACGAAAGGATGTAGGAAAGATCCAAGGCCAGAGAGACATTTCATGCCATGGACACAATGACGTGGCATTATAAAGTGAGGAATCTTTTTTTGTCGTAATCTATAGCTGCTGTGAACTTCTACTGAAAACTTAGTAGGAATTCTTGAGATTCACTCTAGAGTGTATAAGAAAAATAAAGATTCACAAATGGGCCCTTCAATTTTGAAAAAGAAAGGAAAAGAGGGAAGATTCATCCCAGAAAATGAGATGACGCATCGTGGAGCCACGCTGAGCAGCAGTGAGTTGCTGTTGGGGAACAGAGAGGCAAACAGGGTGCAGGGGTTAGAAGCAGAGCTGTGTGAACAGGGAACTTTACAAGGCTTTAGAGAAAGGGTAGGCTCTCTGGGAAGGGCGTCAACGAGCCTGGTCCATATATGGAGGAAAACCCAAGTTGTCTCCTATTTCATCCCATGGGGGGGGGGGCGGAATAGATTCCAGATGGATCCCAGCTAAAATCAGAAAGGGAAACACTATAAAAGTAGTAGATGAAAAAATAAGGGAAAATCTTTTTCACCCAGGGATATGGGATGACTTAGGATCCAAAAGGTGTAAGATTCAAGGGTGGAAAATGTTCGGGAGCCAGCTCCCCCAAAACAAGTCTCTCTGTCCACCAAGTTTCACTACAGGTGAAGATGAGTATTTGCAATTACCTGTGACTATTTCTATTTCTATGGTTATATATTTTTGGCGAGCCAGCCAGGAAAAGGGAACTGCCACAGTAAAGAGAGTTTTCAGAGAAAAACACCTACAATGTCTAAACCCAGGGAGGGTTGAACATGTCGAAATACAAATGACAGACACCTGGACGATGTTCACGTTTACTGTAACCAGAGAAGTGCAAGTTAGAGCCTAGAGATATCCTTGTGTAACCATCAGATTGGCGAAACAGAGAGATGCGCATAAACCATGCGTGGGTGGGCGCGGGGAGGCGGGAGCCTTCCTGCCCTGCTGATGGCGGTGACACATGGAGCAGCCATTCAGAGGAACTACCAGAGTAAGTGAGTTAAATGCTCCTACGTCCTACGACCCAGCCGTCCCGCTCTGGAACGTTCGTATCCCGGGAAAGTTCCGAGTCTGGTCCAACAGTCCACGCATGAGGATGCTCCGCGCAGTGTTCTCATAACCGGAATTGTGGAGCCACCTGAGGATTCACAGTAAGTAAAATGGGGTCAGCGAATGTCATGAAACATTGCCATGATGGTACAGCCACCCAGATCTATCCTAAAAACATTGTTGAATGGGGAAAAAAAAATGTAAATTCTAAATCAACATTATTTACACTTAAAACATTGGTGGGGGCTGGGGGTTTATGGCTCAGCAGCAGAGCGCTTGCCTAGCACGTGAGAGGCCCTGGGTTTGATCCTCAGCCCCACAAATAAATAAATAAATAAATGCATACCATCCACCCACAACCCCCCAAAAACTAAAAAAATAAGACATTGATGGGCACCCACCCTATTCCGAAAGATACGTGACTGTCCAAGACTCTGTTAAGTGGAGTAGAGCAGGTAGGTGTGAGTCGGGAGGAGAGTGGGATAGAGACAGGCATCATAAATGGACTGCCGGGCACGGCGCACCTCAAATCCGTGGGTGGAATCAATTCTACTCTTTGCCCCTGAGGTCTGATTTTCAAAACATTAATTGCAGGATTCAAAGATTATAGCAGACAAACAGACGATCTCAAGAGGGGCAGGAAAAGCAGTTGGTAGCGCTGTGGCTGTAGCTCCGTCGCTGGCCCGGCATGTGAGGCTCCGGGCGCCGTCCTTAGCACCGCGTCAGAAATAAACATGTGGAAATAAAGACGTTCCGTCCACCTGATCTACAAACAATTAAAAAGAAAAGGCAGTTGGTAAAGTCAAGGCCCCTTCATGACGGGAAAATAACTGAACTCAGAATAGAAGGGGCCCCAACCGAGCAGGGCACCCAGAGCAAGTCGGTGTCCATCACGGCAGAGCTGATGGCTGGTCAGGCTGAGCACGAGCCCCAGGGTGACGGTCACGGGCAATGCCAAAGGAGCCTGCGATGAGAGCCCTGAATCAGAAATTTGGGGGGAAGAGGCTCCCAGAAGTCCCCAAGGTCCAAGCAACACAGAATTTCACACTGGTCTGCTTTCCTCTCCAGGCATGAACCAGACCCTGAACAGCAGCCAGAACCCGGAGCAGGCTCTGAGCGGTTCCAAGGTCGACGCGCTGCACGTGGTCTACCTCGCGGCCAGTTCCCTGGCCATGTTCACCAGCGTGTGCGGGGCGGCAGGCAACAGCGCCGTGGTCTGGCTGCTGACTGTCGGCGTACAGAGGACCCCCTTCTGCATCTACATGCTCAACCTGGCTGTGGCCGACCTCCTCTTCCTCCTGTGCATGGCCTCCATGCTGACCCTGGAGACCCCGTCCCTGGCCGACTCCCACACCAAGGTCCACGAGGTGGTGACACGGGTGATGTACTTCGCCTACACCGCCAGCCTGAGCCTGCTCACGGCCATCAGCGTCCAGCGCTGCCTGTCCGTCCTCTTCCCCCTCTGGTACAAGTGCCGCCGCCCCAGGCACCTGTCCACCGTGGTGTGCTCCCTGCTCTGGGCGCTGGCCCTCCTCATGAACACCCTGACCACTCTCTTCTGCCTCAGGTTCTGGCGGCACGACGAAGGCCGGTGCTTCATGGTGGACACGGCCATGGGCACCCTCATCATGGGGGTCTTCACGCCTGTGATGACTGTGTCCGGCATCACCCTCTATGTCCGGGTGCGGAGAAGCGCTCTGCTGTGGCGGCGGCGGCCCCGGCGGCTGCTGGTGGTCATCCTGGCCTCCATCTTGGTGTTCCTCGTCGGCTCCCTGCCGCTGGGCATCTACTGGTTTGTGCTGTTCTGGCTGCCCCTGCCCTGGGAGGCGAAGCTCCTGTATATCTGCTTGTCGCGCCTGTCCTCGGCCATCAGCAGCAGTGCCAACCCCGTCATTTACTTCCTGGTGGGCAGCCAGAGGACCCGGAGGCTGGCAGAGTCCCTGAAGGTCGTGCTGGGCCGGGCGCTGCAAGAGGAGCCTGAGCCCGAGGGAAGGGAGACGCCGTCCACGGGACCCAGCGAGGGGCTCTGAGGTGGCCCACGCCTGGGCGACCGTCCCAGAGCCCCCTCCAACCCCTCCTCGCACCCTGGCTGGCCTGCTGCAGGGGCCCCGAAGCTTTGCAGCCCACCGTGTTGGGGTCACATTCCCACCTGGTAAAGCCCCCCCACCCCACCCCGCACACTGGG
>NW_026000001.1:2523195-2543851 GCF_001458135.2 Marmota marmota marmota | reverse complement strand
AGGTGTGACTTCCTGTCCACAGCGGATCACAGGTTGGCGGGTCGGCGTGAGCGCCGTCCTGGTTAGAGCTGTTACGGAGGCGTCTCTCAGGCGGTCACAGGCATCCCGTGGGATGTGAAAGTCCATCCCTCCAGCCGCCCCTCCCTGAGCCGGCATCTTTGTGTACATAGTGGGCAGTGCCTCGTGGCTGTACTGGGGGCACTGACCGGTCACTGAATGCGTCTGCAGTCCACTGAATGAGCAGGAAGAGAGGATTCTGAAGGTCTCAGCGGGAAGAATAGATGTTTAGGTGATGGGACTGCCCCTTACCTTGACCCGGTCAGTACACGTGTATCACACGCCAAGAGGCACCCAGAAACCTGTGCAGGTATGATGTGTCAGCTAAGAACAAAATAAAACCAGCAGAATAAGAAGGACGAAGCAGCTTGGTTTCTCTGCCCCCGACTGTGGTCTGTGGAGGGTGCTCCCTGCGGTGGCCTGAGCCAGACCAACAGTCCCAAAGCCACCTACTTCCACCCCAAGCCAAGCCCCCCTGCCAGCTCGCCCAGCTGTCCTGCCCGGGAACTCCTCCCCGGAACCCCCTGTGGTTGTCAGGACAAGCCTTCTCCACCCACGGCCAGGGTGGCACGCGGTGGCCTCAGGGGGGAGTTGGGGCCGGGGACACTCACATAACCGGGAGAGAAGAGGCCAAGGGAAAAGACTTTGTACCTTAGGGCAGCAGGAGACGGGGGCTCTCCCTTGCCGGGTTGGTCCCCCTCAGAGTGCGGAGAGCAGCAAGGGCCACAGTTGCCACAAGGGACTAGAGAGCCCTGGGAGGGAGCGGGAAAGGCTGGGGACTCCCCGGAGGAGGCAGGGGCTGCCCAGGCCTGAAGGACCAGGACACCCTGGACAGGGAGGACCCCAGGCCAGGGGACCAGTGTACCTGAGAGCCCCCACCCAGGGGTGTCTGATGCCACGTCTCCACCACATGCAGCACCCACGGCCCCCCACTTCCTGCTGTGAGTCCCTGGATGGCCATCTTGGAGGTCTGTCTGTCCTTCAAGCTGAACGGAGGGGCAGGTCTGGGCAGGAACCTAACCCGGGCATCGGCGCCTCGCCAGGGGCAGGTCTGCCCTTCCCTGGGCATCCTGGGGGCCCCTTTCCTCCTGTTCCGGTGTGTTTGGTTATTAAGGGACCAAGAGGAAGTGCAGAGGGAGAAGGCCGAATCTCGAAATCTAAAGAGGTTCCTCTTTGAGATGGAGAGCAGATGGGAACCCAAAGCAATCCATTCGTAAGGCCAGAGTCCACCTGCAGAGTAGGTCCACAGACCCTCGGGGGTCAGTGGCACCATTAGCTGAGGAGTCCTCCCGCGAACAGACGGGGAACCTTAGGTTGAAGACTACCTGAAGCCCTGACCCTCTGCGGCAGCCAGGCGTCCGCAGACAGCCGGCCACGGGGTGGCGCAGGCCAAAGACGGCTTGGGACCAGTCACCGTCCAGGAGAATCCAACCACCCCACTGCCCCATCTGGGAAAAAGCAAAAAGCTCGATACAGGTTTCCCCTAATCTGAGACAGTCCCACGATGTCTAGGACATCACCAGAAATGAAACTCGGGAAGGCACGAAACATTTTTAAAAGCACAAAACAAATTTTGACCAACCATGCTTCTGAAAATCGAATTACAGGACGAGGGCCAGGGCTCAGCGGGAGAGCCCTGCCCAGCACATGTGAGGCCCCGGGTTCCGTCTCAGCGCCACATGAAACAGATGAATAAATAGAGGCACTGTGTCCATCCACAACTAAAACAGATTTTTAAATTAAAGTACAATTCAGTTCTCTCTGTGAAAAATGATCAAAACTGTTGACACATGGGAAGGCTTTCAAAAGTATGAAGCTAAAATGGAAGAAAAAAATCATAGGTCATTTCTTTTCTTTTCTTTCCATCCTGGGGAGGGAACCCAGGGCCTTGTGCTCGGCAACTGTCACCACCCCCGTCAGGCCACAGATGATTTCCTGTGTGTTGCATTATTTGTGACATTCGTCAGGTTTTAAAAATTGGTCATTTGTTGGGGTTTCTTGTCATGTCCTAAATAACTATTTGCCGCAGTCTGGCTGGGCACAAATGCCGCAATCTGGCTGGGCACACAATCACGAGCCACCACACAGCTTGTAGATTCAAACAGCAACTCTTTATTCCCGAACTCACACCAGCCGTCTACAATCACGTTCTGGGGAAATCCACGTTCTCTGCCCGAATCCACGTTCTCTGCCCAAATCCACCTCCACTGGGCTTCTATCTCCAAAATATACTGTCTGAATCCCGTGAGAACTCAAGGGGAACTCAGGCAGCAGGATACGCCCTATTCCCAGCAGGAATAATCTTAAACCTTAAACCTGGAAACTAAACCGGGAACGCCCTAATCCGCCTTGGTCCTTGAGCAAGGTCACCTACATGCAATGTCACTGCAACATGGGGTACGCTGGCAAGGAAATTGTCATACCTACTTGGCTAATGGCTCCCAGCAAATATTCACTGTCGTACCTAATTTTTTTTTTTGTACCAAGATTGAATCCCGGGTGCTTAACCACTGAGCCTCACCCCAGCTATTCCAGCTATTTGTATTTTTTTTTTTTAATTTTGAGACAGGGTCTCCCTAAGTTGCTGAGGCTGGCCTTGAACCTGCAATCCTCCTGCCTCAGCCTCCAGAGCCACTGGGATGACAGGTGTGCGCCACTGTACCTGGCTGCCCCTGCCTGTTGATCAAGAAGCCTTGGGTCCACCAACTTTGTCCCTGGGTGGAAAGTGGAGGAACGCAATTCAATGATCAGCAGGACCCATGGGTCAGCCAAGGACAGCTGGGCAGTGGGGCTGCTGCAATAGATGCCCACGGAGGAGGAGGCTGTGGAGGCCGTGCCCACAGGCCACAGGCTGCTTCCAACAGCACTGGGTGCGGAAGCCGACAGCAGACAAGTCAACCTCTAGTCTCCTGTTTTGAGATCTGGGCCTTTGCTGTTTGGTTGTTGTTGTTGTTTTCTAGCCCGGAGGCTGATTTGGAGGAACATTAAACAACCCTCACGTGCTCTTCTGTAATCCCTGAACTGAACGTCTGTGGGGGCCTGGCTGAGCGCAAGGGTAGTGCACTGCAGGATGGCGATGAAGCCCCATTGGATTCTCAGCCTGGTGGGTTTGTTATTCCTTCAACAAACCTGTCTGAGCACTTAGGGAGAGAAAGGCCTCACCCCCAGAGACCACGCATCTGTCCTTGCAGAAAGAGGGAATAGAAAGTTCTCCCCCGGCCCACCCTCACCTCAGGCTTCCGCCTCTGGAACCCAAGAGCACAAATGCCTGCCAGAGGCGTCCTGGCCACTTCTGACCTGCAGAATCTCTCTCCAGAGGGTTCCAGGCACCAGCAGAACAGCCCCTCCCCAACGTGCTTCTGATGAATGTCGTCTTTTTATTTTTTCTTTAAGTCAGACAGGCTTGGTCAGGACCCAAACATCCACAGGTTATTGTCATTTGGGGAACTGCAAGTGTAGATGCTCTGGGCACAAGCAAAGGATAATGAAGTCAAACTGGATAAAAGGGACGAGGAACTCACTGGTTCTAGTAACTAAAATCTTCAAACATGGCTTCAGGCATGGGTGGATCCAGGTGATCAGACAGTGCTATCAGGAATATTTCTTTCCTGAAGCTCCGATCTCCCTCTGGACTTGATGCTCAGGCAGGTACTCATCCTCCGATGGCTAATGGGTTCCTACGGCTCAGGTTTCATTTCACCAGAAGAGGGTGGCACCTCCTTTTCCTAAGTTTGTACCTTAAAACTCTTGGGATTGACTGTTGCTGGACAAATTGGACCGGGGTCCTCTTGGACTAGGCTCCTGTACTTTTCCCCAGGTGATCATGGAGCTGAACACACGTCTCTGGAGCCAGCTTCGCAATCGACCCCACACACACACCAAGAATCACCTGGGGCTCATCTCTGCAGCGAGTGGCCCTGGACCTTGGCAGGCCAGGCTTGGGGCTTGGCTGGCCACCAGCTCCCTTGAACGCGTGATCGCTGGTAGCATGTGCACGTTCCACCAACGCCCACCCGGATCAAAGCCCAGTCCCTGGGGAGGAAGCGGGTCTTAAATCAGCACAGGGCCTTGGCGCTCCTCCCCCTGCCCAGGACGCCCACTGCAGGCAGGATCCTGGGGTGAGGCGCTGTGGGAACTGGCTGAATCTAGCCTCCGGGCAATCACCAACCCAGTATACTGCCCACAGGTGACGGTGGGGACCGTCGAAGGACGATTGATAGCCAAGAAAATCAGGATGTCACAGGGAACTATCAACACAAGGTGGAAGAACACCCCCTGTTTACTAAAGTGGGGTGATGGGTCACAGCTGTCCTTCATTCCAAACCTGCCGTAGCTTGGAAGCCACGTGGGGCCACCTCCCTGTGTGCGGGGTTGTGTTGTTCCATGTGGGTGCAGCTTAAAAAACGAGCCTTCTGTGTTTAGGAACGGTGCACTCTACTCAGCCTCGATTTCCATGTCTCCACTAAAATCTCACCCGCCCTTCCCTCCTACCCCCAAGTCCCAGTGAGGGCACAGGTGGCTCTCATGGGGGACACCGTCCAGCTCCTCAGGCAGAAAGTGTGCACCTAGGGACCCTCCCAGGTCAGCAGGGGACTCACGGCTCCCGGTGGGATCCAGGTCACTTGACCCTCAGCTCCTGGAATTGCAGGGCGGGGCGGAAGGGCCCCTCCGGAGCTTTCTCCTTCCACCTTGGAGACAGGCTTGTTCCTAGGGACCTTAACTGGGGTGCCCCAGACGCTCTGACATCCTGATCTTTCCCCTATTGCTCCGAGGCTCTGCAGGTGAGCCGTGTCCCTGTGATGGAAGTCACTTGATGGACTGAGAGGCCCGGGCCCCTGCCCTCTTCCAGCGTGGACTCTCGTGGCGGCTCCGCGGGCTCCTCCGGGTCTTCAGTCTTGGACAGGCTGCAGTGTTGGTCCAGCTCGTTCTGAGGCTCCAGCTTCTTGGACAGAGCGGCTACTAGTTCCTCCAGCTCAGCAGGCTGCAGAGGGCCATGGTGGACTGTCCAGCCTCTGACCCCGCGAGCCAGGCTAACGCTTCCCCTTTTGAATCACACGTGCACGTTCTCCTCTAGAGAACCCCGATCCCCCCACACTCCTGTTAAAAAAGTCCTGACCCCCAGAACCTCAGAGTTAGCATGTGGAGTTAGGATAAAGAGGGGATCCCATTAAAGGGTTCCTAGGGGGGGCCCTAATCCAGTCTGACCAGGGTCCCATCGGAAGAAGAGATCAGGACACAAATGCACACAAGACGACCCTGTGAGGACATAGGGAGAAGAAAGAGACGCCGTCGGCCATCGAGGAGCCAGGCTTGGGGGTGGCCTGGGGCTCAATGTCCTTCTCTGTGGCCTGCATCTTAAAAGATGTTGTCGGCTGCTATGTATGGCACTGTGGCCTGTCGTTGAGGACACAGCCAACTTCTATTTGTTCAAAGAAAAGAAAGCTAAATTGAAAGAGCAGAATATTTTTTTTCATCTGCTTTAATGGAACAGAGATGGAAAACATTGATTAATGGAAAATGGCCCAAAAAAGCTGATTCTGGGTGATTTCTGTTCCCTTCCTAGTGTTGCTCTTCATCAGCACAAGAGTGGACAGCGCCATCCCCCACCCGCGGGGTCCCCTGGGAGATGGTGTATCTTGGAAGCCAACAGAGGGCATGATCCCCAGCTGCCTCCATCCTCCATCTCCGGGGGACCCAGGGGTGAAGCCTCGAGGAACTGTTTCCTCCGCCCAGCTGCACGCTGGACACTGGCCTTCTGCAGCCCGTCACGTTGACCCCAGAGCCAAGGAGGTCACCAGCAGCTTGGCGGAGCTCCCGCGGGCTGTGCCGCGCCCAGGGCTCCCTGGTGGCCGTCTTGCAGCTCTCCGTCCTCTGGGTTGGAGTCTGGACCAGTGAAGTCCAGCAGGCGGTGGGACAGGCCCTGCACTTTGGGGCCCGGCTCCCCTGAGCCTCCTGAGGCCTCCATCTCTACTCGGGAGGCTCTGAAGAGCTCCCCTCAACTATTGGTCTCCCTGGGCTTCGCTCCGGCTATGGTCTGAACATCCACGGCAAAGCCCACGCTGACCGCTGACCCCCCTGAGAGGGGTTAGGGTGGAGGGAACGCAGCCCACCAGCGGGTGGAGGCAGGGCCTTGGGAGGTGGTGAGGTGCATGGGGCCATAAGAGCAGGTCCCTGATCCCATGGACCGTGGCTTTGGCAGAGGAGGAGAGAGCTGAGCTGGGACGTCCTGTGGGATGCCCTGCACCACCAGGGCCTCTGCAGAGTCCCCACCAGCAAGAAGGCTCTCGGCAGCTCTGGCTGCCTGATCTCGACCTTCCCAGTTTGCAGAACCGTGAGCTAAATAAACCTTCATTCCTTACAAATCACCCAGACTCTGGTATTCAGTTTTAGCAACGGAAAACAAAGAGTTGTTTACATTGCTAATCTTCTCTTCAGCTGTATCTGATCTGCTCCTGAGCCACCTACTAAAGTTCTATTTTTAAATTTCAGTTAGAGTTCTAGTTTCTAGGTGTTCTATTTGGTCTTTTAATAAAACTCCTTGTTCTTTGCTTGTATTTTTTTTTTTACTAACCCTCTATTTTATTTCTTTTTTAAAAACATTGTAATTGTTTTAGTCGTAATGGACACGATATCTCTATTTTACTTATTGAATGTGGTGTGGTGGTGAGAACGGAACCCAGAGCCTCACCCAGGCAGGGCAAGTGCTACACCACCGAGCCACAACGGCAGCCCTCTCTTTTATTGCTTGAAAAGTAGAAAACATTTCTCTTTGGTGGCCATTTCAGGAACTCTGTGAGCCACTGTGGGGGACTCTGTGAACTCTGTGGGGGACAGAGCGGAAGCCCGGGGACCCGGGGAGCGTGTTTCTGTGGGTCTGACCTCTGGCTCACCTCCCAGATCTTTGGGTCCTGGGGGATTTCTTGTCACCAGCCATCTCTCTTGCCTGAACCTGTGTCTGTGGAGAATTCTTTGAGGACTGTGGTGTCAGGAGTGGGCGTCAGTCCAGACCCACTACACGCTGACCTCACATTTAGAGGGGGACAGTGGGATTGGGCTGTGTCTGGGGACAGTTCCTAGGAGTAAATCCTGAGGGAGACATTGTCCCACCATTTCCCCAAAGTCAGAGGTGGACGGCCACTTGCCTGTGTGTCGAGACCCCCCCCCACCCCACCCCCCGCCAGCACCGCTGTCTGTTCTAGGGCTGGGCAGTGCTTGGCCTCCAGTTAGCCTGGGTGACTCACCTGTAAGACCATGGAGAGGCCAGCAGCCTCCAGTCAGCGCTGCTCCAGGGCTGCAGGAGGGCAGTGTGCGGCAGGGACGAGGACACCGCTCCCTGGCGCTCTCACTGCAAGGCCCTGCGCCTGCTGAGAATCACCGGCTCCTTGGCCCTCGGGGTAACGACTGTTCCACGTTGCAGAGGGGAAACTGGCGGGACCAGAGGGGGCCCCTCTGCTCAACGGACCCTCTTCTGTGACCACCAGCAACCAGGACCAGCATGCAGGGCCCTGCTCCAGGAGCGTCCCCTGCCGGGGCAGGTCCCCCAGGAGGCCACCTGTGCCCAGCACCCACGCCCACCCCAGGCTCCCACACACCACCTGTCAGCAGCCAGCAAGCCTCGTCCTCCCCTGCACGAGCCTCTACAGAGGCCTCCTCCCTTTCCTCCTGCCCATCTCAGTGGAAGCTCACCAGGAGGCCAGGGGGCAGGGGAGGCATTAGGCGGCTCATGGCACCAGGGCCAAAGCCCCCCAGTGGTGGAGTCTACAGCGTCACTGAGGGGCAGGGCTGGGACTTGCCATGTCCCCACCCCAGGCCAGAGCTTCCAGGTCAGCCCCAGGGGACATTCCAACCCCAGCTGCCCCAATATTGCTCCGCTCTCCGTCCCCTCCACCAGGCCAGGGACTCAGCTTCAGGCGAAGCCAGGCAATGGCAGGGCCCGCCCAGTCCTCTCTGGCTTCTGAGCCCCCGACCCGCCATGGCGCTGTAGCCGAGGCCCCCTGGTGGCCTTCCTGGCGCTCCCTTGCTGGGGAGGCCCTGGCTGGCCACCCCCCCCCCGCCGATCAGGGAGGCCAGCAGGGCTCTCACGAGGTCCCAAGGGCGGGCACACAATCGGGAGGGAAGTCAGGAGGGGCTCCACCTTCTCCAGCCTAGCTCGGGGTCCACCTCCCACCCAGGAGGACCGAGGCCACCCAAGGCCTTGTGCACAGCGCTCACGGTGTGCTGCTTACAACAGCCAGGACAACCCGCACGACCGTCCAGGGAGGCACGGAAAACACGCGGTGGTCTATCAAGCCTTGGAGTACCACGTGGCCATAAAAAGGGAAGAGGTTCTGAACTTGCGCCCAAGCACTGGTGGTCACAGATGAGGGTCCGTTGAGCAGAGGGGCTCCCTCTGGTCCCCCCAGTTTCCCCTCTGTGCACTGGGGTGGCACTGACAGCTCCCAGGGAAGGACGCTGCGGGGCAGGAAGCACAGGGTGAGGCCCACCCACACCCACCAAGGAGCCTGGGGTTCTCTCCTCACCTCTGCCTGCCTCCGCGTCCCCGCCCTGAGCCCCAGGAGCTGGTGTGCCACAGCTGGTCTCCGGTCTCTGTAGACGCCTCAAGGTCACCCTCAGTCACACGACAGCGGCGGCCCACGTGGGCTTCGTCCAGTCGGGGGATTCCCAGGCTGGAGCCCCTCTCTTTTTACACCCTCCCTTCCTGGAAGAAGCTTCAGGAAACCCAGCTCCTGCTGCGTGCTGCGGGGCGAGCCTCATGGCCCTTGCTAGTGGTCAGAGCTGGTGGCCAGGGACCCTGCCCATAGTGGGCAGTCCCTGTCCCCTGGGCAGCTTTCTTGGGGAGGTCAGGCCAGGTGAGGCATCAGCCTCTGGGGCATGTCGCCCCCACCCTGTGGGGCCAGGAGTGAGAGCACGGGCCTCCTCTGAGGTCCAACGGTGCGAAGGACAGCAGAGCAGGCCAGGCCTAGCCAGGGGCAGCCCTCCAACACGGATCCTCCAAGAGAGGACCAGGCCTGCAGGCCAGGCCACAGGACCTCCGAGTCCCGGAGCAGAGGGCCGAGGCCCATGGCCACCCCCCTCCTGCTCTGGCCTGTTTTGCATCTGTGAGACGGGAACAGAGACCCCGGGCGGAGGGCTGTTGGGGGTGGGCCTCAAGCTGTGAGTGTGGCCCCTCCTCCCTGGACCCTTCCTCCCCGGGACAGAGGCAGCCCAGACCCCAGGCCCAGGCTGTGGGAAGGAGGCCGAGAGGCCAGCCTGCAGGCCCAGCCGCGTTTTCCCTCTGGTGGGTCCAGGCCGGAGGGACCTGCGGCTGTTCTTGAGGGGTAGGAGCAGCTGGGGCAAAGTGGGGTCCCCCAGTCAGGAGGGAGCCAGGGCCACTCTCTCAGTGCCTGGTCCCTAAAGCTGCCTTAGAGAGTGGGCAGGACAGGAGGGACCCAACGGTGCTGCGACCCCAGCTCTCTCCCCCGGGGCTGTCACAGGAAACCTCCTGCTACACGCATTGCCATCCCGGGACATACAGGCCGAGAAGCCCTCCTGGGGTGCTGGGGCTGACGGGCCTCCGGTGTCCCATGTCCCCACCCTGATGACCACGTGCAGCTCCAAACGCGGAGGGGCCTGGAGGAGACCAGGGCAGGGCCAGAGGCAGTCAGGACTCGGCACCCTCCTCCCAGGAAGCGGGCGCTGGGACGGGTGGTGCTGGCATCCAGTGAGGGAGGCCCCTGGGGTGGCCGGGGGCAGGAGGAGCTGGGTGGCACCAGCCGGAAGGGCGCCCTGCACGGGGCTCTGCAGGCCAGCCTGGGCCCTTGCTGTTGGCCAAGCTGTCCTGATGCCGCCACGTCCCTCCCCAGGCTGAGAGGCCAGATTCCCCGAGGGTCCTGGCTGCACCCTTGAAGGCAGCCAGGTGGGCGGGCGGCAGCGGCCTCCTCCTGCAGGGGGCCAAGGCTATCTGGCTTCTGGTTTCCGTCTGCACCCTCTCTCAGGAAGGGCTCCGTGTCCCACGCCCCCTGGGAGTCCCCAGGCCGAGAGGTGACTGGGTCAGGCTGCATCCCCACCCCACGCAGGCCTGTGCAGAGGGGCCGGGGACCAGCCAGCTCAGTGGAACCGACTCATCGGTGACACACAGCAGGTGGGGGCCTGCAGCAAGTGACCCAGTGGGTTCCATCGCTGGTACAGAGAAGCAGCCTTGGCCTGGGCTCGGCCATCCTCGCGGCCAGGAAGGGAAAGGCCGGGCCACCCTGGGGTCCCGGCTCACAACCTGAATTAGGGGTGCAGAGGGACCTGGGGTGCACTGACAGCTCCCGGGAGAGGAGAGGGGTCTGGCCAGAGGAGAGGCCAGAGGGCCTGGGCCAGGCCAAGGAGGGGCTGGGCGTGTGGGAAAACCCAGCAGCTGTGCAGAGGCTCCTCGGGGAGGGGCCCGTTGAGCAGGAGGAGGAAGGGGCGGCTCAGAACAGGGCAGTGGCCCAGGCCAGAGGCCTTGACCCTCATCCCCAGAGAGGGCCGCTGGGTTGGGGCAGATGAGAAACTGCACCCTCGGTCACTAAATACGTCAGCCTCTGAGGGGGGCAATTGTGCCCGAAGCCCCCATCCCGACCTTCACCAAGGGACGCAGCAGTGTGCAGGGCTGGGATCGCCGGCAGAGCAGGAGCCCTGCACTGCCCGCCCGGCCAGGACCTCACTTCTCTCTCCTTCCCCGGGATGGCGGACGTCCTGCTCCCACCTGGCCCAGGGGCGGCCCCGCCCTGGCCATTTTTACCTGTGTGGGGCGTAGTGGGCAGTGGTCAGCTGGTGTGGCTGCTGGGCTTCTGCATGCAGAGGAGCACTGAGCATCCAGGTCCTCAACCTGGCGGTGGCCGACCCCCTCCTCCTCTGCAGTCACCCTGATAACGCCAGACGCCAGCCCGGTGGGGGCCTGCCCCCCACCCCCGGACAGTGAGAAGCACTTTGCCCACACGGAGAGTCCGCTGGTGGCCCTCGGGGCCTGGCGCTGTCTCTGCATCCTCTTCCCTGCCCACCCGGTACCACCAGCTGACATGGGTCCTGGTGTGCACCAGACCCTGGCCGCTGTCCCTCCTGCTGACCACGCTGGCCTTGTGCTTCCACAAGGAGCCCTGGAACCTCCCTGCAGCAGGGCTCTACCATGGACACCACCTTCCGGACCTCATGCTGGTGGCCTTCACACCCACCATGACCCTGTCTAGCGTGGTCCTCTAGGTCCAGTGGCCCACGCGACTGTCCACAGTCATCCTGCCATCCCCCGTGTTCCTGTCTGTCCCTCTCCCTGGGCATCTCCAGGCTTGTCCTCCACAGGGTGGACCCACCCCAGTGGACACAGCCTCTACTCAGCAACTCCAGACACCCGGCCTGGGCCCTGGACAGCAGCAGGCCCGCCGTCCACTTCCTCAGGGCACTCGGGGCAGGCAGAGGCTAGGGGAGCCCTGGTGCTGAGCTTGGCCGAGCCCTTCAGGAGGTGCCTGCACTGGAGGAAGGGAGTCAGCCTCCTTGGGCCTCAACGAGGGGGTTGGTGAGCAGCACCCGACACTCTGGCCCTGAGACGCCGCCCTCTCCTGCTCTGAGGCCTCAGCCCGCGGCTCCCTGCCTTTCCTCTCGGAGCATCCAGTGGTCACTTCACTGGCCAATAGTGTGGCTGGGCGTGGGGGTGAAGGAGGGCGAGACCTGGTGAGGGTGCACGAGGTACTGGGGTGGTTTCAAGTCTTAGCAGCCAGGTGGGCATGGGGACGCACACCTGTCATCCCAGCACCTCGGAGGCTGAGGCAGGAGGACTGCAAGGTCAAGGGCAGCCTCGGCCACTTGGAGAGACCCTGACTCCAACTAAAGTAAGAAGGGCCGGGGCTGAAGCCCAGAGTGGGCTCCTGGGATCAGTCTCAACGGCCAGGAGGTGGGTGCCAAGCACCGGAGGCAGCTGTCCGAGCCCGGCACTGGCCCCGTACCAGGCGCCACCCCTGAGCCTGCTAGAGCATGAGAGGGGTCCTGGGCTCTGGGGGAGGGGGCCCCTGGGGAAAGGGCTGGTCACAACCAGTGCAGAGACAGTTCCATATGCTGGGTATGTCACACTGAGTCCAGCACAGTGACCAGCTGAGAGCTGGCAATGTGGCTCCACCATCTGGGCCACACAGATGGCCTGCACAGGGCACAGCGGGGCTGGGAGGGGCGGGGGCCAGGCAGTGAGCAGGCCGCACTGGCCTCTTCTCCTGGCTGAGTGGCGGCCGAGGGAGGCAGGGCGAGGTCTGGTGGCCTGGAGGGGAGAGCACCAGGCCACGGGGTCCGTCAGGACCAGGCAGGGCTGCACTGGCCCTCTCCACCCAGATGCAGGCCAGGAATGTGTGGCTGGGTGTGCCCTCAGTGACCACCGCCACACTGGGTCAGTGTCCCCAGGAGACACTCCCTAACCTTAGGGGGTAGCCAGCTCCCGGCACAGACCACACATACAGCAGGCATTTAATATGTGCTTGATGATGTAAGAGTAGCACTCCCTGGTGCGGGGCCCGATGGCTCACCGTGCCCTGTGCATGCAGGGTGACTTTGTTCCTCCTGCTGTGGGGACCCCTTTCTGCCTTGACTCCTGTGCATCTCTGAGCCTGGTCTCCTCACCCTCCTCCCGCCACTCCCTCCCTCCACCACACCTCAGGGCCTTTGCACTTGCTGTTCCGCCCAGAATGCTCCTTCCCCAGCATGCACAGCCCTGCCCTCACCCGCTCAGGTCACGGCTCAGATGCTACCTCCTCAGAGGCCTTTCCTGCCCACCGTCCAAGAGACAGGTGGTGTGCGCACACACACGCACGCGCGTGCGCACACACACACACACACACACGCGCACAGATGTGCCCTCCTGGGCCCTCCCACTTGCTTCAATCCCAGGGTATCACTGATACATGCTCCTGTGTTCACCACCAGGGCAGGGACCACACCTGTACTGGTCACTGCGGGGCCTGGTCTGGGCAAATGACCAGCAAAGAGGGCTCAGGACAGTTTGCAGAACACAGACGCGGCAGGCAGTCCCTGAGGCCAAGGTCTGGGAGGGCGGAGCAGCCCTGCAGGGACTCCGTGGAGCTCTGTGTGCACACGCGCGTGAAGACGAAGGACGGTCTGCCTGTGTGCGTGCTGCCCACCGCCCTCCTCGGCCAGCACTGGCCTTCAGTCTCCAGCTGTTGAGGGATTCTGAGGCCCCCCCGCCCCGACTCCCTGGCGCTATTCAACCTGGCCTAAGACTGACGACAAAGAACACGATCCATTAGAAACAACCCGTCTTCTGGCATGAGAAAGAAGGTCCCCTCACGCTGCCACTCTGCTTTACTTGTCTGGAGACGATGTCATTAGGACGCACAAATGCAGCTGTGTCTTCTGGAGGAGCGGGAGCTTTGGCGGCAGGTCCAGGACCTCCCCTCATTAGCCCTGTGTCCACCTCGCCCGACTGGCTCCACCTGCCCGCTCCCTCGGTTGGCGCTTGCCGGTGCCTCCTCTGGCTGCCTTGACTCCCGGCTGTTCCGCACCCTCGCCTGGGAGTGGGTCCCTGGTAAACGTTCCACCTCGGGCTGAGCTGTGACCTGCGGTAAGCAAGTGCCCACTGCCCGGGCCACCCAGAGTCAGCCATGGGTTGCACAGGTGCAGTGGGAGGGGCCACGGCCCCTGGGGGAAGGTCTGACTCGGGATTGTGCCCCCTACGCAATCCTGTCCCCCTTGCCATGTGGGTAACGTATCTACAGGTCTCAGGGATGGACGTGGACGTCACTGGGGGACACTGTCCTGTCTATCACATGGGAAATGGCCTGCCCAGGAGATGAGACCTACAGACAGTGGTGTGCAGGGCTTTCCCAAGGAGACTCCTGTCCCTCGCAGTAAGGGGACAGGGAAGCCCCTGGCGACTCACCCACCCACACCAGGGCTTTGCCAGCTCTCAGGGCCGCGCCCGTGAGAGTAGGAAGCCAAGCATTTCCAGATATGCAGAGGGAAGAGTGTGCAGAGGAGCCGGCCGCAGTTCCGGGCAGAGACTGGTCCCAACCAGAGCCACTCCGCCAGTCCCAGCACCACCCACGGGGTGGGTAAAGAGAAGGTCACCCTTCGCCTTCCACTTGCTCCTGAGTGCGGGGGCCGCCCACCCAGGAGCTGAGCACCCTCCCAGCTGTGAGCAAGGGGTGCTGGTCGGGCAGCGCAGGCCACACGCTGTGTAAAGCAGGGGGCCTCCAACTTCACTCAGCAAGGAAGCTTGCTCTGGCCCTGGACTTGGGCGTCCCCCAGTGGGGTTGGACGACCCTCTTGAGCCCTATCCCCTGCCTACTTGGTGAAGAACATTCCATCGAGACTCCTTCGCGTGTCCCCGTATAAAAATGAAGAGATTCCGGGGGCTTCTGCCCCAGCACATGGAGGCTGGCCTTAAGGCCTCAAAGCGTCCACCCTCGACATGAAGACTACTTCTGCGTCTTCGCCTCTTCCCTGTTTTTCGTGGTTTAACGCTGCAGCCAGCTCTTCTGAACCCAGTTCATCTCGCCAGCGTGGTCGACAGCGAGACTGATGGCAAAAAGGCAGAGAGGTTTTTCAGTTTAGGAGATTGTCTGGGTGGGAAATCAGGACAGGACAAAGAAAACCCAGCAAATAAGAAAGATCAAGACACTTGTCCACTCTAGGAAAAACAAAGAGCTGTCCTCCATCCCAACTTGTCCACCCATGGGCTCACGGGGTAGGGTCACCTCAGAGAGTGGCTGGGAAAAGGTCGCAACAACAAAACACGTCTGAAGGAGCTGGCCTGAGGGCAGGTCCATCAACAGCCCTGTGCTCTGGCCCCTTCCGTGCTCTCTTCTGTCCTCTGGGCACTGGCTTTGGTCCACTGGCACGTTTACAGTCACAAAAGGCTGCAGGTTTCTAGATATCATGTGTCCCAATTGCATTGGACGTCAGGAAGCTTTAGAGAGGCCAGGGCCCCTAGAGCACCCCAAGTAACTCTCCCGTCAGAGAGAAGGAAGGACTTGGCCAGCTGGCCTCCTCTTATCTGTTCGTTGGACAGAACCAGGTTCCCAGCTCCCCCAGAACCAGCAGGGCTCCAGGGGACTGCGCTCGCCAAGACCGGCTCAGACCTCAGACCCTGTGCTGGAGACACTTGTGAGCCGGGCCGGGTCTCTGACCTGGTGGTGTCAGAAGCACAGACGGCACCACACGTTAGGGCCAGTGCAGCCAGAAAAACACACCCATCAGACAAACACGGCCACTGCCCGAGACGGCTGGCCAGCAGGAGGCTGCAGTGAGGACAAGGGGCTCCCACGGGTGGGACAGGCGTCCTGGCTTCTGCCCAGGCTCGGGGCCACGGCAGGTCCCCGGGGAGTCGGGCAGACGGCCAGCCTGACATCACGGGAAAACCCAGAGCTCTCCGTCCGCCTGCACTCTGGGGCCGCAGGCCTCCCGGGCAGCTTGTGCAGATCACGGTGACAGAACAGTCGTCATAAAGGACGCCCTAGGCAGCCCGTCCCTGAGCCAAGAGCCAGGAACATGCAGATCTTCCAGGTCCTCGATCCCCACAGTGGGGCAGGCGGAGATTCTGACTCGTGAACACGCCGTAGAGGACCCCTGCCCCTCGTCCGCCCTGACTCTTCCTGGTGACAACTGTCCCCTCAGACGCCTCCTTCACCTATCTTCCCCTCCTCTCTACCCACCCCCTCTCCTCCCACCATGAGCCCCAGGCCCGCCCCAGCCCATGGTCCCAGGACCCAGACGGGGAAGTGGAGGACCAGGCCCGCTGGCGTGGGGCCCTTGGGGACCGGGTGATGGGGCCGCAATTAGGAGGATGCGTGAAAGAAGCCAAGAGTCGGGGACAGCAGAAGGGAGGTCGCCAGGCTGGGGAGGGGTCGTTGTGGTCCAGGGGGACTGTGTCCTCCGGGAAGACGAGAAAGTGCCACCCGTGGATGGCGGTGACGGCTGCACAGCAGTGGGGACACGCACAGGCCCCGGAACTGTGCACTGAGAAGGGCGATTTACGTCACGTGCATTTTACTGCAATTTAAAAAAGTGATCTGAGGATGAAACCCCGGTGCTACCCGGGAAGCTCCCGGACGGTGGGTTAAGCCCAGGCTGGGGCTCACGAGGAGGGGAGGGGAGGGGCAGGGACAGCTGCAGGGTCCCCACCCAGCGCCACGCCCTCCTGGGACATCGGGAGCCTGACGTCCACGAGGACAGACGGAAGACAGACTTGGCAACTGCCCAGCTCCGGGGCGGGGGCTCCCTCCACAGAGAAGCCCGTGGACCCCGAGCCCCGGCACGTGCTCCTGCTGCCTCGGTAGGAGCGCGCCCAAGGCCAGCCCGGGGTTGGGGACGGAGGGACACGGGATGAAGAAGGTGGCAGCTGGTGACACACCAAGGACTCCCAAGAGGGGCGCAGAGGGCGCCTAGACTGGAGCTCAACAGAAGTTTCTCCAACCACAGGCAGAGGTCATGGATTTTAACCCAAAGAGAAGCCAGGTGTGGTGGCCGATGCCAAAATAGGCTGGGGAGCCCCTAGAAAGGAAGCAGAAGGCCCAGAGGCGGAGAGAGGAGGAAACGTGGGAAAAGTCAGCGTCTCCATCCAGAGGGGGACCGCGCCAGGGGACAGAGGTCGCCAGGAAGGCGGCCCAGGCTTCCCACGGGAGGAGGAGACCTGCGACAGGGGACACCTCTGCGCTGCCGCTGCCCATCAGCAGGAGCCGCACTGCGCGGGGCTCCTCTGGCCCCTGTGGGGGCGACTCTCATCCTAAAGACAGAAGTGACACTGCTGGCTAGGATGCGGGAGGGTAGCCTGTGCGTCCAGGACCTCAACAGTCCAAGCACAGTGGCCACCGCCCGGCCCCCACTCCTGGTGCCGATGCCACCAGGAGGACATGGGGCTGTGGGAGAGGCCCGGCCACAGGCACCTTCACAACAGCCCAGAAACGGAAAGAAACCGGTCCTTGGAGGGACAGATCAAAAAAACGAGGTCACACACACGAGGAAGATGGGTCAGCAGGAGGAACCCGGCGGCAGAGAAAGGGACACTGTGTGCCCCCCGCAGCTCTCACCGGAGGCGGAGGCAGGAGCGGAGGCTGGGTGAGGACCTCACGAGTGGGAGGACAAGGCTCTGGGCTCTGTGCCCTGGGAGAGCGACAGCTGGCGAACATCTACTGTGCCTTTCAAGACAGCTCCAAGGGAGGGCTGTGGCCATTCTCATTTCAAAGAAATAAGCCTTGAGGACTCGGGAATGTTCACCGCTGCGCATCGGACTCGAGCAGCGTCGTGAACACTGCCCCCAGCTCCCATCTTGCCCCCAGTGGATGTGGCCCCAGTGAAGAGGAAAACAGGCTGGGGTCACAGCTCAGGGGACAGCACATGCCCAGCCCTAGGCCCCGAGTTCTGTCCCCAGCACTGGAAGCCAGGTGTGGTGGCCCACGCCTGTTATACCAGCCCCTCGGGAGGCTGAGGCAGGAGGATCACAGGTCTGAGACCAGCCTCAGCAACTCAGAGAGACCCTTCTCAAAATAAATCAGAAAGGGCTGGGGATGTGCTCGGTGGTAAAGGGCCCCTGGGTTCAACCAAGGCACCAGGGGAAAACAGAAAAACCCTGGGTGCCACAAACTGGGGACCAAGCCCTGAGCCGAGGGGCAGAGCTGTAAGAGGGCCACTTGCAAACCTCGCCCTGGCTCCACGGTCCTCCCTTTTCCAGTCAGCGCAGGCGGGTGGCAGTGCCCGGAGCTTGGCAGCATTTCCAAGGAGCCCTCTGACGGGGTCTCTGTGAATGGCGGGAGGCTGGCACCGGGCCTGCCCTGGGGGTAGGTCAGGACAAAGGACAAGCTCAGGGGGAGCCTGGGGCGGGGGTCCTACAGGGAGGTCACATGGGGCACTGCATGGGAGCCCCGGGAGGAAGGAGGGGACCCGGTTCAGGATGCAGAGCGCAGAACACAGGCCTCAGATGAGGGTGCTGTGGAGGCCCCAAGGCCTGGCAGCACAGAAGAAGCCTTTGAGAGGGGCCAACCCCACTGTGGAAGTGACAGGGGACAGGAAAACACAGGCCCAAGTCCCCTCTGCCACCCCGGGCGCCCTCTGGAGGCACAGGAGTCCAAGGACATGGCGGCAGGGTCTTGGCCCAACTTCAGAGCGGGGCAGGGAACGCTGGGTCTGCGGCAGCCGGGCAGAGGCATAGGGCAGGTGAGGGGTGGGGGCGTGGGGAGCTGAGCAAGGCCAGGGCTGAGGGGCTGAGGGGCAGCAGAGCCCGGCACGGGTGGAAGGCACAGCAACGGGACCTGCAGACGGGAGGGGCTGACAGAAAGCCAGGCGCACGGGACACTCAGGACGGGGACAGGCAGCGGAGATGGCTGCAGACTTGGAAGGTGTGGTCCTGCGGCTGCCGTGACACAGGGGGCCCTGGAGGTGGAGGGCCACGGAGGACCCTTCCCACCACCCCCAGCTCCGAGTGGTTCTGCGCTCCTGGCTGTGGCCACGTCATCCTGATCTCTGCCTGCGACTTCCTCTCTGTGCCTCTGGTAAGGACACTTGTCACGGGCGCAGGGCCCACCCAGGCAGTGATCTCAAGATCCGTAAGTGCATCTGCCCAGGTGCTTTCCAAATAAGGTGGCCTCCACGGCATCAGAACACGGGCGGGTCTTTGGGGCACCATTCAGTCCACTCCCCAGGGCGCTCAGGCCCTCGGTTTGGACGTGGCGAGTGTGACGAATTAAGTATCTCCATGGGAACAGGTGCACGAAGTCACAGCTGACCACCGTCACCTTCACGTCATCAGCAAGGAGCTGGCACCTGGCTAGGCCCAGAGCCGGGAGCGAGGAGAGGCGCAGTCCAGAGCAGAGCCCCAGCAGGACGCACTGGACTCACTGGGGACCCCTCACTGGGCCGCAGGCAGCTCCGAGCAGCCATGGTCTCCGCAGGAGGCTGGGCCACTCTGGCCCCTCGGGCAGCTCTGGGCCCAAGGTGCCCTCTGTGTTGGTGCCCCCTGGAAGCAGGCCGCCAGCCTTTGAGTCCTGTGTGCCCCTGAGCTCTGTCCAACTCCCGAGCACTGGCCGCTTTGTGCCTGGAGTTGGGGAGGGTCATGCAGCCATGGCAAGGGCACAGCCTCCTCCCTGGGTGAGTCAGAGCCCCGCCCGTCCACCCGGTGCCCACCTCCAGACGGTTCCTGCCGCCTCTGCGGCTGACCAGGCCAGGACCCAGCAGCCTCCTCGTCCCAGCTGCCCTGCCTCGTCTGGGTCTGGCCCAGGGGTCCCTTTGGAGTGTGGCTACCGGCTCTGTACGGCTCCCAACGTGTCCCCGCAGGGGCCACCTCCACTGGGGGACCAGGGCCCATGGTGGAGCCTGTGGCATCAGGGGGACACACGGGCAGTGGGGCAATACTGAGGATCTGGACAGGGTGCTCGAATGCGACCCAATGGGGAAAGGACAGGCTGTTCAGCCAATGGTGCTGGACCCCCAACACTCGCATGCAAAGAAAAAGCAGCCACACACGGATGTGAGCTGGGATGGATGGCAGGCCCGGACGGCCGCGCTGACCCCACACAAGTCCACCAGAACGCGCGGCGAGCTCCAGAGCTCAGGCCCGGCCCAGAGGCACATTCCCGAGAACAGGGCTGGGAGGTGGGACAAATTGGACCCCACAGGATTAAAACCCTTTATGCTTCTAAAGATGGCGTCAAAGTACCAACACCCGCGAGGCAGAGGACAACGCCTGTGCCCGGGCACCGGATGGAGACTGTCACCCAGAATACAGGGGCGCCCCTCAGTGACGAGGCCGACTGCCCACCAGGAACAGGCACGGGGTGGAACGGGCTCCAGGTGACGCGGGGTCCTGGTTCGGACCTCTTCCGTGAAGTATGCACTCACGTGGCTGCCAAAGGGGGGGGTGAAAGACGGAATGGACGCTCCGTGACAAGTGTCCTTACCAGAGGCACAGAGAGGAAGTCACCTGAGGAGATGCAGGATGTGGGGGCACTTGGGAGACGCCCGACACCGTCCGTCTTTAAGGAAAGGCAAGTTCAAACTCCGGCTCCCCTGTCCGCCCAGCGGCCTCCCTGCTTGGCCGGCAGGAGAGGAAGATGGCCCTGCCACTCCACAGAGCCCCACAGCTTCCTGGACAGAGTCATCCTGGACATGGAGACACCCCATCTAGGGCCCAGCTAAGAAAAACAGAAAGGGACCCGTTCACACCAGCACGGGGAGGCGGATGCTCACGGTGGCCTGGGTCCCCCACGGGCAGCAGACCGCAGCCTGCCCACACGGCAGAACGCCCCTGACCACGACACAAGCACCATGCGCCAGCCACGGCCGAACTGCAGGCACAGCCCCGAGTAGAGCACGAGGCCGAGGACGAAGGCCAGCGAGGCCCCAGGAACCCCCAGGGGACGGGCTGATGGGCGCAGGTGACGGACTCCGCCTCACTGTCCTCAGGAGGGTGGGGACTGGGCTCAATGAGCTGCGTGACCAGGGACTCCCAGGGACTCCCAGGAGCCCCGAGAGCCGGGCTGCGGTTCCGCCGAGAGGCCCGCACTGCTGGACGAGGCAGGCGGCCAAGGCAGGGAAGCAGGCCTGGACAGCGCGTCCACGCTGGGAGCCGGCCACACGGCTGCCCGCCAGGAGAGGGCCGCTGCCCTGC
>NW_026000001.1:2517075-2523163 GCF_001458135.2 Marmota marmota marmota | reverse complement strand
ACCTCGGGCTGAGCTGTGACCTGCGGTAAGCAAGTGCCCACTGCCCGGGCCACCCAGAGTCAGCCATGGGTTGCACAGGTGCAGTGGGAGGGGCCACGGCCCCTGGGGGAAGGTCTGACTCGGGATTGTGCCCCCTACGCAATCCTGTCCCCCTTGCCATGTGGGTAACGTATCTACAGGTCTCAGGGATGGACGTGGACGTCACTGGGGGACACTGTCCTGTCTATCACATGGGAAATGGCCTGCCCAGGAGATGAGACCTACAGACAGTGGTGTGCAGGGCTTTCCCAAGGAGACTCCTGTCCCTCGCAGTAAGGGGACAGGGAAGCCCCTGGCGACTCACCCACCCACACCAGGGCTTTGCCAGCTCTCAGGGCCGCGCCCGTGAGAGTAGGAAGCCAAGCATTTCCAGATATGCAGAGGGAAGAGTGTGCAGAGGAGCCGGCCGCAGTTCCGGGCAGAGACTGGTCCCAACCAGAGCCACTCCGCCAGTCCCAGCACCACCCACGGGGTGGGTAAAGAGAAGGTCACCCTTCGCCTTCCACTTGCTCCTGAGTGCGGGGGCCGCCCACCCAGGAGCTGAGCACCCTCCCAGCTGTGAGCAAGGGGTGCTGGTCGGGCAGCGCAGGCCACACGCTGTGTAAAGCAGGGGGCCTCCGGCCCGGGCGCCCTCAACCCCGCCACAGCAGGGCGCCAGGCTCCTCGCCACAGCCCCACATGTCACCGCAGCCTTGCAGGGTGACGCAGGCGACGGCCCTGGGCACGGTGGCCAGGGCTCTGCACAAAACCCGATCTTCAGAACCACCGTGGGACGGCCCCACTGCTGCCCGGTTTTAAGACAAGGGACCTGGGAAGGACCCGGTTCTGAAGCCGGAGCTGCGACTGTGCTCACGACCCCTCACCACCAGGGGACACGGGCAGGTGCCTCACAGACAGGAGTCCTCAAGGGACTCCTCACCTCCATGGAGCCCAAGCAGCGCACCCCTCACAAGGGGCTGATCTTGGTCCCCAAGATCTGGGAGGCGCTCCTTCTTCTGGGGCTTACCTCCCTGCCACCAGGGCACTGTCTGAGCCACCCACACGAACGCCTTCCTACCTAGCGAGGTCCCAGGAGAATGCTCCTGGTCACGGCACCTCCAGCTCAGACACCAGAACTGGCATCAGCCACAGCTGGGCAGAGGTCAGCGGTGAGGGACGAGTGGGGGCAGGTGGGCGTGACAGATGCGGGCACCACCCACCGTGACCAGGGCCCCACCCAGGCTGGGACAGGACGCACGCCCACCTGCTTCCTCGTGGTCATCTCCTTGCTCCTGGCACGGCCAGGGAGGTGGCGCTGTGCCCCCCCTGGCTCACAGACGAGCAAACGGCTCAGGGGGGCACTCAGACTCGGGTCCTGCCATCCTGGAGGCTCTGCACCACCCAGCCCCGTCCCCTCTGGAACTCCTCCTGGTGGAATGGCCCCCGGAGGAGCCCCCGGACAAAGGTACGGGCTTGGAATCCAATCCTGCACTTTCTCTAGTGCCCGGGGGAAAGATTCCACACTGCCTTCATACCAGGAATGCATACACCCCCAAAATACACAGATGTGGGCAAGACTGGACCAGCAAAGACCCTAGCCAGAAAATGGCAGAAACCCAGGGCTAAAAGGGGATTCACTAGTTCAGGACACTGGGAAGGATGGATGAGAGATCAGGCGTGGCTGCATCCAGGTGCTCAAATGCTGTCACCAGGTTATTCTCTCACCCTCACTTTTGGATGTTTCTCTCTGGATTCCTTCCCTCCTGCACACAGGCTTCCACAGGGAGGGTGGCTGGCTGCCAGCCATCTCCACAGAAGAAGAGCCGTCTTCAGCATCCGCGTGTTGACCCAGTGTATAAGTCCTCATTGACTCTCTTTGGATTTGGGCCCATCTTGCTGTGGCCAGAAGGGTGAGGCGAAGATCAAGCTGAGGATGCAGTCTCCCGGGTTCAGTCAGAAGAGCGGAAGTCTGCGCCCCAGCAAGCAGGGAGGGTACCTTCCTACCCCTGTGCCCAACAGCCCTGCACTGAGCCTCACCCTGGACACCTCCGGCCTCCGAAGGACCCTCTGCAAACACTTTTCCTTGTTTCAGGGACACGAGCAGCACCGTGAGCCATCGGTGTGTGACGCTCAGCACCACCTGCACGTCCCAGCCCTGGGTCTTTGCTCACTGAGGCTCTTACAAAGCACAAGGAGGTGCCGCACACAGTGGTGCACCCCTGTGGCCCCGGGAGGCCACCCTGTCCCAGAGCAGAGTCTGAAGAGGGCCGCAGCGTGACGAGTGGCAGAGCACTGGGCTCACTCCCCAGTGGGGCAACTCCATGCCCAGGCCACTCAGTCCCAGGGCTACTCTGGGAGCAAGCCAGGACAGCGTCCGGCCCGGGGGGAGGCCAGGCTGGGACACTGGGCGGGGCAGGATGGAGAGGGCGGCCTGCACTGGCAGAAGCAGAGTGGCTGCAGCCAGGGGCCTGGCGGGAGGGCCCTGGGGACAGCACAGCAGCCCCCTGCAGGCCCTCGGAGGCCTCCTGAGGTCCTGAGGAAGGGTGGGCCCGAGGCGGAGGAGGGAGGCAGCAGCTTGACAAAGCTCAACTCTCCAGTCAAGCCAGGGGCGCCCTGACCTGCGGACTGCACACCCCGCCCCGCTGCAGCCCCCCGCCTGAGGTGCGGCTGGCTCCTCCCACCCCAGGACAGGGACATGGGAGCCAGAGAGAGAAGAGGCTCCTCTCCGACAGAGCGGGCATGCCGGGCCGGTGCACACGGTTTTATTTCATCTTTAAATAACTTAACGCCTCGGAAACAAAACCCCGGGTCTTAATGACATCAGTGAGATTCTGGCAGATAGAGGATGACGTGGCAGAGAACAGCGGAGTGTGCTCAGAGCGGGTCTGGAGCGGGCGTCGGCCACGCAGGTGGTCTGGGACGCTCCTCCGGGACGGTCACCCGGGAGCAGCCATCTCACCCAGTCCCCAAGCCCAGCGAGAGGAAGGGCAGGAGCAGGCCAGGAGCCTTCCTGACAGACGGGGGCCCTGAGGGACGAGGGTCGCTGCAGGCACAAGGGAACAGAGCCGGGAGGAGGGCCCTGGCCAGCGGCTGACAGGACCCACCTCAGCAGCCTCCCCAGCTCTGCAGCTGACAGCTCGAGGTCCAAGCCACTCATCAGGGACACGCTGCTGTCCCAGCCCTGCCCCAGGTCACAGCCAGCCTGGGGACGCAGCGTGGCCCACGCAGGCTCTCCCCGGGGCAGGCGGCGGTCACGTGCCCCTCTCCTTCCTCCTGCTCGTCCTCTGGCGGCTGAGCTCGCCCAGCTTCCTGTCCAGCTTGCTCTGCAGCTGAGCCCTCTTGGCTGGATCCAGGGACCTGTCCTTGGTCCCACTGCCTGCATAGAGAACGCCTTCGCGGCTGATTCTCTGCCGCGCGTGGGCACGAGCCTTCTCGCCACAGCCGTGAACCTGAGACGGACATGAAAGTCAGGGTGGGACAGGAGCCTGCAGCCTGCTGCCCAAGGGCTCAGGGACCTTGGGAGCCCCATGTGAGGCCCTGGACAGGTTCCCTCCTCCCGGCAGGTCCGGCCTTGACCCTGGAGGCTACAAGCCACCTGGGGCTGCCAGCAGGCCTGTCAAAGTGTGTGGACAGCAAATGGCACCCCTGCTTGACCACACGGTCCCCACGGCCACTTCCAGGCCGCAGTCTTGCTGCCCAACTTCCCCAGGCCGGCCTGGCCTCTACCTCCCACCTCCACCCAGCCTCAGCCCACCCCGGCACCCCGACTGGTGGGGGCCGCCCACTGCCTCCATGGCTCCTAGAGTGCTGGGCACTAGCACCGACCAGCACCAGGCCCAGCACCTCCCGAGGCCCCTGCCTGGCCTGCTGCCCTCGGCCCCCACACCTGGCGGGGCTTCCTCACCCAGTCGTGCTCAAGGAACAAATGCAAGTCACCAGGGCCACCGTGGGCCCCACCACACATCCCATGTCCCCCTCCTCTGAAGCAGACTGTCCCATGGAGGAACCAAGTCCCCACCAGCATGGCCATGACTCAGCAGGACGGCCTCTGACCTGGCCCAGGTGTCCACATGAGTCTGAGTCCAGGTCTGACTGTTTTAAAGAATGCACCCCCAGGACAGCGGGGGCTGGGGGAGCAGGCGTTTCCACTGGGTGGGTCCCCAGAGCTGCCCCCCACAAGAGGGCCACAGACCTCGGGCAGGTGGTGGCTGAGGCAGTAGCGGTGGCCACAAAGCTGGCAGAGCTGGCCGAGGGTCACGACGCTGGCCGAGCACTTGGCGAAGGCACAGGTGCTATCGGCCTTCATGGCAGCCGACAGCAGGGTGTCAAAGTCCTCCTCGGCAGGAGCCGCTGGGGCCGCACGTCCTGGGGACAGAGGGGTCACTGAGGCAAGTGGGAAAGACAGGCAGAACAGCCTGCTGGGCACCCAGGCAGAGTGGCCGCGCCCATCCCACCCTGAGCACGGGCTCCTGCCTCCAGGTTTGGCACGGCGCCGACCGTGCTCAGCAGAACCCGCTGGGTCCAGGCCACGGGCCCCGCGACTCCACTGGCCCTCGCTCCTCGCTGACCAGTGGCCTGAGCCCTCCTCCTGCTGAACACCCACAGCAGGGCTGGGAGTGGCGGCCAGCGCAGATGGAGTCCTCAGAGGGCCTCACCAGAAGACCCTGCCCCAGGGAGTTCAGCCCGGGCCAGCATGCAGGCCAACTCCAGGGGCAGCGGGGTGACCACACAGGGGCACAGGGGGCAAGACCACGAGACCCTCGACGCTCTAACAGGAAGAAACACTCTGAGATTAAAGGAAGATGTTCACGAGTAGAAAGAGACGCCAAGTTACACGTGGGCACAGCCCCGAAAAACACGCGTGTGCCTGACACACCTCCACCCTCGGGGACACTGAGTGCTGGCCCCGCAGGCTCTGGGCAACCAGGCGGGCCTGGCCTCCCTGCCCCTGTGCCCCACATCGTTCCCTACTGGCAGGTGGGTGCCCTGCGGTGACCAGGCTCCCAGGGTCAGGATGGTCAGCTTCAGAGGTGGGCAGCACAGGAGACCGTGACCTCAGCTAGAGCCTCACTCACCAGTGGCTGGTCCCTGGCAGCTGTCCACACCCCCAGGTGCTGCCCGTGCATGGCCCCCTCCTTGCCCACCTTCCCGAGAAGGCGCTGCATCAACGTTCGCCCTGCTGTGCTCCCACATGGACCAGTGGCCACCCCATCAGGGGAGGGACAGCGCTGACCTTAGCCAGTCCCAAGGAGCAGAAGCGACTTGGCCTGGAGAGGCCTGGGGAGCCCCGCTGACCTCAGGCTCCCCCTCCCTGCAACGTCCCGCGGCACAGGTGTCCTTGGGAGACCAGGACGGGCAGGGCTGGGAGAGCCCATTCAGGCCCCAGTGGGGGTGACATGGCAGGGAACAGTGGGTCACAGAGGACAGCCTGAGGGACCACGGAGCCACCCAAAGCCAAGGGCACAGCCTGTGCAGATGGCCAGTGCCACCTCTGTCACGGGGGTGGCCCAGGCCTGGCTCCGGCCGCCTCTGCGTCTGGCAAAGCGGGGGCTGAAGACACGCTGCCGAGGGAGAGCGGCCAGTGTCCTGGAAAAAGCAGGCCGTCGAAGCGTGGGTGGGCACAGGGGGCTCCCCCAGCAGGCAGCTGCCCATGCTGCCCCAGGGCCTAGTGCCTGCCCTCAGGGAGGGTCCTTGCGGGAAGGTCGCGCCTGCGGGGCAGGAGCACAAAGCCAGGTCCAGACGAGCTGGACATGCCACGGCCTCCGGCTCCAGCCCCGGGAGGCCGCTCCACACCCATACGCTGAGCACGTGCGGCCTTGCTCCTGGGAACAGAAGGACCGCCAGCGAGAAGACCTGTCACCACCCTGCTGACAGGGACGTGGCTGTAACACGCGGCCCGAGGCGCCCACAAAACCCAGGCTGAGCCAGGCATGCCTGACCACCTCAGGGCCGGTCACCCAGTGGAAGCGGGGGCAGTGCAGGACGGACAGAGCGCAGGGCCATCCTGGGGCTTCAGCGGGCCGCGCACTCTCCACCAGGGTGTGTGCTGTGGGTGGGCCTGGCCCCCACG
>NW_026000001.1:2504442-2515484 GCF_001458135.2 Marmota marmota marmota | reverse complement strand
CCAGGCTTCGGGCCCCGCCTCCGGCGGCTGGCAGCTTGTAGGCCTCCCTCCTGCTGCCCACCCGGTGGGCGTCCAGGTGGCCTGGCTGAGGCGGGGCCCCGGGGCTTCGCAGCCTGGCTGTGGCTCTGGGAAGCCTCGTGGGAATAGTTTTCGGGGACGATGTCGTCGAGGTACTCAAAGGCCGTGCGCACCTCCCCGTGCTCTGTGAAATAGTCCACCAAGGTCTTCAGAAAGGCGTGGTTGAGGACGGTCCGGGAATCGCAGACCACAGCCACGTGGCGCCGTGCGCGGGTGACGGCCACGTTGATCCGCCGGTCCTCGGCCAGGAAGCCCACTTCACCTGCAAAGGGCCAGCTCTGAGGGAGGATGGAAGGCCGCTCCCGCGGTCCAGTCGCAGTGCCACGGGCACCCCGCCCTTCGCCTGCCCTCAGCTGGGCTGGGGACGGCCACACTGCTCACTGGCCACGCTCCCCCACAGGCACCCCTCCTCCAGGCCTAGCCAGCCACCGCGTCCCCAGGCCACCTCCATATCTGCTCCCACCCCTCTGGTGAGGACGCTTCACCCAGCCACTGGCCAACACTGCACGGCCACCAACAAACCCAGCCACAGAAACCTGCCTTGAGGCGGTGACTAGCAGGCCACTGTGACCGCCAGCCCAGCCACCTACCCTCTACCGGCTCCCTGACCCCACGCTGGGCTCCCTCTGCCTGTGACACATGCCCCATTCTCCAGACTGACAGGGCTCTTTGTGGAGAGGTCCGCTCAGAAGTCCCCTGCCCAGGCCTCCGCCCCCGGGCCCCTTCCTCGCTGGTGGTTTGGTCCTCCTGAGCTTCCTGAGGGCAGGGGCTGCCGGCCACGCCCTGGGACCTGACTCACTTCTGCACTGTCCCCACAGGACTCTGGCGAGGCCTCGCACCTTTCCTATTGGACCTGACGAGGGACAGGACCACCGCCTCCTTCTCGCGGCCCTGGAAGCCATCCACAGACCTGATCTCCAGCTCCGGGTGCCTTTGCGCGAGGCTCTGCCTGAGCAGGTCCACCTGCAACCAAGCAGGCCGCGGCCTCAGTGCCCCAAGCCCAGCGGCCTCGGGACCCAGCCCCCGCTCAGCCAGGGCTCCTGCTGCAGAACTGCCCCCCCAGGGAGCCCCGCAGAAGCCCAGGAGGAGGTGCCCACCTCCCCTGCCCGGGCATGGCGTGAATAGACGGGAGCCATCTGCTGGCAGATGCCCTGCCACTGGATGCTGTCATTTTTCCTGGCTCAACAGCCACCAGCCTCAGCGGTGTGGACACTGTGAGGGGGAAGGTGGCACTGCCCCACACGGCCAGCAGCTTCTACAGGGCGGGCACAACCTGGCCAGAGACTCGGCCGCGGCTGGAGAGGCGGCAGAGGGACAGCTGTCCAGCCAGGGCCACTGTGGAAGGCAGCATCTGCGGAGGCTGCTGGCCACCTGGAGGCCACCTGAGAGCCAGACCCACTCTGGGGACTCAGGAGGAGTGACACGAGGGGAGGGCAGAGTGAGGTGACACAGGTAGCTCTTGCTGAAGTCCTCTGCCTGGCCTCTAGTCACGTGAGGCCAGGACTAGCCAACTCACAGGCCACTACGTCACCCTTCCCTTTGGGCCTGTGAGTTGGCTGAGTCCCTAGGGACAGAGGGAAAGCAGGGCCCTCACACCTGGAGGTTGTAAGGCGTGATGACAGCAATGTCCCCTGCCTGGACGCCAGCATCCACCAGAGCCTGCACGTGGAGGGTGACGAGGCGGACTTCACCTGGAGGGAGGAGAGCGGCTCACAGAGGGGGGACGAGCCTGGGCACCGGGCCTGCGTGACGCACTCCCCTGCCAGCTGTCCACAGGGCACATCCTGGGGGCCCTCCAGGCCTGGCAACTGGAGTGCAGGACTCCGGCTAACCCGCCCTTCACGCCACAGTGACGGCAGCCCATCAGCACCTCGAGGAGCAAGGGCTGCCTGAGACTCACCTTCAGGGCGAGACGGGAAGACGAGCCACTCGCCCATGGACGAGGAGCCATCCGCCTGCCCTTGGGAAGAGCAACCATGCTGCCCCCCAGATGACCACTCCAAACCCCTGCAGCCCACGGGAGCCTGCTGTCGCCCATCAGCACCTCCAGGCATAGGCCATCTGAGTGACCAGCTGGCCCAGCCAGCACGCTCACCTGGGTTCCCCCTCGACTGCTCGTCATGGTCCTCCAGCTCCAGCAGCCCACAGCCGGCAGTGTCCACAAGCAACAGCGGGATGCCCGTCTCCTCCGTGGCCGCCACGCCTGGGAGGTCCCTGGCACGCGGGGGACGAGAGCTGTGCTGGACTCCCACACCACAGCACTGGCCCTTCCCACCGGGAAACACAGGGGCTGACCCCTGGAGCCTGTGCTGGGCGCCAAGAGCATGAGGCTGGGCAGACGCGGTCCAGCTCCTGGGCAGGGCACAGTCCCTCCTAGGAAATCAGTCCCTGGCTGACCTGAGCTACAATCCCCAGGACACGTTCCAGTGGGGGGGCTTCAGGGGGGACACTCACCTCAGGAGGTGGCCGGCCACGGAGGGGTGGGCGTCGAGCTGCCCGCCGTACATGACCTCGGAGGCCCAGCGCATGATGGCCTGGTGCATGCGGTACTGCACGGTCAGCATCCGCACCGCGCTCGCCCCCTGCTCCTCGGCCAGGCGCTCCATCAGGCTGCGGGACAGCCCAGCCTGCGCGGCCCTGCACGAGGGGAGGAGGGAAGCAGGGCCCAAGCCACCGGGAAGCCACGTGAGCCACCCATCAGCCTGTGGCTCCCACCCAGGGGGACCTGGGGGTGGGCAGTCAGACCCCAGGATGTCCCAGAACACGCCCCTCACAGGATCAGAGGAGCTCTGTGGACACGGAAGGGCCCTGGGTCACCGGGCAAGAACCACAGGGCCAGGCTGCAGAGAGCAGGAGGGCCAGAGACACAGGTGCCATGTGACAGGGGCCAGAAGATGCCACACTGAAGACCGGGGGCCACACTGCGGCCCCCAGAGGAGACAGCCCTGCCACACCTCCACTGTGAGCCAGGGAGGCTACCTGGGGACACTGGACCTCCAGAATGGGAGACCACAAACCCAGGCCAGCAGTCACCACCAAGGTGTGCCCAGCTGTCACAGCAACAACAGGAAACCAGTGCAGACGCGCCCCAATGTCTAGGTGCGCCAGCAGCCGACCCCACAGGGCACCGCCTGTGAGCCAACCCCTCAACCTCCCTGGACCTTCCGATCCCCACATCACACAAAGGAGAGGGCGACCGGAGAAGCCAAGCCCGAGCTGCCCAGCCAGCTGGCCGAGAGCCAGAACCCACCTGGCCACCCGGCTCCGGGCCTATCCTCTGGCCCCCTGGCACAGAATCTGTCCCCACGTCGACTGGCAGAACCACTGGGCAAGTGCCCAGTCCCTGGGGGTGACTTGAGAGCCGCCCTTTGGGAATGCAGAGGGCCTCTGCGTCCTTAACCACTGCTCCCCAAGGGACTGTCACCAGAAAGTGAGCCTAGGTGAACTCTGGCCCTGCAAACGCCGCAGGGCCCCACCAGAGCCCCCCAGGTCTCCTTTTCTCTCTGGGGACACACAGGGACCCACTCCCACGGAGACAGTTCCAGCCTGTCCATCTGAAGGCTCCCTGGAGGACAGAGCCCCTCTCAGGACACCTGGAGACCCCTGCAGAACACTGAGCCTCCCCGCCCAGCTTCACCGACTCCCACTTCCGCATTCCCCTGCGCCCCCATCCCACCGTGACGCGCCTGGAGGGGACGACATCAGTCCCCGTTTCTCTGAGGCTCCTGGCCGGAGGTCCCAGCCCGTCAGCAGGCCCCAGAGGTGCGACCCCTCCTTGCACAGCGTCTGGCCTCCAGCTCCAGGCTGGTCGTGACTGCACCAGAGAAGCACCAGGTCCAGACAGCAGCCCAGAGCAGCCGCAGATGGGGGACCTGGACCCTCTGGAGGACTCGCTCCTGGGCGGCCTCGCTGGACGTGGCCTGCCTCCTGGAGCCAGCCACTGAGGGCCGCCTGCACGGCCGACTCTAGGGAGACCCAGCGAGCCGCGGAGGCCCCGTGCAGCATTCTGATGGGCAGCTGCGGTTGGGGCTGCCCAACGCCCTGGGGGCCGTAGTCTAGGAGGTGTGGGCAGGGAGGCCCACGGAGGCCAGGGTGAGGAGGGGACGAGGAGGGTGGACAGACGGCACCTCCTCCACCAGCAGGGCCTGTGTGGGGTCCCGGCACCTGCACCCCTCCACAGGGAGAGGCAGGGTCCCCAGGGCCTCTGCGTTCTCTGTCCAGGGCACCTACCAAGTGGCCTGCTACCCCACCAGGCCACACTCGGTGAGCACCAGGGACATGCAGGCCCTGAGCACCATGCTGAGGCCATCAGGCTGGGGCACCCCATCCCTGCCAAGGAGCACAGTCCAGCGGGTCAGCTGTAGAAGCCAGCAAAGGCATAGCACGGGACGCGGGGAGAGGAGGTGTGACCCTGCACAGATGTCCTGCTGGACCTGGAAGGGGCCCTGGGGAGCGGCCTTACTTGTGAGAGACTATAGTGGGCGGCAGCTGCTTGTGATCTCCGGCCAGGATGCACTTTCTAGCCTTCAGCAGGGGGATCCAGCAGCTGGCCTCGAGGGCCTGGGCACACTCGTCAATGACCACCACGTCAAAGTGGCTCTCAGGCAGCAGCTTCAGGGGGCCGTCGGCAGAAGCTCCTGGTTGGGACAGAGACCTCTGGTCTACAGGGTGTGGTGGCGGCTGATCTGATCCAGCCACAGCCACAACAGATGCCCAGCAGCACCTCGCCGGCCAGCCTTGCACAGCACTGTGTGCAGCAGGCTGGCCCCAGGAACACCAGCGGGGGGACTCGGGATCCCGGTCCCAGCCACCTGGTACTGATACAGCAGCAAGTGTGAGCTCTGAGCACCGGCCATTCCAGCCTCCGGTCGCTGACACTACCCGCCCTGGACCGTCTCAAGCCACAGAATGCCCCCGTCTCCGCAGGCCCTGGCTGCAGTGTCTACAGGAGGCCTTTTTCTTTGGCCACACAGAGGACTCGTGACGGCGACTCCTCCAGGAAGAAACCTCCCCGGCGCCTCAACACAAGGCCACTGCACAGCTGCTCCTTCCAGGGGCCAGGAGCAGCACGATGTGAAGGGTCCAGGGGCAGGAGGCCCCACGGCAGCCCCTCGGCAGCAGGCCCCTTCCCCGAGCCACACCCAGGCCTCATCCAACTGTTACCAGAACAGGGTGACAAGTGTGGAAAGTCCCGGCAGGAGGTGGTGGTCCATGCTGGCCCTGCTCCTCCCAGCCTGAGTGCGCCACGCTAAAGACACGTGGGTGAGCTTAACACCAAGAAACTTCCTGGACAGACCTTCCAGAGATGGGCAGGGCACCCGACCGCACAGGACAGAGCTCCGCTGGCCTTTGGACCACTAAGGATGTGTGCAAATCACGGCTGTGAGTTCACAGTGCCAAGAGGAACCAGAACTCGTTCATTCTTTCTTTCTTTTTCCCTCCCTCCCTCCTTCCTTTCTTCCTTCCTCTCTCTCCCTTTCTCTCTCCCTCTCTCTCTCTCTCTCTCTCTCTCTCTGGTGCTGGGGATGGAACCCAGGGCCTCAAACATGCTAGGCAAGTGCTGACCACTGGGCCTAATGCCCACCTAAAACGAGACACCTTGATGGACACAGCTCCAGGACCCCATCCCAGTTCCCCACCCAGCCAGGAGAGGCCTGAAAGGGCCTGTCTGACCTCTAGCAAGCGTAAAGCCAGAGGTGTCTGTGGAAACGGCAGAGCCACGGCCTCTGTAAACTCTACTCCACTCTGCAGAAAGAGTGCTGGAGAATGGTCAGGACCGGCTCTGCCAGACCCCTGGAGATCCACCCATCCTCTTGCAATCCAAGGAGCAAACGTTCATTCAAGGAAAATGGCCACGTCTCAGCAAGGTGGCCCTGTGCAGTTAACCACCCTCTCCACGCCCTGACCCTTGAAAGCAGCAGCCTGGCAGCCACTCCTGCAAATCCCAGACCCCACTCCAAGAACACCCTGATCCGACCCAGCCCCCCAGACCAACGGCTTCTCCCGCTGTGTCATCCCACGAGCAGACAGTGGGTGAATGTCCTGAGGCAGGGGACCTCAGCAGGAGAAAACAATGGCCTGCAATGGCCAAAGTGCTGTGCCCATGCCCAGCCATGACCTGGAGACCCAGGCTCTGCCCCTGGGTTCCCCTTGAGGTTCAGCACAGCAGGAAGGAAGACTAGGAGCCGCACCCAGCCTGGTTCAGTCAGAGAGGAGCCCTCGGCACAGACGGGGAGGCTGTTCCAGGAGGCCAGAGGAATCTCTGATCACTAGCTGGCCACCAAGCTGAGAAGAGACTTTAGTGGCCACAGAGGACCACAAACGCGGGCTGTAGGTAGTTCAGAAGTGACTCACCCGACTCCAACGTCAGAGCTGCCTCACTCCTGTGCCTCCAACACTGTTTCCAACAAGAGCGCGCCAGACAGAGGGTCAAGAAGAGGGCCAGACGTGGGGAAAGGCAGCCAGAGGACGCCCCGGGGGGCGGGGCGGGGGTCTTACTAGACGAGAACTCTGAACACCAGGTCTTTTCAATACGTTCAAGGAAAAAAGGAACCAAATACAAAGAAGTATGAGACTCTATTTTACTAAACAGAGTAAAAGCGAAGAGACAAAAATGATTAAAAAAGCGAAGAACCAAGTAGACCGCGCCCCGAGGCCTCAGCAGCGACCGCGCAGGACAGGAGGCGAGGCCACTCAGCCTGAGGAGCAGAAAGGGGCTCAGGCAAGGGACAGAGCCTGGAGATCTGTGGGGACACCGGGCACAGCCACAAACGCGTAGCACCGGAGAAAGGTGCCGAAAAAATATTTGAAAAAAATAATGGCTGAAAATTCTCCAAAATTTGATAAAAACATGAATCCACACGTCCAAGGGGCTCCACAAATTCCATACAGTTTTCTCAAAGACATCCACACCTCGACCAAACTGTCCACGTCATAACCAAACCGTCAGAAAAACAAAGACCAAGACTCTTGAAAGAAGAAAGAGGCACCCGTCCCTCACAGGTGTCCTCAGTAATGTCAGCAGTTGGGGTCTCGGAGGCAGCAGGACGAGCGACGTGACCAAGTGGGGAAAGGAGCCTGTCCACCAGCCAAACCACCTCCAGACACAGATGGAGAAAATAAGACATGGCCAAACAAAGAAGAGCTGAAAGGACCCGTGACCAGCGGGCCCACCCTTCTAGGAACACTAGAGTCCGTCAAGTTGAAACGAAGAGCGCTGGACAGCAGCGCAAACACACGTAAAGAAGAGCACCAACGGGGCGACCACAGAGACAGCGTAAGAGTGAGTGTGCGTCAGCGTGAACTTACTTTCATAAGTTAAAGTGGTAACTTACTTTCCTGCAACCTGATCTGAAAAGACCTCTGGGTCAAGCAATGATCACGACGCCTGCGAGAGCCTGGCCTCTGCTCCTCAGAGCGCCCATCACCTGACAGACGTGACCAAGAGACTCCCAGGCAGCCCAGGACCCTGGTTCCCACCGTCACACCTTGCACGACCCTTCCCCTTGGGTGGAGTGGCCCTGGCACTTGCTGATAGCCAACAGAACACGGCAACAGTGATGAGCTACCCCGTCCTCAACGCCAGACAAGATTCGAGCCTTCCTGCTAGGAGACTGTGTCCTTACATTCTTCTGAAGGAGCGCCATGTAGTGAAGTCTACTAGTCAGGTTTTCGTCACTGTAACCAAAATGCCCAACAAAAACAACGCAGAGGAGGAAAAGTTCATTTTGGCTCACAGATTCAGGGGGTTAGTCCAATGGCCAACTCAAATGCTCTGGGCCCACGGAGAGCAGACATCATGGTGGAAGAGCAAGGTGGTGGAGTGCTGCCCCGTCGTGGTGGCCAGGAAGCAGAGGGCGAGCGAGGGAAGGGGCCACAGGAAAGAGGAAACTCCTGGGCACACCTCCAGTGACCACCTCCTCTGGCCCACCTGCCTATAGTCGCCCGTCAGTCCATTCAAACTAGGATGGGGTGATCAGGTCACGGCTCTCATGAGCTGATCATTTCATCCCCAAATATTCTTGCAATAACACAGAAGACCTGGGGGTCACCTCATATCTAAACCCTAACAGGAGGCCTATGCGACAAGTAGCTAAGAGCGGTGTCCAGCCAACAATCAGCAAGAAAGTCAGTTCCACAGCCCACAAGGAACTGAATGCCGCCAACAAGCACCTGAGCTCAGAAGCAGACCTTCCCAGGCAAGCCTCGGACGGCGTGCAGCCTGCAGACCCTGAGTGGGGCTGACCAAGCTGTGCCTGGACACGGGGCCCACTGGGGGCTGCTCTAAGTTGCTACATTTGTGGTGATGTTTTCAGCAACAATAAATTTCAGACACACAGCCGTGCCTGAACCCCCAAATGGCAGGCTGACGGCATCCTCCACACCACCACGAGGTGCCAGGCACTGTCCCACAACTACTCCAGGGAGCAACAGAGGACCAAGGCTCGTACTTATGACCCAGGTGGAGTAACAGGAAGGGCGCGCGCGCTCTCTCTCTCTCTCCCTCTCTCACACACACACACACACACACAGTCACACACAAAAAAAGAAAACCCGAAATAACACTTCAAGACCCTGGACAAAGGAGGTGGGTGACCCAAGACTGCCTCCCTCAGCCATCCTCAACACCAAAACAAGTGAGCCCTAGAAACCTCCTGCAGAACACTGTGCTGACAGCTACGCATGCCGTATTATGCACTATGAAGACAGAGCTCATGACAGGAGTTCTCACCACAACTTTAAAACAGCAACAAAAACACCTATTGCAAAAGAAGCTACCCAAAATGAGAACCTGGCACCCACCCATAATCCCAGGAGGCCAAGAAAGGAGGATCACAGATTCAAGGCTGTTCTCAGCAGTTTAGTGAGACCTTATCTCAAAAAGTTGAAAGGGCTGTGATGTGGCTCCGTGGTAGAGCAGCCCTGGGTTCAATCCCCAGTAGCAAAAAATAAATGAATGAATAATAAAACACAAAAGAAAGAACACAAAAATACAAAAAAAAAAAAAAAAGAATCATCTTCAGAGAGGTCTCAAGCAAGGAAACCAGAATCTCCCAAACACACGGGAGACAGGGCCAGAATAAGGGGACTGACGACAGATGGCCAGGTACACGAAGAAGATGCACTGAAGCACATCAAAATCACCTCAATTGAATCCAGGGACAAGGACAAAAATCTTTAAAGTAGACAAAAAATGACATTATGTACAAAGGAGCAAAGAAGAGGGGGATGCAGGATTTGTCTTCAGAATCCCCCATGCAGATGACGGTGCACAGCTTTAGAACACCAGGAGAAAATGTGTCAAGCTAGAATTCACACCTAGCAAAGGATCTCACTCAAAAAGCAGGCCAGATCAAGGTACTGCCAGACACAGCGAAGTCCAAAGAGTAGCAGGCGCGGTGGCCTACACCTGTCACCCCAGCACAGTGGGAGGCTGAGGCAGGCTGAGGCAGGAGGATCGCAAGCTCAAAGCCAGCCTCAGCAATGGCAAGGTGCTAAGCAACTCAGTGAGCCCCTGTCTCTAAATAAATATAAAATAGGGCTGGGGATGTGGCTCAGTGGTCGAGTGCCCCAAGTTCAATCCCCAGTACCCCCCAAAAAAAACCTCAGAGTCCATTGAATGTAGACACACACTACTAAGAAACAAAAGGGAAGGAGAGCACAAGAAATCTGGGTCTAAACCAGAGGAATTCAGAGCCCCAGGCGGTAACCGTGTGGGGAAATGTAGAAGATACGGTTCTTATTGTCTGAATCTCTTTAAAGGAAACACCCCTGGAGCAGTACCCAGTATCACAGGTTTGTGACACGCATGTAACAGGACAGGAAGAGCACTCGCACCAGGAGGAGCGCTGTCAGTCCCTACCACAAAGGTCTCAAGCTCCGTGGCAACAGGGGGAAGCCCCGGGGTTGGAACAGCACTGCGCCCGCAGCCCCGGCAACACGGAGCCCCAGTACGCACGCCCTCCAGACAGGAGCAGAGACTGGGAACCGCCCCTCGACTCAAAAGCAACCAGAGAGGAGGGAAAGGACTAAGGGCCAAATGGGACAAATAGAAAACAGAGAGCAGAACAAGGGGCTTCAGGTCCTGTACCAGACGCAAGTGCCCTGAACACCGCGGGGGCAGAAAGGAGCGGACAGGACAGAAAAGAAAACCCAACGCGTGCCAGCCAGGAACACAGCGGCCCCCACGCGCTAAGAGACTGCAAAGACACCTGAAAACCTCCACTGTTTAAAAACCACGTGGCAAAAAAGAAACCAAGATTTCAGGAGGGAAAAAAAGAAATCAAAAACCAAATCAGCATTTTGAAAGGAATGGAAATGAAAACACAAAATCTCAGAACTTGTGGGAAGCCACGAAGACAGTAGCTAAGCACTTATATCAGGAAAGAAGAAAGGCCTCAGACCAACGAGCCACTCCCACCCTAAGACGCTCGAGGAGAAGAGCAAACTGAGCCCAAGTCACCAGAAAGGAACAAACAGGGAAGGTCGGGGCGCAACCCACAGAACGGAAAGGGAAATGGGGAACCAGAGCCGGCTAGCGGGCGGGGGCGAGGGCACGAAAACCACGGCCTGCAGGTCACCATCACCACGTCCTGCAGAGGGTCTTCAAGGAACAGAGAAGTCGCACCCTCCAAAGAGCCCCAGGGCCAGAGGCCACCAGCCCTCAGGCACGGGGCGCTGCAATGCCACATGGGCACACTCAGCACACACAGCGCCACACACTCAGCCACACGGACACACTCAGCACACTCAGTGCCACACACTCAGCACACGCAGTGCCACACACTCAGTGCCACGCGGGCACATCAGCACACTCAGTGCCACACACCTAGTGCCACGCAGGCACACTCAGCACACGCAGCGCCACACAGGCACACTCAGCACACGCAGTGCCACACACTCAGTGCCACGCAGGCACATTAGCACACTCAGCACCACACACCTAGTGCCACGCGGGCACACTC
>NW_026000001.1:2500348-2503882 GCF_001458135.2 Marmota marmota marmota | reverse complement strand
GGCGTCGGACGAGGACTCAGGAGGGCTCACGTGGCTTTCCTCTTTCTGCCTGCGGCTGCTTCCCGCCGGTGCCAACACTCGCTGCCAGGCAACGGGAGCTGGGGGGGGGCGGGGGGGCACCTAGGAAACGCTGCTTCCTGATGGGTTCCTTGCCCCCAGCAACGCCTGGAACAGGGCACCCCGTAAATGCTGAGTGCAGCTCGCTGTCAAAGACCAGCAGGGCGGGAGAGGGCAGCCCACTTTTTAATGATTCAACGGCGGATGGAGGCGAGAGACCAGAAGGAACACAGACTGCAGGCTGAGCCACACGGGGACGCCAGGACGCACCAGGATCTGGTCGATGTCCTTCCTGATGTCTGCGACGATCTGGGTGCTGTCGCTCCGCGCCAACACCGCGTCCAGAGAGTGCTGCTGAATGGACTCCAGCAGGCGGGCAGGGTGCCCCAGGCGCAGGATCCGCTGCTTCCAGTGGGCCAGACGCTCCACCAGATTGTCCACCGCGATGTTCGAGGGGGCACAGCACAGAACCTGGGCGACGCAGTGGAATCAGGGCTGGGAGACCTTTTCTGAGTCTGTGCTACAAGACAGGAAGGCTTCGGCCACAGAGGAAGGAGCAGAGCGTGCGACAGCCAACCTGCAGCCCCTGGGCCACGGAGGACGGAGCCCTCTGCACCGCACCCAGCACGTCTGCCGCCCGGACCCAGGCCCCCAAAACCTGTCAGTCTTCAAAGCACCAAAACGTCACGTGACTTGCAACTGCAGAAGAAGGCCCAAAGATTCAAGTGTGCACTGGAAGACCAGCCACCAAATCCCACCAAGTCATTTTTACATCTGACCAACACAGGGTGCTCTTGCTTCTGGAATTTCCACTCCACTGCAGGAACACAAGGCGGCCAGCAGAGGGAGACCCACAGCCCCCACCCGTCCCCCAATCCCCACGGATGTGCAGGGCACACCCAGCCTCGCTGCTCGATGAGCACAAGGAGCCTGCCAGGCGCGGTGGTGCACACTTACGACCCCAGCTACACAGAAGGCTGAGGCAGCAGGATCATGTCTGAGGATGGCCTCAGCAATTCAGTGAGACCCTATCTCAATATAAAGAATTAATTAAAAGGGCTGCTGATGTGGCTCAGTGGCAGAATGACCCTGGATTCAATCCTCAGAGTCGCACGCACAAAAAAAGACAACTCAATTATAAGCCACCAAAGCCGCTACTTGTTAAGTACCTTTTCTTGCCAGTTTTTAAACAGCTACGTAGACACCCATCCACAGGTAGGAAACCTTGGACACTGATTTAACTAAGTGGCAACAACCCTTGCAGCTCTGAAAAGCAGCAGCTCAGGTAGGCACGGTGGTGCACACCTGTGATCCCAGCTACTCAGGAGGCAGAGGCAAGAGGATTGCAACTTTGAGGCCAGCGTCAGCAATTGAGCAAGACTGTGTCAAAATTTAAAAAGGGCTGGGGATGTGGCTGGTGTTGAGTCACTTGCCCTGTATGTGCAAGGCCCTAGGTTCTGTCCCCGGCACGGCAAACAGCATAAGGTAGCAGCTCTGCCAGTCAGTGCTGGCTTTGCTTCTCACTGGAGTGACGGCAGGTGACCCTGTCTGGGTTTCCTTGCCTACAACCTGGGCTGCTAACAGTCCCCAGCAAGCAGGGTAGAAGACACCTAGAAGGCCATGGGTTGGAAGCAGCACCAGCCCAGGCCGACCTACCAATGCCGACCACTGCCACGCCAGCTCTTGCCCGGACTATGCCGCCACGTGCCAGGAGGGGCTGTCTAACACACCTCCTGTGTCCTCGGGTCAGGATGACTCAGTGGATGTGAAGACGAAAGACCCTTTCTGGACCACAGCAAAGGCAAGGGAGCGAGGATGCGCACCCTGGACAGCCCGCCATCCATGCACCGCGCATGCATCCTATCCACTAACCAGGCACAGGGTCAAGGGCCTGGTCAGCCACACACCCCAGTAGGGCCTGAACACAGCTGGAGCCAAGGAGCTTGGGCAGGGACACCCACGGTGGCTTCTGCAGTGGGAAGGGCTCCGGGAGCCTGAGCCACACTGTCCACACAGGGGCTCCTGGGCACTCCCCTGACCCGAGGGGCTGTCAGACATCAGAAGGGCCCTGCCAGCCCGCTGTGTGTGTGTGGTCTTGGGGATTGAACCCAGGGTCACGCTACCTGAGCTACACTGGACCTCAGCCTTTTTAAAAAATCTTTGTTTTGTTTATTTATTTATTTTACGTGGTGCTGAGGATCAAACCAGTGCCTCACGCATGCCAGGCCAGCGCTCTACCGCTGAGCCCCAGCCCCAGCCCCAGCCCCTCAGCCCTTTTACTTTGAGACGGGGTCTCACTAAGTTGCCCACGGTGGCCTTGGACTTGCCATCCTCCTGCCTCAGCCTCCTGTCTCTGGGACTACAGGTGAGGGCCAGGACACCAGCTCCAACCCTCGCTCCTAAAGGTCCAGTGAGGTTCCTGACCAACCCTACCAGAACTGTGGCTGGGACCCCGCCAAGCGCCCACTGAGCACGGCGGGGACCCGCAGACAGTGCCCCACCTTCAGGCCCTGCTTCACAGCCTGCAGGATGATCTCAACCAAGGTCGTGGTTTTCCCAGTGCCCGGTGGTCCGTGGATGATGGCGAGCTCTTTCTGGGACAGCGCAAACAAGACGGCTTCCTTCTGGGAGGGGTCCAGGGCGGCATTGAAGAGCACCAGGGGGCCTGCAGGGACAGCAGCTGTCAGGCCCAGCCCTGCCGCCCGCCTGCCAACCTCCTCACAGGGCGCACACCGGTAGCACGCTGGACTTGGCTGTCTACGGAGGACTTCCAGAACAGGCCACGGCTATTCAGTTACATGCTGCTGGTGGCTGCCACAGCAGAGGCAAGGCATGGCCCCCATGGAAAAGGTCCCAAACCCACCGTCTGGGATAACAGGCAAGAAAGAAAGGTTTTTGGAGACACGCTGATTTCCATCATCTCACCCCTTTTAGTTACATGACAAAAAAAGAAAGAAAGAAATGCTAACGAATTCCAGAGTGGTGTCTCTACTCTAGATTGGAAAACTAACAAGCTTCTTATGCTCTGTGCCCGGTACTGCCCCGTGCCTGTGGCAAAGCCCCTGACTGACACACAAGCACATTGAGCCTGCTGGCAGGGGCACTGATGCACTCATGAGAACAAAATGATTTGTGAAATGGTCTAGGGGGGTCATGGGCAATGAACCCACCACCAAATCTGAAGTCCCCTGCACAGTCCAGTACCCCACACCAAATCCCCTTTCCCTGGACAACAGGACATGCCACAATCCTCACACAAAGTAAATAAGCCATGAGGGTGGCCATGCCTGCAATCCCAGAGGCTAAGGCAGGAGGATCACAGATTCAAGGCTAGCTTGGGCAACTTAGCAAGGCCCTAGGCTACTCAGCGAGACCCTGTCTCAAAAACTCCAAAGGGCGGGGGATGTGGCTCAGTGGTTAAGTGCCTCTGGGTTCAATCCACAGTACTGCAAAAAAAAAAAAAAAAAAAAAAAAAAA
>NW_026000001.1:2494076-2498909 GCF_001458135.2 Marmota marmota marmota | reverse complement strand
AAAAAAAAAAAAAAAAAAAAAAAAAAAACCTATAGTAAGCAAATTTCTGGTTCAGTTTCCAGCCCACAGTGCCCTGCACAAAATATCTGACAGAAATAAAGTATTATTAAAATACGAGCACTTTTAGAATTTCAAAAAAAAAAGGTGGAGAGAAAAGGAATATCCATGAAGCCGTGCCATGAGGAGTGCGGACTGAAGCAGCCTGGGTCCGGGCTCTCAGTCTGCTCTGCTGTGGCGCTGGGTGAAACATCGGGGCCGCACCACCCACCCACCTTGGTTTTCATTTCGAGATGGTCTTGCTAAGTTGCCCAGGCTGGCCTAGAACTAGGGACCCTCCTGCCCGAGCCTCCGGAGCCCCTGGAGTCACAGCATGCGCCACCGCACCCGGCAGCCCTGTTTCCAAGCTACTCAACAATGGAGTTGTTAGCGGGTACAATGACAGACGGGGCTGGCGCGTGGCTCAGCGGAGGAGCATGTGCCAAGCAGGCGGAGGGCCCTGGGCTGCTGGTGACCCGGCATTGGACCTGACCGAAGCCCCCGTCTTCAGCAGTACTGACGCCCGAGCAGCCGTGCTGAGTAAAGTCCTGTGACAGTGGGCTTCCGGGACGTGCGCCTAACTGCACCCTCACACTCAGGCCCACGGTCAGACCCTGCTCGACAGCTTCAGCAACAATTAAAGAAAAAAGGTCCTCACCTATGTCACCGGCAGGGCTGGGGGCGGATCCGTGGAAGATCAGCTCTATGAGCGGGGACGCTGGCCCCGAGTGGAACTTCTTCAGAGCCACCAGAGCCCTGTGGGGGAGAGAGCACCAGAGCTCGAGGGAAGCCAGCAGCTCAGGCCAGCGTCTCACACGGGGCCCGGGCCAGGGCCGCAGCCCGGGAGCCCACCTGCCTCCACACACTCACGCCTTCAGCCGCTTGTACGTGACGTCATTGGCGAGCTTCAGCAGCCTGTAGGAACTCTCTCGATCCAAGTCCAACTGGAGGTCCTGGGACTCGTCAAAGGCCACCGTGACAGACTTCTGGGTGATACGGGTCAGGATCCCAGAGGCCAGCTGACCACCTTCGTGGGCAGCACCATACAGACCCACAATGTCACCTGTGAAACCCAAGCCACATCGCATCAGAACTGGAAAAAGCGAGGTACTGTTTTGTGTGATACATTCCAGGACATTTCAAATATGACGCCGTTGTGACTTTGTCCTCCTGCCTTTGTTCCCTGTGCTCGAGTCTCTGCCTCCCCTGTCACATCCCTGGCCACAGATGGGTCCACAGATCCACCGGGGCCCCGGCTGGGCACCTGGACGGAGACCCACAGCCGCCAGCTGGGCCAGGCACTGAGGGCGCAGGGGGAAAGCCGCGTCTGCAGCCCCAACAACAGGACAAGGGCGCCAGACCTCAGCGTGCCGGGGCTGCCCCCAGCTGTCCCCGCATCGCCTCCTCTCTCCAAATCCAGCCAGGACTCCAACAACCACTGGGGCAAGAGTCAATCAAAGCACTGTCCCCTCAGAACAAGGCAGAGACTGACGGTGAAAAGGACGTCGTGACAGCCCCTCTCCGGGTTCCCTGGGCTGCGGCGTCAGGCAGCAACTACTGACTGTCCCTCCTGTCAGGCTGTGAGCTCCGCAGAGCCTGCCTGGCAGGGGAAGGTCTGGGAGTCCACAGCTGCACACCCGGCCATGGGGACCAAGGCCAAAGCCACCCCCTATGTGACAAGAGTCACGGGTGGCTCCTGGACCGCCCATGTGACAACAGTCACGGGTGACTCCAGGACACCCCTGTGATCATGGTCACGGGTGACTCCAGAGCTGTCCCTGTGTGACAACAGTCACAACGTGAAGGGAGCTGAGCATGGTGGGCACGCTGTAATCCAGCTGCTCAGGAGCGGGGCAGGGGACCAAAGCTCAAGGCCAGCCTCAGCCACCGAGCGGGACCCCGTGTCCAGGTAAAATAAGAAGGGCTGGGGGCGGCGTCTGGTCGGCATCAAGATACACACCGGAAGTGAAGCTGTTGCTGGGAAGCACCCCGGCAGAGCCACCCCGCCTGGGCTCCAGGGTGACCAGCAGCCGTCCGTACAGCCCCGTGCGCTGGCTGGACACCTGCAGCTTGAGCAGACACACGCCCCGGCTCTGGAGCTCCTTCAGAGAGATGCTCTCCTGCCAGGACCTGCAAGACACCCAGGGCAGGGCTTCCGGCTGTCCCTCACCAGCTTCTGCTTCCCCGCCCACGGGAGAGAGGGGACAGAGACAGGAAGACAAGCGTCTGCCCAGGCACGTCCTCTCAGAGAGCCGAGCCTGCCCCGCCCCAACTGGCCCTCCCCATCCTCCAGGGCAGCTGATGCCAGGACCTCTGGGCTTTGGCTCCCACCACGCCCTGGTCCCCATCAACACTAGGTCCCACTGCTGCCCTGATGCCCTCGCCGCCTCTCATCCTCCACCCCTGGCACCACCTAGGGCCACTACTGCTAACCTGGACTAAACTTGGCTCCTAACTGCTTATCTCTGGGCTCTGCCTGCCCAGCTGCCCCAGGGCAGCGCAGTGCCCACCGACCCATCCCCTCAGCTGCCCTCCCTCGCCAAGAGCCATCCTCGGTGCACAGTGGCAGGATGAGCCCCTCAGCAGGCCCTCCTGAGCCTGGCCCTTCCCTACTTTCCCCGATGGTCGGGAATGGCCGGGGCCATGTGCAGCCTCTGTGCTTGATGCTGAGCACCTGACGCAAAAGGATGGGTTTGTTCTCAGACAAGGTGTGGGGTGGAATTGTGGAATTGTTTCGCCATGAGGTAAAGCAGGCTCAGAGACCACCTGCGAAGCCTACCCACCATAGTGCAGGAGCTGGGATCCCACTGAGCTCCCAGCCAGCAGGGTCAGAGGCCTCTCAAGCAGATCCTGCCAAGGGGCGGGTCTGACGGGTGGGTCCCTGGGCAAGCTCCATGGCCCCTCTGTCCCTCCTTGGACAGGACAAGAGTCACAGCTCTGTAGGGCTGGCAGGAGGTCTTAAGGAGACTGACACCAGGTGCTGCTCGTCTTGCTTCAGGCAAAGGGATCCCCAAGCAAGGCCCACCCTCAGGTTGTCCACACCTCCTTCGCCACCTCCCTGAGCACCACCCAACGCTCACTCCTCCTGTGCTCAGCACCGTCCTCCAGGAAGCCCCCCTGATGTCCTCCTAGGGCTCTCCAGCCAGCAGTGGCCATGCTGCTTGGGCACAGGGCTGTTTCTGGTCATGCTTTCTGTGCAGACACTCTAACTTCCTCATCTTCTTCTTTGCTTGGTGGGGAGCAGGAAGGGGACAGGGGTTCCTGGGGTTGGCCAGGGACGGACACACATGTGCCTGCCCTGAGTGACTCCATGGTGTGTAGAACAGCAGTCCTCAGGCTGTGCCTGCCCTAGTGACTCCATGGTGTGTAGAACAGCAGTCCTCAGGCTGTGCCTGCCCTGGTGACTCCATGGTGTGCAGAACAGCAGTCCTCAGGCAGCGCCTGCCCTGGTGACTCCATGGTGTGCAGGACAGCAGCTCTCAGGCTGTGCCTACATCTGCTACTCCATTTTGTAAAGCAGTAGTTTGCCACGAGCTGCTCTGTTTTGAATTTAAGTGCACACCTTGTTTGTACAACTAAACACCCACCATCTGCCTGGCACGAAGTAATCACGCTAATAAGAATGACTGCCCATGAAATCGTCAAATTAATCGGAAGCACTTGGATACACGGGTATATCAAACTCAAATGGGAAAAACCTGACCCACAAGCTTATGGAGCACACTAGACCACCAAGTGACACAAAACCCCTCCCTTGAGACCCTTTAAAAAAGGAGTGTCCCAAGACTGTACAGAGTGGCACCCTGACCCCATCACCTGGTCACTTTTGAAGGGCCTTATGCAGGAAATTCTCCACAGGAAGGAGCTTGGGAATCTCTGCCCTCTGCCTTTAGCAGAGCCGGGTGCCTCCTGCCCGTGATGACCACTCAGGCCCACTCACGCTGCCATTGCACGTGCACTGTGAGACTGCGTCCATCAGGACCTGGGCCTAGAACAAACTCCTGTGCTCCTGAAGCCAGAATTAGGCAGGCAGGCAGTATAGACAGGTAAACTGAGTCTGGTCAGATCAAGGAGGCTAATTTGAGTGAGTGGGGGAAGTCGGAGAACGTCCCCTGAGGGATTGAAATGTTAATTCCTGGGAGCCCTTCCTCCACCCTGATCCAGACCCTGCCCCTGCCCGTTGCCAAGGTCACCTGTCCCAAGAGGGCCCCTCCCTACAGGGAGTCCTGAAGCTGTGGGTTACTGTGTCCAGGGCTGTCCACCTTGCCCTTCCCCCTACCTTTAGGCCACCCCACCAGCACTTCCTAGGCCTCGTCACACCCGCAGGAAGGAGGAGAGAAGAGGAGGAGAGCAGGAGGACAAAGGACCCTGGGACAGATAAGGAGGGCAGCCTCCCTTCTTGGCACACCAGGGTACAGCTATGGCCCCTTCTCCCTCCAGGCAGGAGTCTGTGTTAGGAGTCCAGTGCTTTTTAAATAAACCCTGCTTTATGTCCTTGCCTGGGCCTGCTGCTCTAAGATTCAGACTTCAACACGGGAAGCAGGGCTCGAACCGGTAACCGGAGGTATCACTCTGCGCCTGGGCGAGTTCTGGGGCCGGTCCCCTCTCTTACCTGACCACCTGCCTTCTGAGCCCTGCGTCCCCCTGACCCCGTCCTACAGCTCCGTAGCCTGCACCTGCCCCCCTGGGGTGTGCCGCGTGAATGGGGTTTGGAGACCAGAAACTGAGGCTGGAAGAAGACAGCTGCGCGCCGCCGCCAGAGCCCGCGGCCGGGACTCTGCGGTCACCGGCAGGTGC
>NW_026000001.1:2468743-2493242 GCF_001458135.2 Marmota marmota marmota | reverse complement strand
GGGTCGCCGGGGGCCGGTCCTGGTCGCCGGGTTCCGAGGCCCTGCTGCGGCCGCTGGGCGCGGCAGACGCCCCTGCGTTCCCTCGCCCTGGTGACCGCGCTCTCTTCTTCCCGCAGCCGCGCTCGGGCCCGCCGCGCGGAGACTCGGTTCGCAGAGCCCGTCGCCTCGAGCAGGGTAATAGCCAGATGGGGTCTGCGCCTCGCCTCCCCCTCGAGCCAGGACTCCCCTCGCCCGAGTGTTGGAGAGCGCTTTAGCTCTGACCTTTTGACAGTTTTTCTCAGGCCTTAGATTAGTTCTCAGCTCCGCAGAACACCTGGTATGGAGAATACCAGACCCGGCCACTGAAGGAGACCCCGTCCCAAAGTAAAAAGAGAAGGGGCTAGGGATGGAGTTCAGTGGGCGAGCCCCCAGCTCCCCTCCCCAGGCTGCGGGTGTGGGGAGGAGGGAGAAATACACACACATGTGCCTACCTCCCGCCAGAATGCTCAGCAGCAGCAGGAGCAGAAGTTGAAAAACTCAATCTGAACCTAGGAAGAAATCCAATGTGGCGTTTTACTAGAAGTGTCCTGTTATTCCCATATCGCACATGAAAGGCTCTGGCTGTCTTTGCCAGGCCCCATTTATCTGTGTGTTTTTTTTTTTTTTTTTTTTTTTATGAATATCACACAGGACAGAGACTTAAGAGACTGCTCCTCAAAGTCACTGCCCACCCGCAGATCATGGTGTGTTGTTCCTAGGGCCTCTGAAACCAAGCATGGTGGGAAAATGCCCATTAATTTCAGATTTGTGTCAAGTTCCCCTGTGCCCCATCCTGGGCCTAGACATTGGCATGTTTTCCCGGGGAACAGAATGCTTAGGACTCCCGTGTTACTAATGATAGATCAGCCACTGCGCATTGAAATACATCATAGCTCTCGGGGTGTGTAGGAGACTCTTCTCAGTATTTGACCAGAGAGGTGGGAGTGGTCCTAAAGGGGCGGTGTTACTGTTGCTCAAGCCCCTCTCCCTCTCCATAGCAGGTTTGCACACACACACCCACAGCCCTATGACTCCCACTGGCCAGTACGGGCCGTCTCTTTGCTGTGGTGCACATCAATACAGATATCCAGTGCCTGTGAGAGGATAGCTCATCTTGACCACAAGCGCAGCATCTCGGGGATTTTGAGCTGCCTTTCATGTGCATATGGTACACATTTATGAAATGTTTTCACAGGTATGTTCCTAAAACGTCTCTGAGTTCACCACCGTGGCCAGAAGTTGTTCTGCCAGACCCAGTTGAGGAGACCAGACACCACATAGGTAAAGACTTGCAGGGAGGGGGCTGGGGTTGCGGCTCAGCAGTAGAGCACTTGCCTAGCACACACGAAGTGCTTCAATCGATTCTCAGCACCACATAAAAATACATAAAATAAAGGTATTGTGTCCAACTACAGCTAAGAAAAAATAATATATTAAAAAAAAATCCTTGCAGGGAGTCAAAACAAGGGGAGGCACCCAACACTGCTCTGGCCAGCAATCAAGGTGGCCACTGCCTCAAAGCAGGGTTTCACATCCCAGGTTCTCAAGGGCATAGCATGGTGTGAATCCTCATGTCCATTTTTGCCAGTAAACACCAAAATTCTAAATGCTCGTTCATAACCACACACAGTGGTGCACGCCTGTAATCCCATGACTCAGGAGGCTGAGGTAGGAAGGTTGGCAATTCAAGGCCAGCCTTGGCAACTTAGCCAGACCCTGTCTCAAAACAAAAAGGCTTGGGATGTGGCTCAGTGGTAGAGCACCCCTGGGTTCAATCCCTGGTACAAAACAACAACATCAAAACCACCAAATGTTCAAAATGTTAATTCATTCAGCAAATAGCTCTGGAGCAGCTGTCATGAGGCAGGTCCCAGTACCTGCCCTGGGTCCCACCCTGTCTCCGTGGTGGGTGGAGCAGCTTCTCCCTTGTCTGAAGAGCAATGTTGATGAGCAGAAGTGCTGCCCTGGGTGCTGGAGAAACGTTCAGGGTGTGGGGAATTGCAGCGACCCAGAGCCCACGTCAGGAGGAGGAGCACCATGGCTGCCACTGTGGCCAGGAAGGAGCCAGATCCTCAGTTTTCCAGAAAGCTGGAAACTTATGTTGTTGAATAGACTCTTCTGGTATTTTAAAGTATGTTTAAGGTATTATACAAGATAGCCACGCATGGTGGTGCATGCCTGTAATCCCAGCAACTTGGGAGGCTGAGGCAGGAGGATGGCCATTTGGAGGCCAGACTCAGCAGCTTAGCATGACCAGATCTCAAAGATGGGCTGGGGGTGTAGCTCAGTGGTAGAGTGCTTATCTAGCATGGGCAAGGCGCTGGGTTCCATTACCAGGTCCACAAAGGAAAAAAGATGGTGTACAAGGTGAAAGTAGTCATTCCCCAGTGTCTGTGGGGGATGGGCCCCAGGCTGCCTGCGGGTTCAGAATCCTCAGATGCCCAAGCCCTGAAGTCTGAAATGGCTAAAGGTTCACACGTCACCTACACATGTCCTCCCGAATATGTAAGTCATCTCTAGGCAGCTTATAATATCCGGTGTAACATAAATGCCATGTTAATTCTTCTGTTGCTTAGGGAATAATGGCAAGAGAAAAGGTCCATTATCTGTTCAATACAGATGCAGCTTTTTTCCCTGAATTTTTTCAATCTGAGGTTGATTGAAACAGGGATGCGAAGGGCTGACTGCACACCAAGACTTCTGTCCTCGCTGCCAGGTGCAGCTTCTGGCTTTGACCCTGTGTCCAGGGCAGGAACTGCCTTGTCCATCCTGTGTGTCCAGCTGCAGGCCAAGCTGGGTGTCTGCTCAGTGAGCCCTCATTCAGAGCAGACCTCAGGGTCTAGCGCACTGTGGCCTGAGTTCGAGTCAGGGCTGTGAAGATGGCAGAGGAGCCAAGTCTGGGAGGCGTGGCTGGAGTCTGCCTGTCCCCAGAATGTGATTTTGGGTGCTCCTTGTTGGGAAAGGCTATCCTTCCTTTCTTGGTTTGGCCGCCCCCTGCCACTGCTCCTTAATGAACAGCAGTGGAAAGATGAGGGTTCCTCCCACCCAGAGCCGTGGACAGGCAGGGGTGCTCATGCTCAGGCCAGAGAACCGCAAGAGGCAGTTTGGCTGCTGTGGAGCCTGAGGGCACCACCATCTGTCGACCCCACACCCAAGTGGCCGGTGCCTCTGGGAGCAGCAGCTGGGCCTCCTCCTTGGCACCTGTGCTTACAGGGTGGACAAGACAGGGTTAGGCCGCCTGCGGTGAGCTGCCCTCACCAGGTGCCAGTGGTCAGCAGGTGCTCCGCATCACCCTGCGGTGGGCGGTGAGGGTGGGCCACCTGTGCCTTTCCAGTTGGGGTGACTGCCGTGCTCTTCCCCAGACGTCGTGAGGAAGGTGAACGAGCTGATCGCCACCGGCCAGTACGGCCGTCTCTTTGCTGTGGTGCACTTTGCCAGCCACCAGTGGAAGGTGACCTCTGAAGACCTGATTTTAATCCATAATGAACTAGATGTCAAGTGTGGGGAGAGGATTCGATTGGAGAAGGTGAGGCTCTCGATTTCTCTGTCTATTCAGGGACTTGCCACCAAACATGCAGTCCCACCCGCTGGGCCAGTCTGAGCAGGAGGCCAGCTAGACCCTGGCACAGGGTGCCCGGGCGGGGCTCAGGGAGGGAGGGCAGCCGCTGGCGGTCTCACTCACAATCTCACAGATGCTCGCTGTCTGGGGTTGAGCAGCCCGTGCGGGGGCATGAGCTCGCCAGGCTCTGGTCGTGGGCAGGAGTGGCAGCTCCGGGTAGAGTGCTGCCCTGGCGTCAGCTCTGGCTGCCAGGGTGGTCCCCAGCCTTTGCCTGGCTGTGGTGCACCTTGCACTCGGACGACTGGTCCACCCAGGTGGCTGAGCACATCTCGCCTTTGGTTCTAATTTTGCCTGCTGTGTTTGGGGGGCATTTGTTTGATTTTTGCCTTCTCCGTTTATAAAACTATAAAGGCTGCAATAGACATTTTTCTAGGATTTCGTCTGGGTTTTCTGCGCTATGGGGATTAAACTCAGGGCCTCACATGCTAGGCAAGTGCTCCACCACTGAGCTGCATCTCCAGCCCTTTGTATTTTTAATTTTGAGACAGGTTCTCACCTAGTTGCCCGGGCTGCCCTTGAGTGTGGGATTTTCCTGCCTCAGCCTCCCAAGCGGCCGAGATCACAGGCGTGTGCCACTGCATTCACCTCTAGGTGACTTACAGTACCTAATACGATATAAATGTGTGCAAGTAGCCATTCTACTGTGTTGATTAAAGAATAATGACAAGGAAAAACTCAAGAGCTCAATGTAGACAAGGTCATCTTTCCAAGTTTTTCAGTCCACAGTGACCGACCTGCCTCTGCTGAGGTAGCACCCAGTTCCTTTACCTTGAAACGTTTCCTATAACCAAAAAACAGTGGAAACCCCACCTAGTGGAGGCTGTTTGTGTGAGTTAGGAAGTCCAGTAGCAAAGAGCACTTCATGCTGAAATTAGTTCAAAGGCTACTTTTGTGATTTGTCATTGTCTGACCTGCGTCATTCGTTTGTGCTCTCGTGGAACTTTGTCTTCATGCGTTTGCCCCGGCACGCCTGGACCTCTTTCTGATCAGCGAGGTCTTCCAGCATCTAATGCAGACTCCGCTGCTCCTGGAATGCAGAGCACTCTCCCCACAGCCACACCTTGGCTTGGCTGTGCCCACGTGGAACGGGGCCTGTGTGCAGCTCTGCAGTGGTTGAAAGAGCACCGCTGGCCTGAGTCTTGGCGCTGTTGGCAGCACTGAGAACCGCCTCCACAGACCCGTGGCACGATGGGGTGCAGCTCAGTGGTGGCCCCTGGACTAGAACACGTGAGACCAGAGTCATTGTAGGTGAAGTTTAGACAAGAGCTTAGCAGTTGTCTGCGGCGTAACTGTTGCATCAGATGACCAGACTCTCTGCATGCGGCTTCCAAGGGCCCAGGCATTTCACTGGACAGCCCCGCCTGGCCGGCCAGCCCCCACTGTTTACGTTAAGGCGACATTAGCAGGCAGATCCAACCCGGGACTGCTCCCTCAGTTCCAGGTAACTAGTGCTCCGTGTTCTGCGGGCCCTGGTGCCCACTCCTGTTTGGGTGACTGTGTGCCACTTGCTATGATGACTGTTCCTCCTTAACTTTTTCAGGTCCTGCTGGTTGGGGCGGACAACTTCACCCTTGTTGGCAAGCCTCTCCTTGGGTAATGCAACACTGAGCGCTGGGCGGGGGGGCTGGGGTGCAGGCAGGACGGGTGGGCTGGGCCAGGTGGGGGGTGTGCACGCTCACCGTCACAGCTGAACACAGCAAGTTTCTGTCACAGTCTGGCTGTCCCGTGACTCATGAGGAGTTGTCCAGCCCAGACTGCTAGCCCATTACCAGTTCGTCATAGCACAAAGGCGTGCAGATTTATTTGAAGCCAGGTGTGGTGGCACACGCCTGTCACACTAGCTACTCAGGAGGCAGAGGGAGGAGGAGCAGCAGTTCAGGGCCAGCCTCGCAACTCACTGAGACCCTGTCACAGAAGACAAAATAGAGGACTGCGGACGTGGCTCAGTGGTAGAGCACTTGCCCAGCACACACGAGGTCCGAGGTTTGATCCCAGCACCACAAAATATAGTAATAATAATAAAAGTAAAAGTAAAATTTAAAAAATCAAACCAACACCCTCCACAGAAAGTTCTTTTTGTGCTTTGTTATGGTTTTCTGAATGTTTACAGTGAGGGCATATTGCCTTTATAATCAGAAAGGAAGGTAACTCTTTAGGAACTTTGTTAAAGTGTTAATAAAATTTTAGGAATTTTACTAAAGTGTTAGTAAAATATCAAAAATAATCAAGAAGGCACACGAGGGCTGATAGGGCACTTGCTTGGCACGTGGGAGGCACTGGGTTCCATCCTCAGTACCACACAATGATAATGTTTTGTGTCCTCTATACCTAAAACAATAAACATGAAAAATGATTTTTAAAAGGCACCTGGTTGTTTACTTTCCTCCTAGAAAAGACCTCGTTCGAGTGGAAGCCACGGTCATTGAAAAGACAGAATCATGGCCTAAAGTCAACATGAAATTCAAGAAAAGGAAAAACTACAGGAGGAAGAGGAGTGAGTGGGGGGCGTGGCCTGCACTCCACTGCCGTGGCTGTCCCCGGGCGCCCCTGCTCCCTCCTGCAGCTGGGAGAGGCCCTGCCCGCCCGGGCCAGGGTGCTTGCTGGGCCTCAGCTTGGCCAGTCACAGCAGCAACTGACCTGAGGGACATCAGTGGCATCTGGGGTCACGTGGAACCCTGGAAACAGGTCACATCCACTGTGGAGAAAGCTGGAGCTGGTCCCTTGGTGGGGTGTCATCCCGCCTGCAGGGAGTGCGCGAGCAGGGTCTCGTGCTGTGGCAGGACAGAGCCACCCCAGGAGCCTCATCGGGGGCAGACCTTGGCACTGTCTGCACATAGCACACACAGCACAAGACGGCCTGGGGGAGCTCAGTGAACCCAGCGTCCACGCTGTGGCCACCCCTGCAGGAGGCCAGGGGAACCGGCAGTAAAGGAGTGGGCAGGAGGGGCTGGTGCCAAAGGCCAGCTGTCGGGCTAGTTGTCAGCTTGTGTCTTACTGAGTGGGCGCTGCTGGGCCTGTCCCCAGCCTTGCCTATGGGCTGTGCTGTGCCCCAGCCCAGCCATAGCCAAGCGCAGCGCCCTCTAGAGGCCATCAGAGAGGGGCTGAGAAGAGCCCGAGGTGGTCCGGGGTGGGTCAAGGGGCTGGGTCACGGCTAAGTAGCATGGGGGCTCCCCTGGAGGAGGAAGCACTTCTGGGGCTGGAGGTGGGAGAGGCCCAGGCAGTGGTCACCAAAGGGCGCTTAGAGAAGGACGAGGCCAGGGACCTGGATGCCCACGGTGGGGAGCTATGGGGGTGGCCTTGGCACAGGTTGGGGGGGTTGGAGCAGAGCAGCTGGGGACATCAGCAGGTGTCCTGCAGGTGACCAGACAACAGCAGTAACAGGAGCATAGCTGCAGGGGAGGGGAGGCTGCTGGTGGCAAGACAAGGGCAGGTGGGGCCTGGGGGTGACTTCACAGGGTGCCAGCCTTGCCCAGGGCTGCCACATGTTTCCCCCTGAGCGTGCACAGGACAGGTCACTGAGAGCACAGAGATGACCAGGGCGTGGTTAGTAAGAAGTCCCCAGGACGATGGTCAGCCAGGCTGGAGGGGAAGGGCTGCTGTCGGGCGGCTTTCACAGGCTGCAGAGGGGGGTGTGGCCAGGGGACAGGACAGGCACCAGGCTCCTGCATGCGGGTGAGAATGGGCCCCTGGCAGCAGAGCTGGTGTCCCTGTCCGGCTCTGAGGGGCAGTGGGCCATGGAGCGGACAGGACGACCTCCCCTGCATCCCAGGGGGCACCTGACAGGCCTGGCCTTGCTGTCCCGCTGTCTGCCACCTGCCTTGTTCCGATTACAGGCGCCCGGGATTGCCCTGAGCAGCAGACAGGAGTGTCCACAGGACACCCCATCCTCACAAGATGGCCACCTGAAGGATGGCACCACAGGGCCTGGGACAGCCAGGGCTCTGACTCTAAATGGTGTCACTCACAGTTCTGTTGGGACAGCTGCTGGTGCTGCTCTATTACCAGTCGCAGGATGTGATCACATGTGCTTGTGGGACAGTCTCTCCTGTCCCTCTGACACTCCCAGGTGGCCACAGAATTAGTATTTCACTCCTCATGGTCCAGAGCCGCAGTGGACGTGGGGCAGAGGGGCCACTCTGTCCTAAGGCCTCAGCCTTCCAGCTCTGCTCCTGCTGATGCAGCCACGGAGCAGTCAGCCATGATGGCCCAGATAACCTGACCAGGCGTGGCGGGGCAGCAGCCAAGACTGCCTAGGGAGTGCAAGCCAGGACAGGGCCTGTGCACAGGGCAGTAGCACCGGGCAGGCAAAGCTCATTCCTGGTGGCCAGCCTGGTTGGGCTTGTGACAGTGTCTTCTCTCTCTTCCAGTCATTGTGGCCCCACAGACCGTCCTCCGGATCAACACCATTGAGATCGCTCCGTGTTTGCTGTGATTGCCAAGCCAGCGTTGAGCCAAGTACCAAATAAGCTCCTGGTGACTGGGGTGCACACCTGTCATCCCCGCCACTCAGGAGGCTGAGACAGGAGGATCCAAGTTCAAGGCCAGCCTGGGCAACTTATCAAGACTGTGTCTCAAAATAAAAAGGACTGGTAATGCAGTTCAGTGGGAGAGCACTGTGGAACCCAGTACTGCAAAAAATAAAAATAAAAAATACACTTGTTTCCAAGGAGACCAAACTTCTGCTTTGATGTGCAGGGCTGTGCATGCCGGGAAGGTGAGGTCTTGGCCTTCTCCACTAGTGGCCACCTCCCTGAGCCAAGGAAGGCCCCTGGGGCTAGTGCCTGGGAAAATAGTAGTCTCTGCAGCCCTGCCCCCACCACGGTGGGCCTGGGGAACACGCTGAGATGAGCCGAGGGCAGGGGGGGCACCTGGGTTCCCAGGGGTGGGGTGACAGGAGCAAGCCCTCCTCTGAGTCACCCAACACCTATCCTGGTGATTGGCTGCTGAACTCCTCCTTCCTCGGCTTTTTTTTCCTCCCGTGATCCAGCAGGAGGCGCCACCACACAGCGTGGGACACTGCAGTGCGTGTAGTGGCAGCCAGGAGGGCCAGGCAGGCCAAGGCCCCAGGATGGAGAGGGACAGCTCAGAGAAGGGCACAGCACCTTCTGGGGACTGGACACAACAGGAATGAGGACAGAGCAGTGGGCACAGGGGATCCTAGACTTGACCCTGACAGCTGCAAACTACCTGGAAAGTCTTCCAGGGCTGTCAGGTCCATTGCTGCAAGGGTCAGGCCACTGGGAGGACCTGTTGGGAAGCTAATCCAGGCAAGAAGGGATGAGGTGGTGACCCAGAGTGACCGAGGGAAACAGCAAGAGGGAGGGGTTCTGGGTGTGGGGAGGGCCACCCTCGAGGAGAGAAGCCTGGCCACTAGAAGTGGCACAGAAGAACCTGGGCTCGAGCTGGCAAGTACTTCCCTCCATGTTCCCCAAGCGCCCTTGAGGAGCCACCCTGAGCTCTGGACGTGAGCAAAGAGGGCAGCCTTCCCACCAGGGCCTCTCTGGTCAGGTGCCCGCGTGCCCTGCTGGTCACTGGCCCTGATCACCCTGAGACAGGAGGATCCAAGTTCAAGGCCAGCCTGGGCAACTTATCAGGACTGTGTCTCAAAAAGGACTGGGAGTGCAGTTCAGTGGGAGAGCACTGTGGAACCCAGTACTGCAAAAAATAAAAATAAAAAATACACTTGTTTCCGAGGAGACCTGTGTGTGCAGCAGAGGGCAGTACCCCGGGGCATGGCTCGTCCCTGCAGCCTGAATGTGGATGCTGGGGAGCCAATGGGCTCCCCATTGACCATGGTGACTCTGGGGCAGCTGCAGGCAGCGCAGCCCGGTATAGAATGGACCCCTGTAACCCAGCCACCTCTAGAAGTCGTAAGTTTCCAAGGCTGTGGTGGCACGTGCTGTCCTTGCTCCTCTAGACGGCCACCTTCCCTCGCTTGGCCACGCACCGGGCTACTGCCACCAAAACCCCCAGCAGTGGCAGAGGGGCCAAGGGGGAGCAGGGAAGGGAACTGTGGGGTGCAGAGCAGCCGGGTAGCCAAGCGCCAGAGGGCCACTCCCTCGGAACCAGCCATGGCCCCACCTGCCGATGGGGAGTGACCTAGAACCTTCCTCGGAGTGTGCTGTGTGGCTGGATGAGCTAACACGGCCCTGGGCTTGGCAATGCGGCCAGTATGGCACTACTGAATGGTGCTGAAGGCCGCCCGCCCTCCGCCCTGCGACTTCCCACCCCTCAGTTTTCCATCTCCCATCCTCGCCCCCCAGCCCTAGCACCCACCTGCCATTTTTGTTCAAATGAGCCACCACTGGCTGCAGGGGTCAGCTGTGGCCACCCTCCCATGATCCCCTTAGGCCTCGTGGGGCAGGAGTGTGGCTGCCTGCCCGTGTCACCTGTGCACATTTATGGCCCTGGTACATTTGTTCCTGTGATCTTGGGCAAGCCACACAAAGACCCTAAGCTTCTGTTTTCTCCTTTGTGACAAAGAATCCCAGCATGACCCTAGTTATTACTAATCAGTCTATTAATTACACGGTGGGCTTAATGCGATGAGAAAGGTGTCCAGCAGCCATTGGTCGGGTCTGTAACAAGGTGGCTGCCTGGACAGATGGGCAGACGCTTTGGCCAGTGACAGTCGGCAGAGGCACAGCCAGCTCCGGTGGCAGAGCTGAGGTAGGTCTGCTGTTCCAGCAAGGTGCCATCTGGTCCCCTTCTCTCTTTCCTCCTGCCGTCAGCTGCCAGACAGGGGCCCTCTGTCGGGGCGCTGGACAACTGGTCATAAAGTTCAAGACTAGCAGTGCCCTTATCAGATGTCTCTGGAAATGGCCTCGGAAGAGCAAAGGTCACTTCATCAAGGGATCATTTTAAAGTAAAGTCGGGTTGTTCAGGGGCTGCCACACGTCCCACAGGAGACAGTGGGAGAGAGAAGAGGCGGTTCCAGAACACGGCAGGTGCTGCCCAGGGTCTGGGAGCCGAGCTGGGCTCGTCTCCTGGGGCTCCGGTACTGTTGACTGAGCATGTCCTTTGGGCTCTGGGCCAGGACAGCAAACACACACTGTTCCTCCAAACTCCCTGCCCAGAAGCCCCATGAGAGGGGCCTGGTGACCTGCCACGTGGAGAGAACCCAGGGGGCGGCTCGGCCAGCTCACCTCTGGCCGTACTTCAGAGCCCTCCACCTGTCCTGTGCAAACCCCACTCCGCTGCCACAGCAAATAAGCCCTATTCCCAGGGGCTCAGGGAAACCTGGTGCAGGTTGGGCAACTGTGGCATGATGCGAAATGCGTTTGGTCTTCATCCAGGTTTCCTGGCACAGAGCTCCTACCCTTGGGAATTCCTGAGTGACTGGGGTGTCTTTGTTATTCATAACGAGCCCCTGATCATACCTGAGTTTGTGCTACTGAGGTGACTTGGAGGGGGCAGCCAGCCTCAGGATGGGGCCCCTCGCAGAAAATCAAGTGATTCGAGGGTGTTCGCAGCACCCCCTCAACCCCTGGGAAGGATGGGGCTGGAGCTGAAGCTCTGTTAAATTCTATAAACTCTCCAACAGCAAGCTTGGAAGAGCTCCCAGGGGCAAGACCACGGAAGTCCTGGCCCCTTCACAACGACTGCTGTGTCCCTCTTCCTTGGATACTTGTGAACTGTGTGCCTTGTAACAAACCAGTTGACAGAAGTGAAGTCCTTCCCTGAGTTCTGTGAGCCGCTCCAGCAGATCACCTAACGTTAGGAGGGGCGGGGGGGCCCCCTATTTCCAGCCAGCCAGGGGGAAGCACTGAGGACAGGGCTGGGGGCTGGCATGTGCAGGGGACAGGCTTGTGGGATGGCGCCCTCCACCTGTGAGTCTGCTGTAAGACCAAGTCCCTCGGACGTGGATCTAGCTGTAGGACACCCAGTGGGTTCTCAGGGGTTGCTTAGTGTGGACAGCCACACATCCGGTGTCAGGAGCGTTGTGTGAAGGAGCAGAGAGTGGCTTCTCAGACTTACTAGAAGAGCCCTGGCTACCAGAAATGTGGCCAGGGGAAAACAGGGTAAAGAGAGCAGGCGGAGAGAAAGACCTTTGATTCCTGGGCAGCCACATGGTCACCCGGCTGTAGCAGCTATTGGTGAGGTCACTTCTGAAGGTGAAAGTTGCTGTGGAATCTAGAGGTGACCCAACTCCCAGGGAGGTGGCTCACTGGGTACATAAGGAAATGCAAACTGGGCAGAAAGCAGTGAAATATCCAGCCCCGCGGTCATTCTTCCAGGGAAAAAGTGAAGCAAAGGTAAAGAGCGCCCAGTCGGGGCGAGGCCGGACCACACCTGGAGACCAGGAGTCTGCGCACTCGGCGTTGGCCTGGGAGCACCGCCACCCCCAAGGCAGATATCAGACAGGACCACAGCAAGTGCATCCGGGACCTCTAGTCGCCAAGGTCCCCTGCAGGAGGGCCAGGAAGAAGGTGACACGAGAGGGCAGGGCGTGAGGAGCCTCGCGCTTGGTCGAGGTGTGCACGGCTCTGGAGAGCCTCTGTGGACACTGTGGCTGAGGTGGCTCTGGGTGGGGAGCCCAGCACCACCAACATAAGTAAATGAATAAGATGGGTCCTGCAGGGAACTAACTGAGGGTCGCGTTGGGGGACACCGCTGTGAGCTGAAGAGCCTGTGTGGGTGGAGGCAGGAGCCACGCTCACCCTCGACCTTCACAGCAGCTGCACGGAATGCGGACTCGGAGGTGGCTCTAGGGCCCAGCCAGCCTGGGGCACTAGACAGACGCCACTGTGGGTCCATGGCCCCTGTCAGGCAGGACTGTCCCCTTCCTTGTCAATGCCAAGTGGCTTTCTATGCAGGCCACATGGGGCCTATGATGCCCCAGAGCCACGAGGAATAAGCCGTTCCCACTACGAAGGCCGCAGCTGGGGCCCTGGCACAGGCGCCCAGTGACTCCGCAGCTGCAAAATGGGGCTGTTTCAAATCCAGGAGCTGTGGAAAGTGCCTCTGCTTCCTCGAGGGCAAAAATCAAATGAGCAACAGGAATCAGGTTAGCCAGAGAGTGGGGAAAGGGCAAAGGGCATTGGGGGTGAGAGAGAGGGAGGGCGCCGAGCCGGCGAGGCCACACGTCCCAGACTCAAGTTCCAGGCAGCCTCCGCCACACAGCAGACCCGGCTCACAACGAGGAATCGCTCAAGGGGCCTGGGGTGACTCCCAGCACAGGGAGAAAAGAAAGATGTGGAGGAACACCGTGGACATTGATAAGATCAAGGCAGATCTGATTCAAGGGCACCTGGACAGTCGGATGGGATGGCACACGGGGTGGGGGAGGCGGAGCTACAGCTGCCGTCGCAGGATCCCCTGCGACAAAGTAACAAAGCAGCCCTCTTCTACCTCGGGGCTGCAAGTTGGGGAGAGCGCTGGAGACCCCAGGGGTGTTCCCCAGGGCTGGGCCCCGTGGCTTACCCCAGACCTGTGCCTCCCCCAGCTGCACGGGGGCTGGGAAGGGCGGTGAGGAGAGCCAGGGTGGAGGACGTGCCGCACACAGGCGCTCTTCACACCACTGCTGGGTCGGATCACAACCATTGCCCAGGCCCCAGATCTGATTCACTGGGCAGGTGGAAGCCCTCACGGGCCCTTCCCAGCACTGGACCCTTGAAAGCAGTCTACCCACCTGGGGAGGTTGTGTCCCCACTTCCGCTTCTCCCCGGAACCCTGAGCAGATTCACCTCACAGGCCTCCATTTCCTTATCTGCAAAGTGGGTATACAAACGGAACCCGCCCTGCCTGGCACCGGTGGGTGTGCAAGTCCAACTGGCCACCATCGTCATTGTCCTCCTGGTGGTGTGTTCCCAGAGCACACAGTTCTGCAGAGCTGATGGCTTCTTGCCTTCCAGGAAATGCCCTTCACAGATGAGCAGCGCACACCAGGGGGAAGCAACAGAGACCTGACTTCCTGCTCTTTAACAGCAGACTCCTGGATCCTCAAACTGTCCTCTAGGTGAAAAGTGGCATCTCACCAGTTTCGAGTTTCTGGCGGAACTAAAGAGAACATGTTCTCCCGGAGGCCAGCCCAAGGCGGGACCAGAAGCCCAGTGCACACATGCCGGACCCAGCTTGGCACTGCCTGAGGCCCTGGCCCGACTTCTGTAGTTTAGGATGCTGCGCCTCCAGGATTGTTCAAATCAGATTTAAAAAAAAAAATGCTTAATGCTCAAAGAGAAGCATCCAAAATGGAATTATTTCTGGACTCAGTAGCGCACACGTGCCACCCCAGCTGCTTGGGAGGCTGAGGCAGGAGGATTGCAAGTTCAAGGCCAACCTGGGCAAGTTAGTCCACTTAGTGAGACTCTGTCTCAAAACACAATCAAAAAGAGCAAAGTGGGATTATGCCAGGAGGTGGAACCCGAGGCTGAGGTGTGGAGCCACCCCCAACCTCCTAAAATCACCCACCACACGTACAGTGGCCCACATGATCTTTCGCCCCCTCCCCAATTATTATTATTATTTTTTTTTTGGTCCCGGGGATTGAACCCTGGGTGCTTAACCACTGAGCCACATCCCCATCCCTTTTTCTATTTTGAGACAGGGTCTCACTAGTTGCTAGGATCTCGCTAAGTTGCTGAGGCTGACTTTGAACTTGTGATCCACCTGCCTCCGTGTCTGGAGTCACTGGGATTACATGCGTGTGCCGCGGTGCCCGGCTCAAATGACTACATCTTTAATGTTACTATATTCCTTAGTCCATTTTGTGTTTCTCTAACTGAATAACATAGACCCGGTGATTTATAAGGAAAATAACCTTCTGGAGGCAGGGGAGTCCCGGACCAAGGGCTGCATCTGGTGAGGGCCTTCATGCCGGTTGACCCCGCGGAGCCTCAAGGTGATGCAGGCACCATGTGGCAAGACAGAGCAAGGTGATGGCTCAGCTCTCTCTTCCTCTTCTCATAAAGCCACCCTCATGACCTCTTCTGCATCCAGTTACCTAAGGCCCTGCCTCCAAGTTCCATTACCATGTGACTTTGAGAATTAAGTTTCAATTTGAGTTTTGGGGGCAAACCCCTAGATGAGGCTCTGCATCGGGGCTGTACGAGGCTCCCCTGGACCCCTCCACCACAGCGAGGCAGCTGAGCAGGCTCAGAGCCCCGGCTCCACTCCCCCCTCAACGCGTGGCACTGAGCAAGTGGTCCCACCCTCCAAGCTTCAGCTTCCTCCAGCGGTGACACCAGCACAGCCCCCATCACGTGCCCTGTGGTGTCTGCCATTAGCTTCATCACCCAGGAAGGCCACAGTGACCTGTCCCTGGGCACCCTTGATGCTTCTCCAAACCCTGGCCACCTTGTCGGCTGGCCACCGTGGTACGTCCCCTCCTTGCCTGCAGGAACGCCACCGTTTTCCATGTGTGATTCGTCAGAGTTATTCAGGAAGAGCAAGGCCAGCAGCACCAGGTGCCGGGGGACAAATTAATAAAGAGAGCGCTGAGAACAGCGGCCCAGACACAGGTGGAGAGGGCCCAGAGCCATCCCCTAGAAGGCCGGCCAGGCAGCGCCTTGCTGCCGACGGGATGTGGGTGGTGGCTCCTGGCATGGGACGAGCTGGGGGAGGAGTTCCCAGCAGAGGAAATCAAAGGCACAGCTTCTCAGTCTCTAGCTGCAGGAGGGAGCTCAGAGCATCCTAGGGACTGTGCTGGGAGAGGTGACTCAGGTGGCCAAAGAGATAACGGCCCCTCAGATTGCTCCAACCCAGTGAGCTGGATGGCATAGACTCCCTGTGGTCAGAGCGAACCTGGGCCACCTTGCAACTGTCCTTGACATGCTGGGCTGACTCCTCTCTCTTGGGTGGCATCTGAGTAACTCGGAGCCCATGTGACCCAAGGTGCAACCGGGGGCCAGGGACACCAGCAGAGCCAGCCAGGACCTCGGGGAGCGTCCTGAGGCTCCGGCTCCCGCCGAGGTCCAGGCCTCGGGACTGAAGTCTAAGAATCTAGTGGACATGCAGGACCCCGGGGCATAACCAAGCTGAAGAGCATGTGGCTCCTGGTCTTGTAACCCAGGGTGACAGGCAGGAGTCTCAGACTCTTGCTGAGCCTCTGGATGCTGCACGCAGCCACCCAGTGGAAAGCCACGGACGAGCCCCGACTGGGCCCTGGTGGGGACGCTCGCTTCTGCTCCTTCTGCCAGCCCAGCCCCGGCACCGCCCCACCCCAGGAGCTGCATCCAAGGCCTCTGGCTAGTCGAGTCTGGGGCTCAGGAGGGCACGGCACAGCCCCTCACCTGAGCACCCAGAGTGGACAGAACCCTGGTGCTCCAGGGCCACACAGTAAAGGAAGCCACCAACCAGACGTCTTGACAAAGGACAAGGGGCTCTGTGGCCCACACCTGCGATCCCAGAGCTGGGAGGCTGAGGCAGGAGGATCACAAGTTCAAGGCCAATCTGGGCAATTTAGTGAGATTCTGTCTCAAAATAAAAACAATAAAGACTGGGGATGTAACTCAGTGATAGGGTGTCCCTTGGCTCAATCCCAGCGCCCCACCCCAAGAAAAGGACAGTGCGGGGTGTTGCAGCCGCTTGGCTCCCCCTTGACTCCTGAGTTGAGGTGCTAACCCCAGCGCTTCAGGGTGCCACTCTGGTCATTGCAAACACAAGAAGTTCAAATGAGGTCGTGGTGGGGTGGGGTGGGGTGGCCAGCATAGCTGGAGGCCTTCTCAAAGCTGGGACCACAGCAGGGACAAGGCCATGCGAAGACAAGTTCTGTTCCACAAGCCCGGGATCTGCCGGAGGGGCCGGGACAGACCCTGCCACAGCCTCCAGAGGTGGCGGAGCCCTGGCCACGCCACTCTTGGGCTTTAAAGCAGCCAGTGGGTATTTAAAGCAGCCAGGTTGTGGTCCTTGGGGACAGCAACCTTGGAAACCAAGAGGGAGGTGAGAGGAGTGGGGTGGCCCCAAGGCCCAGTCTCGAGTCTGCCTTGAACTTGAGCCCCATCCACAAGGTGTGCCCAGCCCCACGCGTGGAGGCAAGCCGGGCTAGCTTGTGGGCTCCACCCGGGTGCAGTTTGTTTCCCTGGAGACCTGGTTCCCCTTTGTCCTGGTGGCCTGCCCTGACACAGGGCCGCCCGGGCAAGCCTGCACGTGAAGGGCAGGCCAAGGCAGGCCAAGGCAGCCCGAGGCTCTTCCGCCAAGCTACACGGCCCTGGCGCTTGGTCCTGACTTGGGCCCTGGTTCTCAGAAGAAACTTCCACCACAGGACGAACCTAAATCGTCTTGTCAGATGCCCTAAGGGCAGGTAAGAGCAACTGAAAAAGGAATGACTGGCTGGGTGAGATGCACACGCCTGTAACCCCAGTCATTTGGGAGGCAGAGGGAAGGAGGATCACAATTCAAGGCCGGCCTCGGCAACTTAGTGAGCCCTGTCTCAAAATAAAATAAAGGTGCTGGGGATATAGCTCAATGTTCGAGTGCCCCTGGTTCAATCCCCAGTACCAAAAACACAACTTGAGAGAGTGTGTGTGTGTGTGTGTGTGTGTGTGTGTCTCTGGGGTGGAACCCAGGGCCTTGTGCATGTGAGGCAAGCACTCTACCAACTGAGCTATATCCCCAGCCCTATGTGTTTTTTTAATAAATTACTGTAATTACTGTTACCACTTCCTGTCCCAATAGCTTTGGGGACTTCTGACCCCATCCCTGTGGAAACCATCCTCACTGGGTGGAGTTGGCAGGTGCCAGAGTCTCGGGTGCGTTTTGGCCTCATTCTAATCACACTTTTTGGCGAAGGGACGTCACTCTTCAGATTTCGGGAGGCCTTGGGTAGCTAGGGACCACAGGACCTTCGGGGGTTCTTCCTGAAGCCCTCCTCTCCCCCAAGCTGGCCACCGGCCATCACTGAGCCTCCCTCCCCCGTGGTCCCTGAACCTGTCAGTGGTGAGTTCAGCCCCTTGTTTCTCCCTCTGCATCAGTGTGTCCCTCATGGCTGCATGATCATCCATCCAGTGGCCCTGTCCTGAGCCCGTCCTCCATGCCCAGCCCACAGGGCGCGCAGACACATCTGTTTAGTGACACATCCAGGATCCCTTGGTCTTTCTGTTTAGTGCCGCCTGGTGAGGCCAAGGATGAGCTCACAACCTGTAGGTCCTGCACAGAGCTTGGCCCAGGGCCCCACACAAGACATGAAAGGGACGCGGGGGCCGGTCTCTGACCAGGGCCAGGGAGCAGGGCGGAGCCGGCAAGGAGGTGCTCACCCAGGCCCTGCCTCCAAGCCCTGCTGCGCCAGCCCCGTGGCCCAGGACAAAGCCGAGAGCTCCCCCCCCACCCCAGTCTCCTCGTCCGCAGTCAGCATCCCAGAGGAGATGAGGCACCACACGGAGAACGGTAAGTTACACACACAGTGAGACGCACATGCAGATAAACGGGAGCATGCGCGAACAAGGAAGGTTGGCAAAGAGAATGGCACACGCTGGTGTTCCCAACAAATGACCTCTGGAATAACACGGAGACCAAGTTCCCCAACAGGGGTCCCAGCTCTGTCACTGTGTCCAAGCAGAGGCAGAGCCTGTGGCTGGGACAGGCTGCTCTGAAACCAGTGCCCGGCACAGACAGGTGACAGTGCTGCGTACTTCCATTGTCACCAAAAGACACGGGATACCTGGGAACCGAGGCCAGCTGCGGAGAGGGTGGCGTGGACCTGTTACCTGGGCAGGTGTTACCTGTGCAAGCAAATAAACGAGACTCGCCAAAACTGCTCACCTTCAGATTCTACTTGACACAGAGTCTCGGGTCACAACTCCCAGGATCTCTGCAGAGCTGCGTGAACCTCCCATGCAAAGGACATGCGGGGAAGAAGAGGGACAGAAACACAGCCCCCAGAGCTCAGTGGCTCTGGGCAGGGGGAGGGGAGTGTTCCCAGGGACCCCCGGCAGGATGGGTTCAGAGAGCAGAAGGAAGAGGCCAGGCAAATTTGCCCCAGGAAGTAACCATCCCAGGAACGAGCAGAGGTGTGCGCCTGGTGCTCAGAATGACGCCCCCAGCAGGGGGCTCATCAAGTACATGACAGCACAGCTGTGACGCGGAGTATCATGCAACCAGTAAAAAGGCCCAGGAGAGGCCAGCGACACTACTGCCACCAATGCCACTGCGGTCTCCGACTACTGCCACTGCCCCAAGGCCACCACCACCCAGAGGTCCGCTGCCGGGGAGACCCCAGATGTGGTGGCACATGGCCACATCCACCTTGGGATGACATCCAGGGCCTGGGGGCTGGGTTGCCCACAGGTTTGCCACCACCACCACCTCAGGGCACAGCCACCTCTGTCTGGGACAGATCTTCCAAACAAAAACTAAATAAAGAAACTATAGAAATAAATAATATGATCAATAATTTAGACTTAACAGACATATTTTAAATATTTCATCCATCAATGGGCAAATATACTTTCTTCTCAGCAGCACACGGATCATTCTCTAAAATAGACCATATCTTATGCCACAAGCAACTCTTAGTAAATACAAAAAGTAAATAAAAAAGGAGCTAAGGCCCTGCATTCTATCAGATCATGAGGAATGAAATTAGAAATCAACAACAAAATAAAAAATGGAAGCTACTGTAACAAATGGAGACTAAATAATACACTATTGCATGATGAATGGATAGTAGAAGAAATCAAAGGTGAAATAAAAAATACCTAGAGATAAATGAGAACACTGATGTGACATATCAAAATCTCTAGGACACTATGAAGACAGTGCTAAGAGGAAAGTTTATTGCATTGAGCTCATTTATTAAAAGAATAAAAAGTCAACAAAGAAATGACCTAACATTACATCTCAAAGCCCTAGAAAAATAACAAATTAACACCAAAAACAGTAGAATACAGGAAATAATTAAAATCAGAGCTGAAGTCGATGAAATTGAAACAAAAGAAACAATTGAAAAAATTGACAAAACAAAAAGTTGGTTCTTTGAAAAAAAAAATAATAATAAACACCTATCTGTGCTAATGAAGAGAAAACTCAAATTACTAAAATATGTGATTAAAAAGGAAATATCATGACTGACAAGACTGAAATACAGAGGATAATTAGAAACTACTTTTGAAAGTTTATACTCCAATAAAATAGAAAATACCAAAAACAGGGGCTGGGGTTGTAGCTCAGTGGAGGAGGGGTCACCTAGCATGCATGGAACACTGGGTTCAATCCTCAGCACCACATAAAAATGAAATAAAGATATTGTGGGGAAAAAAAGAAAAAAGAAAAAAAAATATCAAAGACACAAATTTCTAGAGGATATGATCTACTCAAACGAAGTCAGGAGGACATATGAAATTTAAACAGATCAATTTCAAGTAATGAAATAGAAGATCCCATAAAAAGCCAACCAACCAGAACTGTGGCTATGGCTCAGTGGTAGAGCACTTGCCTAGCATGTGTGAGGCACTGAGTTTGATTTTCAGCACTGCATACAAATAAACAAATAGCATAATAGTCTGGACTATACACATAAAAAAAATTAAGAAACAAAAAAGCCTGCCATCAAGAAAAGCCCAGGGCCAGATGGATTCTCAGCTGAGTTCTACAAGACCTTCACAGGAGAATTAACACCAATATCCTCAAATTATTCCATGAAATAGAAAAGGAGGGAATCCTTCCAAACTCATTCTATGAGACTAAAATCATCCAGATACCAAAACCAGACAAAGACACATCAAGGAAAGAAAACTTCAAACCAGTACCCCTGATGGACATAGATGCAAGAATCCTCAAGAAAATTCTGGAAAATTGTATACAAAAACATATTAAAAAGATAGTGCACCACAATCAAGTGGGGTTCATCCCAGGGATGCAGGGTTGGTTCAATATTTAGAAATCAATACACATAATTCATCATATTGATAGACTTAAAAACAAGAGTCATTTGATTTTCTTAATAGATGCAGAAAAAGCATTTGACAAAATACAGCACTCTTCATGTTCAAAACACTAGAAAACCTAGGGATAGCAGGAACATACCTCAACATCGCAAAAGCTACATATGCTAAATCCAAGGCCAGCATAACTCTAAATGGAGAAAAATTGAAAGCATTCCCTCTAAAAACTGGATCAAGACAAGCATGCCTTTTATTCAACATCAGCCTTGAAACTCTAGCCAGAGCAATTAGAACCGAAAAAAGAAATTAGAGGGATACAAATAGGTAAAGAAGAACTATTTGCTGATGACATTATTCTATATTTAGAAGATCCAAAAAATTCCACCAGAAAACTTCTAGAACTAATAAATGAATTCAGAAAAGTAGCAGGTTATAAGATCAACAACCATAAATCAAACGCATTCCTATACATCAGCGATGAACCCACTGAGAGAGAAATTAGGAAAACTACCCCATTCACAGTAGCCGCAAAAAAAAATAAAATAAAATACTTGGGAATCGATCTAACAATCCTCTACAGTGAAAACAAAAGAACACTAAAGAAAGAAATTGAAGAAGACCTTAGAAGACAGCAAGACCTCCCAAGCTCCTGGATAGGCAGAATTCATATTGTCAAAATGGCCAAGGTATGAAAAGCATTGTACAGATTTAGTGCAATTCCTATTAAAATCACAATGACATTCTTCAGAAAACTAGGAAAAGCAATCATGAAATTCACTTGGAAAAATAAAGACCCAGAATAGGCAAAGCAATCCTTAGTAAGAATAATGAAGCAGGAGACATCACAATATCAGACCTTAAACTATACCACAGAGCCACAATAACAAAAACAGCCTGGTATTGGCACCAAAATAGACACAAAGACCGATGGTACAGAATAGAGGACACAGAGACAAACCCACACAATACAGTTTCTCATACTAGACAAATGTGCCAAAAGCATTCACTGGAGAAACCATAGCCCATTCAACAAATGGTGCTGGGAAACTGGAAAGCCACAAGTAACAAAATGAAAATAAACCTCTATCTCTCACCTGCATGAAACTCAACTCAAAGTGGATCACAGACTCAGGCACTAGAACAGAGACCCTGAGCCTACTGGAAGGAAAGTCTTCACCATGTCAGCCTAGGACCTGCCTTCCTTAACAAGACTCCTAAAGCATAAGAAATAAAATCAAGAATCAATAAATGGGATGGGTTGAAACTAAAAAGCTTCTTCTCAGCAAAAAAAAAACAATCAGTAATGTGAAGAGAGAGCCTACAGATTGGAGAAAATCTTCACCACATGCCCCTCAGATAAAGTACTGATCTCTAGGATTTATGAAGAACTCAAAAAACTTAACACAAAAAAAAAACAAGTAACCCAATCAATAAATGGGCAAAGGAACTGAACAGACACTTCAAGAAGAAATGCAATCAAACGAACAAATATATGAAAAAGTGTTCAACATCTCTAGCAATCAGAGAAATGCAAATCAAAACTACTCTAAGATTTCATCTCACTCCAGTCAGAATGGATTGAAAAAGAAGAAGAAGAGGAGGCCAGGGGGATGTACCCCAGGAAGTAGCCGTCACAGGAACGAGCGGAGCCGAGGTGCAGGGGTCAAGGACACAGGCAACGATGACTGTTGGCGAGGATGTGGGGGAAGGGCACATTCAGACACTGCTGGTGGGACTGCAAACTGGTGCAATCACTAGGGAAAGCCGTCGGAGATTCCTCAGGAAACTTGGAATGGAGCCACCATCTGACCCAGCTGTCCCACTCCTCGGTTTACACCCAAAGGACTTAAAATCAGTATACTATAGTGATAATGGCCACATCAATGTCTAGCGCAGCTCAGTTCACAATAGCCAAGCTATGGAACCAACCTAGGTGCCCTTCAACAGATGAATGGATAAAGAAAATGTGGCGTATATATTTGATGGAATATATCCAGCTTTAAAGAAGAATAAAATTAGGCCATTTGCCAGTAAATAATGGAGCTGGGGAACATTATGCTAAGTGAAATAAGCCAATCCCCCAAAACAAAGGCTGAACGTTTTGTCTGGTGTGCCGATGCTGACTCACAACGGAAGCACTAGGGAAGAACAGAGTTTCTTTACATTAGTTGGAGGGAAGAGAAGGGAGGGGAGAGGACATGGGGACAGGAAGGACAGTAGAATGAAACAGACGTTATTACCCTAGGTACATACATGACTGGGTGACCGATGCGATCCTACAGCAGGTACAATCATAAAAATGAGAAATGACACCCCATCTGTGTAGGATATATCAAAGCGCATAAATGCATTCTTCTGTCATGTATCACTAATCAGCACACACACAAAGATTTAAGCCACACACACACACAAAAGGGCCAGGTGACTGCAGCCCGGCAGGAGGCTCCCTGGAGCGCCCCACTCCTCGCTTGGCCAGCATTCTCCTCCCCCGGGGCTGGCTGCCTGAGGGCTTTTTCCAGCCCCATGCAGGGCAGCTATGCTGGGCAGTGAGCCCCCTGGACAGCTCTCAGTCATGATGCCCTTGAGGTGCAGGGTGAAGACTGGAACATTCTGTCCCCAAATGGCCAGAACAAGCCTTGTGCCTCTGTCTCCCAGAGGTTCTCACTGGGGCTGGGCTCCGCTGCCTACTCTGATGACCTGTTCAATCATTGACCTGATCTTGCTGACCTTTCCTTGCTCTCTCACTTCCCCACCTCCCACCCCCAGATCTGAGGGCATCTCCTAGACCCAGAACCTTCCCTGAGATCCATATCTTGAGGTTGGCTTTGGGGGGAACTCAATTTGGAACCAGCTCTATTGACACTTAGCTCTGATGGACTGTTAAGTGAAAACAGAAGTCCCACAGCAGCACGTATTAGGATATGTGTGGCTGCTGAAACACATACTCTGTTTACAGTGCTCCTCAGCCTGGGATGGTTCTACCTATGATATTTCCACTTTGCAAAGGTGTGACAGCAACTTGATTTTAGAAACTGTGCTTTGAATTTTTTTTTTTTCCGGGGGGTAGGTGGGGGTGGGAGTACTGGGGATTAAACCAAAGGCAGTCAACCACTGAGCCACATCCCCAGTCTTTTTATATTTTTATTTTGAGAAAGAAACTCACTAAGTTGCTTAGAACCTTGCTTAGTTGCTGAGGCTGGCCTTGAACTTGCAATCCTCCTGTCTCAGCTTTCTAAGTCACTGGGAAGACAGGCTTATTATGCCTCTGTGCCTGGCTATATGCTTTGAATTTTGAATTTTGATCTTTTCCTGGGCTATTGATACTTTCTCCTGAGTCTCCAACGGTAGGCTATGTACTTGTTCTGAGCACATTAAACCCATTTTATCCCATAGTCCTAGATGTGGGACACTTAGAAAATCTTAACCTGACAACAAATGTATCACTGATGGTAACTTTGAAATAACATTGGAATATCTACCATGTTCTCAGGATTGAGAAGTGAGAGTTAATGGGTAAGGTCGGTGAGCTGTTCAGTGATCAGGGAATTAAATCGTCTCTGAGCACAGTATTTTCATGACAGTGGGTCATTGGGACTTGCCATCACACACACACACACACACCAAACATACATACAGGCTGCTCTGAGCGCGTCCTCCTGCCTCCGCCTCCTCCTGGGCTGCTGGGTCACAGCGGTGCCACCACACCTGACGAGCCTCCCACACTGGATCCAGGCAACTCCGGGAGCTCCTGTCTCAAAATAAAATCAAGACACTGGGGATGCAGCTCGGCCATGGAGCGCTCGTCCTGCCGCCCAAGACCCTGGCTTCCGAGGAGCGCGGAAAGAAGAAGAAAAGAAGAGTCGAGATGGAAGCAGGGCCCGGGCCGCACAGAACAGCAACAAGAAGTGAGTGATCCCCACGGGTACAGAAGGGACAGGCCCGAGGGCTTGGAACCATGGCCCAGGTGTGTGCAGCAGGGGAGGGTCGGGGGGATCAGGCTGCGCGGCTGGAGCAGTCCCCAGGAGATCAGCAAGGGGGAGGGGCT
>NW_026000001.1:2452636-2468718 GCF_001458135.2 Marmota marmota marmota | reverse complement strand
AGGGGGAGGGGCTGGGGAGGGGGAGCCCTGGGGACCCCTTCCTCTGGGGGCCCAAGGGGCCTGCGGGCACCGCCATGGCAGGGCGAGGACGCCGCCTCCTTGCCTCACGAGGGCCCTGCACGACAAAGCCACCCTGCTGACCCAACTGGAGGAGGCTGGCGGGCTCCCATGACCCCCAAATGCCACACCTCTCCTGCAGGCTTCTCGGGGTACCCCATCCTCCCAATTGGCCGCGGGAACCTGGGGAGAGGGGAGCCTGGGATTGGCACAGGCCGGGAGGGCAGGGCCTGTCTCGCTGCCCCAGCAGGAGTGCCTGTCCGGGCGTGTGAGACCGCGCACATGTGTGTGTGTGTGTGTGTGTGTGGGGGGGGGCATGCAGGATTGAGGGCGGGTGCCAGGAACCTCAAGGTGCCACCTGCAAGGGTCCGTCTTACCTGGTCACCATCACACCAGGTCAAGGGGAAGCAGCAAGACCCTGCTGTGCCACTGTCCCCAAATAGACTTTCCTCGATGACTTTTGCTGCAACCTACCAGGATGGATGTTATTACTTAATATTTAAAAATTTCCCTCACTTTTTTTTAAAAAGATATTTTTAGTTGTAGATGGACACAGTACCTTTATTTTACTTATTTATTTTTATGTGGTGCTGAGGACCAAACCCAGTGCTCCATGAGTGCCAGGCGAGCTCTCCACCACTGAGCCACAGCCCCGTCCTCCCTCATATTTTAAAATAACTTAAAATCCTACTTTACCCAGATCTAAGCCATTATAGCTGTGCAATTCTGGCCTTGATGTAATAGTTACTGTGTGTGTGTGCCTGTGTGTGTTCACGCATGCTGGCACAGAACCAGGGCCTCTCACATGCTAAGCAAGTGCTTTACCACTGAGCCACATCCCCAGCCCCAAACTCTACACATTGACACATACTAAAGGCCTCAGTCCAGGTGTGCTGCCATAACAAAATACCTGAGACAGGTAAACATTAAACAACAGAAATCTATTGTTCACAGTCCTGGAGGCTCCGTGTCTGAGCCCAAGGTTCCAGAAGAGTCATCCTCTGCTGAGGACTCACTCCCAGCTCCCACCAGGACTCCTTGCTGCACCCTCACATGGCAGGAGGGCCAGAGAGCTCCCCCTGGCCCCTTTGTCGAGGGTACAAACCGCTTCCCCAAGGCACCTCTCAATACCAGCATACTGGGAGTTAGCTTCCAGTATATGAATTCTGGGTTAACAGCAATTCAAATGATACTATTGAATAATACCTGGCCTGCAAATTTAAAAATGCGTTTCCATATCCCCCAAATTATGTCCTGAGTCACCTGTGGTCACCCGCTGGACAACAGTGACCTTGGGGCTGAGCGGAGCTGTGCTGGTTTCCTCTCTCGCTGGCCTGGGAAGCTCTTCTGTTTTGCTTGATTTCAGCTGGGTATTGAGCCCAGGGTCCCTGTGTGCACGGCAAGCATTGCACACTGAGCTACCCCAGCAGCCATGGGGTTTGAGTCGGCACTTGACCTTCGCTAAGCCTCCTCACCTTCCACACCTGGGCAGCGAGGGCAGCCAGCAGGAAGGTCAGCTCTGACAGGTCGTACCTCTGCGGCCTGCTCTTCTGCCTCGGCCTTCCTGGAGACTGAAATCTCCGTCTCCCAAGAGCCCTGTGCCTGAGGGTCCTGTCTGGCTCACAGGAGCCTGTGGAGTTGTAGCTTGAGCCATTCTGGGTTCAGAAGACCCCAGACAGGAGCTGAGCTGAGGGAGGACTTCAGAGGGCCCCAGGCCTGCTCTGGCCAAGACCCCACCCAGGTTCTGTGTGCTTTGGGATCCCATCAAGAGGTATGTGGGTTCCTTCCCCAGCCACAAAAGTGCCTTTCCAAAAATAGCCAGCCCTACGTCCAGACGGGAACCACGGAGACGTGTGAAGAGAACGAGCCTACGCTAAGAGACACGACTTTCCTGAAAGGTAACCAAATGAAAAGTGAACCTGGCGGCCACTGCACCTTGTGATGAGGTGTTTGCAAGTTATTGCAAAAGTCGGCCGTTCCTAACCTCCGGTGGAATTTGCCTGGAGAGAAGAATCAGCCACAGGGACAACGGGGAGTCTCAGGACGCTCGTCCGAGCTGCATCAGAAATAGCCAGACAGACCAACATGGCTGTCCACCGACAGAGGGAGGTGCACATGATTATGGGATGGCCACCTGAGGCACTCGCCTTCAGAGGCAGGGCACTGCGGCCTGGGGCGAGGGTCGGAGGCTCCAAGGCAATGAAGTTGTGGGTAGTGGAGACGTTGACCATGCTGATTGTGGTCATGGCTTCAAAGGTGTAGACAGACATCAAAACTCTAAATAGGTAACTTACTGCATGTCAGCTCTATTTCCACAAAGAAGGTTCCGCTTTTTGTTCGTTTTTGACCGTGCAGCGGGCTGCGTGTGGCTCAGAGGTGGAGCGTGTGCCTCTCATGCCAAGGCCCTGGGTTCCACCCTGGGACTGAAGTGGGGGAGTGGGGAAAAGCAATTATTGAAAAGCCTGCTTCCAGCCGGGCGCAGTGGTAAACGCCTGTCATCCCAGCAGCTCGGGAGGCTGAGGCAGGAGGATCCGGCATTCAAAGTCAGCCTCAGCAAAAGTGAGGTGTTAAGCAACTCAGTGAGACCCTGTCTCTAAATAAAATACAGAATAGGGGTGGGGATGTGGCTCAGTGGTCGAGCACCCCTGAGTTCAATCCTCAGTGCCCCCCAAAAAATCCTGCTTCCAGAATATTTAATAAAATGGCAAATGTTATTATTTCAACATCCATAATGTAAATGAAGAGGGGAAATGGCCTCATACTCCATTCTGCGGAACAGTGGGAAGCTGTCTTTCCCTCGCACCTGCAAGGCTCCTGTCCAGGTCTCATAGTGTCGGGGAGGCTCTGCAGACCTCCCTTATGGTCCTTTAGCACTGTCAGACCCACAGCATGATCCAGACTCCACGGTTACCTTCAAGGAAACTTTAAGAGGGGGGACCCAGAGGGAGGACGTTAGGTCAGGGGCATGCCCTTAGAAGACTCAGCCAAGGAGTGAGAGTCAGTGGGATTAAAGCATGCTCACCCCACACTATTGCCCCTTTTTCTTGTGCTGGGGATAGAACCCAGGGCCTTGCACATGACAGGCTAGTACTCTACCACTGAGCTGCACCCCAAGAAACGATTCCCTCTCTGCATTCCTTTCTGACCTCTTTTCTATTAAGTACCCAGTCTCATGTATTTTGTTATAGTAACAGAAAATAGCCTAACATGCTTGCTCAACCTTGGGGACCTTGACTCCTGAGCCCTCTTCATCTGCATTTCTGTCACATCCTTATGCATGGCTCTTGCCTGGACACATCAAGCTCTCTCTACAAGAGTCACCTCCTCATATAGGGCCTCTTGACCATCTGACCTAAATCCTTCTTTTCAGGGTGCAGAAACACACCCAGAACAGCTTTTGGAAAAAAGAAGAAAGTTGGATGAATTTGACATCATACCCAGGATAAAATCCAAATGTATCCAAGTTTTAAATGTAAAATCTGAAAGCATAGAAGTACTAGAAGAGAAAGGAAATTTTCTTTCTAATCATAGAGAGGGGACAATTTTATCTATGGCACAATTTTCAAAGCCACACACACACACACACAAAAATAGCACCTTGGACTACAGAAAAAACTTACACTAAAAAACAAAAACAAAAAAAAGCTGGGTTCAGTGGCACACATCTATAATTCCAGCTTCTTGGGAGGTAAGGCAGAAGGATGGCAAGTTCAAGGCCAGCCTGAGAAACTTAGTGATATCCTGAGTCAAAATAAAGTAAGAAAAAACCAGGGTGGGGGGGCTGGATGTGGTGGTAGGTGTTCTCCTAAGCATGTGCGGGTTAGTCATGGGGAAATGCAACTCAAACCCACAATGAAACACCCTCACACCCCGGGTGGCTGCAATCAAAACAACAGGCAATAACAATAATTCAACAACCGGAGGTATCAACGAGCGTCAGTGGGATGTGGAGAAGGTGGACCCCTGGCTCCCGTGGGGGTGGGGGTGTTAAATCACACAGCCGACCTGGAACCTCTGGTGATTCCTCAGAAGTCTCCGAAATTACACTCCAGAGACCTCAAAACGCAGGTGTGCACAGAGCTGTGTACCAAGACCTAGGGCAACGTTATCCATGATAACTGCAAAGTGAGAACAAGCCAGATTTCCACTCACAGAGGGAAGAGGACCAAAGTGGCTGATCACGCTGAACCTCAAAATGGAAGGAGGTCAGACCCTCGATCCACCTTGGGTGCAGATACCAACTTAGGGAGAGAAGCCCGACCCCAGGGACTGCCTGCCTCTGATCCCCTTTCCACAGACACAGGAAGCAGATCAGGGGTCGCCTGGGCTGCCTCAGGGAAATGGGAGGCAGCCGCTAAGGACAGGTGGTTTCTTACAGGGTAGTGAAACGTTCTTTTTCTTTCTTTCTTTCTTTGTTTTTGTGGTAGTGGGGATTGAACTCAGGGTTACACAGGCTAGGCAACTGCTCTACCACTGAGCCACATCCGCAGTCCCTTGGCACCTGAATTTGAGACCCTGTGAATGGCACTCTTATGCCTGGGGTGGGGTGACCACAAACCAGGACAACCCCATGCGGGGTGCACTGGATAAATCTACCTGACTGGGCCGAAGGGCGCCCCGGTTCTTGGTCAAACACTACTGGGAGTGTGGGGATATTTCTGGGTGAGAGTAACATTTAAAGTGATAGACCCAGAAGCAGGCCGTCCTCCCCGGGGCATCTGGGTCTCCGGCCCTCAGCTGAAGGCCTGGATAGAGCAAAAAGGCTGGCCCCTCCCTTGGCAAGAGGCCTGGGAGCTGGGCGTCTGTCTCTTCCTGGACTCTGACTCCCAGCCGGCCCTCCCTGGTCTGGAGCTGCAAACCTTCAGGCTGCCACCGCAGGTCTCGCTCGCCGGCCTCCACAGTCGGGTGTGTCAGTGCCTGATAATCTCTCATTTATCTGTATCTAGATCTAAATATCCTGTCAGTTCTGTTTTCCTGGAGATGAAAGTACAGACGACAACTTCACCGTATACCTGCACTGTCTGCACATGGCCTTGACCTGGCAATCACACCCCAGGATCCGCTTTCCTCGACCTGCAGGTGGAGAGTTGACCTTTGTGCAGACTTACTCATTGCAACGCTGTTTACAGGAACAAAAGCCTGGCAACACCCACGGGGCCACAGGGGACAATGCACTGTGGTAAAATAAAACAGTATGAGCAATGTATAAATAAATTTAAATGACAAGGAAGCTCCGCGTTTACTGAAGAGGAAAGGACTCCAAGACATAAATACATTTAAGAAGGCAAGCACACAGCGGGGTAGAGCATGCCTTTTATTTATTTTTTTTAAACAAAGGACACACATATGCATGTGGCTTATATTTCCTTAAGTGCATTCTAGAAAGATGCACAAGACACTGTCAGGTGGTGCAAAAGTGGAGGTAGGCTTTCTTTTGCCTACTGGGGATGGAACCCAGGGCTCATGCAGGCTAGGCATGCCTCTACCCTGAGCCACACCCTCAGTCCTCTGGATACTTTTTTTTTTTAATATTTACTTTTTAGTCGGACACAATACCTTTATTTTGTTTATTTATTTTTATGTGGTGCTGAGGATCCAACCCAGGGCCTCAGTCGTGCTAGGCCAGTGCTCTACCCCTGAGCCACAAGCCCAGCCTTTGGATACTTTTTTTGATGCTTGAGCTTACTCATGATTCAAACATATTTCCTACACATACACACAAAAATAAAATGTCCCACCTCCAATGTACCTACCCCTTGCCCTAGGCCAAAAAGTCACCTACATGGTCAGTCCTAACCTGAGCCACGGATGGTGAAATTTCCTGGCTAGAACCCCACACTGCTGCACTGGGGCACGTCTCAGTTCGCGCTGCGGAAACTGGGGCCCAGATGCCATGAAATTCAGAGAGGAGCTGGATCTGAAGCCAGACCCACTCTTGCATCCTCCGCCCTTGCCAAGCTCCTTTCTGCTGTGTGTTTAGCGTCCTCTGTGAGATCAGGACCACGACGCTCAAGCGCCAAGAAACAAGGCGGATTCGCTAAGGCGGTCAGCTCTGGGAGGCAGGACTGCGGCGGGAGGCCCGGGAGGCGCTGGGCTGCGTGGGCTCCAGGGTGAGCGCGGGCCCAGCGCAGGAGGGTCTGGGTTCCATCCCCAGCGTTGAAAAAAATAACAATAAATAAACAAAATTTTAAAAAGTGACACTAGATTTTCTGAAGGCAGCGGCCACCAGGCCCTAGCTGATCTTGGCCTACAGGATTTCTGGCAAAGGTCTGAGTCGTAAAACTGGTAGGAAGTTGGGGGTGTGGCTCCCTGATAAGGCGCTGGTACAGAAAGCGCCAGGCCCTCCCAGGTCCCCAGCATCAAGCAAAATAAAAATAAATAAAGTGGAAGAAAACAGAAAAGCTTATTCATATTCCATGTGACTGTCATCTTATAAATGTGCACAAGATCAGAAAAAAAAAAAAAAAAAAGCCTTAGTGGCCCAGACAAAAGACAAAGGAAACGCAGCGAACGTAGAGCAGATCAGGAGATTCCAGGCGGTTACGGGCCTGCGTTTCACGGCTGGGCGTTTCCCGTTTTTCCAGAGGTCAGGTCCATTATGTCGGGACGGGCTGGACAGCCCGCCCTGGAAGCGAGCACCTGCTCCCGCCCCGACGGGTGGCCGTCCCGGGGCGCGGGGCGGTGAGCGGGTCCGCCGGGGCGAGCTGCGGTGTGGACCGGGACGGGCAGGAAGCCGCGCCCGCAGCCCAGCGCAGGCCTGGGGCGAGGAAGGGCTGGCTCCGCGGTGGGGCGCGCGGGGCGGTCCCCGACCCCGTCGGGCTGGTGCGATACCCCGGCGGGGGGGACCCCCACCTCACTCCCAACGCCGCATGGGGCCAGGGGGCGACTTCACATCCCCGCAGGGTGACTGCGGGGTGACACGGGGTCAGTAAGGCCGGTGCCTCCCGCTAACTCCGCCGCGCTCGGTCCAGTACGACCTTGGCCCGCAGCGACCTGCGGTTGGGCGGGGGGTGAGAGCCCCGCGGAGACCGCTGTCCTCCTCCCGCTGCTCCCTCCTGCACCTTGAGCGCGGAAGAGGCCTCGTGCGACCTTGGACGCCAACCCCGGCTACTGCGGGCGCCCAGAGGAGCGGGAGAAGCCGGGGACATCCGGGTGCCCGCTCCCCCACGCCACTCTCACCCGAGGGAAGGACCTCCCCGGGGCTGCGGGGACCCCGGAGGAGGCCCCTCGGCGCCCGTGCAGGCAGTTGGGGGGCTGCAGCGTTTGGATCATCCAAACAGGACTCGAGGAAACGGGCAATAGGACCTTTTAAAATTTAAACTGCTCCTCTTGGCTGCAGGTCTGCTCTCCGCCCCACCTCCACCCACGCTCCTGCCCCAGGGGACTGTCACTTCCTCCACCCACCCACTCCCACTTCCGAAAATTCCCAGCTCTTCCCGCCTCCCTAATGTCAGTGTCCTCCAGGAACCAATTAGTCTATCTGGTGGCGAGTCAGCACCTAGCCATCCCCTCCTCTCCATTGCACAAAAGTTCTGGTGGATTGGAAAATCTCAGGGCCCCCAAAATCCGGCCCTACCAAGCTCCAGATCTGGAGTGGGCGAGGGGGGCGCAGCGGGACTTAGAAAGGCAGTGTCCTGGGGCGGGGCCCTGTGGGAGGCCTCGGAGAAAGGGATTGCCAGAGCCCGGGATTGGGTTCAGGTTTGCTCCCACCTCCCCCGGGGCATCTCATCCACAGCTGTGCGGCACACACAGGAAGGCACGAAGGAGGTGACATTCAGGGCAGAGAGAAGAGGTGCCCAGGGGCAGAAGGAGGTAGAGTGAGGTCTTGAGCGCAGGCAGCACAATTAGGAAGGCCGATTAGCCCAGGCTGGATGCTCCCTCTGGAGCAGATCTTGGAAGCTCTTGCTGGCCTGCCCAGAGCCAGGGCCAGCTTCACGGACATGTGACTGGTGCAGTCACCCAGGGCCAGAGCTTAGAAGGTTCCAAAATTGGTTTAATGCTCTGCTGTCACTGTCTGAAAATTCTTAATAGGTTTTGAACAAGGGTCTCCACATTTCATCTCATTTTGCCCTGACAAGTTATGTAGATCTGTCTACCTGGAGGCCACAGAATGCAAAGGTGTTGAGACATGGAAGGTGACCATGAAGGAGGACCCTCAGGAGCCAGTTTAGAGGTTCCTGGAGCAGACTTGGAGGTCCGTGAGAGCCTGGGGAGGCAAGGCCAGAAGGAAGAGCACCAGGCAGCTTGGTCTGTCGTGTCCCCCCCACCCATCACCCACCCATCCATCCATCTGTCCTTCCACCCACCCATCCATCCATCCACCCATCCATCCATCTGTCCTTCCATCCACCCATCCATCCATCTGTCATTCAGCTAATATTTCTGAGGCCCTGCTATGGATCTGTTCGAGGATCCCACGTCAGGAGCTTCTGTTCTCTTGAACATATAGACCAGTCTTCAGCCCTTTCCCACCCATACTCTCTCCCACTCTGCTTTATTTTCTCCTTTGCTCTTTTCACATGAGTCTCTTTATGTCTTGCTTCTTTCTCCCACTAGAATGCAGGCTTCTGAGGGTGGGCTCGGGCTGGCTGCTCTGCTCCCTGGGAGCCCCAGTTTCTAGGACACATAATCGTAGGTGCTCGACATATTAATTGCCAAACAAATGAAGGGAAGAACAAATGCATGAATCTGGGTAAGACCAGGGCTGGATTCAGGTCTTTCCAGGCCCCATGTACTAAAAAGATTCTGGCAATTTCCTTGTTGCAGTTGCAAAGATCTATGTTAAACTGTAAAATAAGTATTTAAAACGTCCATCAAACTTCTCATTTCCCCTTGGTGTCTATTTGCTGCTTTCTTCAGAAGTCGTCTTGTGCACACCATTTTTCTCCTGGGGTCCTACTAGGCTGGTCACTGAAGCTTGACCTCTGCTGATGGGTGACTCGGCCCCAGAGGCAATCGAATCCAATCATTGCCCAGCCTGGGGTGGGGTCCTGATGAGGCTCGGAGGGAGGATGGTACGGAGAAGCCAGTGGAGCAATGTGGGGACCCACAGAGAGCCAGGCTGGTGCCAGCGGCAGGCCAGGACCAGAAGCCCAGGACCCCATCTGAGCCGGAGCTGGGGGGCAGATGAAAGGGAACCAGGAAGGCATCTGGGAACAGGTCCAGGGGAGGCGAGAGCCAGGGGCAGAGGTGACCCCAGGGAGTGGCAGAGAGCTCCCAGGAGGAGGGGGGCAGCAGTGAAGAGCAGCAGGGAGACCAACAGGACCTGCCTTTGAGAAGGCTGCAGGGGACAGTGGTCACCCTCTGGTTTCAGGGCCAGAGTGACATTGGAGGCGGAGATGCAGGATAAAGATGGAGCCAGTGGAGGCTGGGAAGCATATGTTGTCTCCAGGACGCCGCTCACACGGGCCCTCCAGACCTCCCATTCTGCAATCATGTTTGGCTTGTGCCAGGTACCCAGCAGGTGCTCAATAAGTGCTTTAGACATGAATGAAAGTGATGGGCTCAGACTTTTGAGGTGTTTGCCAAGGTAGAAGAGTGAGACTGGAATAGGGTCAAGGAAAGAAAAATAAACTCTGGCATTTTTGTGGCTGGTAGAAAATGGTGGGAGAGATGGGAAGAGAGAGGGGTTTTTGAACTAGAAAAGAATTGATTTAGGCTAGCTCGGGACTTTAATTTTTTTTTTTTTTTTTTTTTTTTAGTTGTGGATGGCCACAGTATCTTTATTTATTTTTATGCGGTGCTGAGGCTTGAACCCAGGGCCTCACAGTGCAAGGCAATCGCTCCACCATTGAGCCCCAGCCCCAGCCCAGGACTTTTTTAAAGTCATTTTTTATTTGTTCTTTTTAGATACACATGACAGCAGAGTGTATGTTGACAGCTATACATACACGGAGTGCCACTTCCCATTCTTGTGGTTGTGCATGGTGTGGAGGTGCACTGGTCGTGTACTCATGCATGAACAGAGGAAAGTTTTGTCTTTCCTATTCCCACCCCCCTTTCCCTTCATTCCCCTGGGCTAATCCAGTGAACTTCAGAACTTCCTAATAATGGGAGAGGGGCTGGAGGTTGGGGGCTTAAAAGTTCTTCCACTCTTGGGAGGGGGCACCACTGATGGGCTCATTTATTTCACTCCACAGTCCTCCTTCATAACCCAGGGGGTCCCAGCGGGTTGTGGTGGCACATGCCTGTGATCCCAGCCACTCAGCCGGCTGAGGCAGGACTCAAGCTCAAGATCAGCCTGGGCTGGGCAATCTAATGAGACCCTGTCTCCAAATAAAGTAAAAGGGCTGGGGATGTAGCTTCACGATAGAGCACCCTCCCCCGTATACACACAAGGAAAGGAAGAACAGAAAACTGGTGCATTGAGCTTTTCTCGGGCTTTGAGATTTCTGGCTGTCATGGGTCTTCTTTTTTCTTTTTTTAAGGAAAAGGAAAACATTCAAATTTGAACAGAGGGCAAGAGCTTTTGCAAATGGAGAGTCTGTGAAAACTCAGCCCGTGGCTTCCTGAGTGGCCTGTGCCAGTCCTGGGGGTTTGTAGGTGTCCCTAGACTGTCATCAAAGCCCCCCCCCAACTGTGCTGGACCCACAGAGGCCACTCATCCCTGCTCACTCCAGAGCACCTCCAGCTCACACAGAACAGCTTTCCCAGTGATTTCTTGCTGGGCGCACATCTGTAATCCCAGTTACTGGGAGGCTGAGGCAGGAGGATTGCCAGCTTGAGGTCAGTCTGGGCAACTTAGTGAGGCCCTGTCTCAAAATGTAAAAATAAAAGGAAAAGGCTGGGGTGTGGCTCAGTGGCAGAGTGCCCAGCCAGCACATGCCAGGCTCTGGGTTCCATCCCAGCACCTGCCAACAGAAGGAAACAGAAGAAAACAAAACGATTTCCTGCTCTTGTACCTGGAAATGTGTGTCGAATGAGATTTCCCACAAGGTAAAAATGTGACTGAGATACACTGAGCTCATGTCAGAGATTTTAACTCCGATGGCCAAGCAAGTCAAAGGAAGACCCTAGCAGCTGAGTCTAGAAGCTCTGGAAGACAGAGAGCTGGAGTGCAGTGCCTCGGAAACTGGCGGATGTCCTACAGGGCGTTAAATGTCCAGCAGGGCAATAAATCTTGACTTTGGGGAATACGTATTTTTTTCCATTGATCAGGAATTGTTTAGGTTCTGATGGACAAAAGCCTGCCGTTCTCACATGACCTCCTGGACCCTGGAGCCTGTCAGAGATCCATTTCCCTAGAACACAAGCTAATCCTGGATAGGTCTGTTAGCCAGTGGAACCCTGCGAGGACGTTCTGACAGCCCTTTGCCCTGCTTTCAAGTTCGGGATAAGTTTTCTTCACTGTGTGGGCAGGAGCGTAAACGCATGCTTTGGAAGGCCCATGACTGAAATTACTCACTACCTTGCATGTGCATGTGTTTTTCTGGGGAAGGGATTATAGCTGTCATCAGGCTTTCAAAAACTCAGTGCTCCACCCAAACTTGAAAGCTATAATGACTCAAGTGTAACCTGCCCCGCCCTCCTCCTCCTCCTGTGCCTGCAGAGGGGAAGTTTACATCTTGACGTGGGAGGGTTCTGCCAAGATTCTTCTGAGGGTGGTCAGACACCTGCTAAAAAGGTGCTAGTGGAGGGTCATGTCCTCCCTGTCCCTTGGGTCCCAACGTCCAGCTGTCTGCAGTGCAGTCACGGACAAGGCTGGCCTGGCTGTAAACCAGGCAACAGAATCCACTAAGTCACTGCAGGCTCTGAGCCCCGCATGCCACTGCTGGTGCCCACTCTCCAGGTCTGCACTGGTGGGGACATAATGATGACCTCTGAATTATTCTGGCCAATTGAAAGGGCCTTAGGAAGGGCCACATGTGTCTAAATTCACCTTTGTGGATCAACACAGCCAACCCTTTTGATTTGGGCTGGCAAGACAAACAGGTCTTAGCAGTCACCGTTCTTATTGATAAGCAACCAATAACTACCTATTGATCATAAACTCCAGCTGATGCCTGGGTCTGTTTCTGATTAATAAACAAGGAATAAACAGGCCCCTCATTAATTGTACTATTTGTAGATAGAGGTTTTTAAAACAGGGGCTCCACAGAGGGAAAATAATAATCATAGCTGTTGCATATAGGGTGCCTACTGTGTGCCCGGAAATGGTCTCAACACTTCCCATCAGTTACTCGTGTCCTCTTCAAGCAGACTGTGCAAGGGGGCTGGGTGTGAAGCGCACACCTGTGAACCCAGCTTCTTGGGAGGCTGAGGCAGGAGTTTGAAGCCAGCCTGGGCAACTGAGCAAGACCCTATCTCAAAATAAAATACAAAGGACAGGCAGGTGGCGCACGCCTGTAATCTCAGTGATTCAGGAGGCCAAGTCACAAGTTTGAGGCCAGCTTCAGTAACTGGCAAGGCCTTAAGCAACTTAGTGAGACTCAGTCTCAAAAAAATAAATAAATAAAAGAGTGGGGCTGGAGACGTAGCTTGGTGGTAAACCACCCCTGGGTTCAATCCCCAGTGCCAAATAAATAAATTAATTAAATAGAAAGGGCTGGGGATATAGCTCAGTATAGAGTGCTTCTGAGGATGCATGAGACCCTGAGTTCAATCCCCAGTACTGCAAAATACGTGAATGAATGAATAAATAAATAAATAAATAAGGGAGGACACTGAGGCTTAGAGGGGACAATGAAGGGGCCACATGGCCGCTCCTGGCCTCTGCTCTTGCTTCTTGACTGTGCAGCCTCCTCAGGAAGGTGATCCCCGTGCTGCCAGGGGCTGTCAGGGTGCTGGGCACTGGGAACCAGGCACAGAAGAAATAGAGGGGGTCCTTGTCCCTGAGGGGAGGAGGAAGGGCATCTGGACAGGACACATTCTCCAAGGTCCCTTGGGTATGTATCCAGCTGCGGGCTCAGCGGGGTACAGGGCCCGCCTACTGGTTAGGAACAGGTTTGTTGTTGGATCCTCTGGCCTGCCTTGCGTCACCAGCTTTGTCCTCGTGGGGCCCTGGTGATGCTGGCTGAGCAAACACCTCCTGACGTGGAACCCGCCACCATGTACTCAAAACCAAGGTTCAAGTTCGGGGGACTCTAGGTTTGGGGAAGTGGGGGAAGGGCAGCACTATGGGATTACAACATTGTTTCTCATGGGACCTGGGAGCGGATTCCCCCCCCTCCTCCAAAAAAAAGATTGACTTTGGGATCAGAACCTGCCAGCAGCAGAGGAGGCCTGAGAGAGTGGGCCCGGGCGTGCCCCTCGCAGGCCAGCCAGGTGCACACACTTTGTAGCATCTGTTTTAAGTAGGACCCTAGCATTGCACTTGCTTTAAAAAAGAATACCTGGGGCTGGGGTTGTAGCTCAGTGGTAGAGAGCACTTTGGTACTTGCCTAGGCTGCCTATGACCTGGATTTTGTCCCCAACACCATAAAAGAAAGAAACAAAACCACACACGCACATGCACACACACACACACACACACACACACACACACACCCCAAACCCTTATTCTTTAGAGATTCATACTAAAGAACCGATAAGAAAACCAATAGGGTATCTGGATTTGTTTTAAAATAATCAGCAGGGACTGAGGTGTGATGGCAAGCACCTGTAGTCTCAGCTGCTTGGGAGGCGGAGGAGGGCATCACTTGAGTCCAGGATCTCCAAGACTGCGTGGGCAACACAGGGAGACCCCAGGTTCAAAAGGAATATGAAAGAGCGGATGGGAGCCCTGCCTGGCTGGGAAATCGCTGAACCTGAGTTTTGGTTGTATCAGCCTTTATTACATTATTCTCATTAACTTTTTAAAAGTTTGAAGTTTTTCATAAAAAGATATTTTTAGAAGAAAAACAAATCTCTTAGTGATGAAAAAATATTGCATGCATCTTTTAAGTTTCCTTATTCTTAAAAATGTCTTCTCAGTAGGCACAATATTTGATTAAAATTGGGAAAGAATTCGAAAAAAAAAAAATCCCCAACAGAGCTTGAGAAGCATTATTCTAGTTTCGGAGTCGGATACTGGGATATTTTTGGCCTCCAGGGAATGAAGACTCCAGCTCCCCAGGGTCCAGGTTCACTGGCTCCTTATTAATAGCTGTCCCTGGGAGCTGCAGTCTGCGGGGAGGAGAGAGGTGGACCGTGGGAGCAGAACGAAAGCTCCCTGGCGCGCACGCGTTGCCGGCAGCACGGCTCAAGACCCACCGCGCGTCCAGCCCGGGACAGGTGAACGCGGCGCCGCGGCGCTCCCACGGACGCCGTCCCCGCCCTGCCTCGCCTAGCCTGCGGGTGGCACCAAGGCGGAGCGCGGGGAGGGGCGCACCGTCAAGGACGCAGAGCCTTCGCAACAGACAGGGCGCAGGGCCAATCCGAGCGGGGCGCGCACGAGGGCACTGAGTGAGGGAGGAAGTGACCTTGAGGCGGGGACCTGCCATCGCTGGGGTTCCAGGGAGAGGACGGAAGGGCATTTGAGGTGAGCGGCACAGTGCAGCTTTCATGGCGCAAGCTGCAAAGGCCCACGAGTAGGGAGAGGAGGGCAGTTGTGCCCTAGCCCTGACCACCTGCCTCTTTGGGCCCAGAAATAAGCAGGAGAGGAAACTTCCAACTTCAATCTCAAAGACATGAAAATTAAAAGAAGGACGGATTTCCCCCGTACTTTTGGCCCTTTTAGGGTTCACAAAGATTCGAAGAATCGATCATTGAGTCAAGGCCCATTCCCACGCGCAGACGGAGGAATGGATGTTAGGAAACAGATAGGCAAGTGGCACCCTAATATCGCACGCGCCTGGGTGCTTCACTTCTAGGGATCGGTTCTCCAGGAGAACCAGGCGCTCAGAAAAGGACGCCAATGGCTTTGTAAGTTTTACTTGCACTTGCGGTGGTGCAGAAGGGGGGACACTCAATGTCCGTTGGGGGCCGGTCGAATGCATCACAGTATATCATCTAAAGAAGTACTGCCCAGCCGGTAAAAGGAGCAGGTTGTCTATGTGCCCCCACAGAGAACTATGTCCACGACAGTGACCAACATATCGTCTTCCCTTCATTTGAAACAATGAGCGTGGAACACGCAGCAGCAGTTAGCTGCAGCGGGGGGCGGTGCTGCGCGAGGCTCAACCCAGAACTTTCATTTTCTCTTCTAAACCCTTCAGCTTAACGGCCGCAGAGGAAGATGGAGGCAAACTCAGTCTCCGTAACCAGGAGTGATAGACTTCTGAGAGTGCAGGTTTTGTTCAAAAAAATCAGTGCATTTATGGAGCAGCTGCTGTATGCAGAACCCGTAGCTCGAGCCCAGGAGCAGTAGGAGCCTGGGAAGGTGGCTCACCGGGCTGATGTCCGCTCTGCCCCCACCTGGCTGTCCCTCTGCTCCCTTTCCCCTAAACCTAGAAGCCTGACATCCGCTAGACACCGGGCCCTCTCCGGAGGGGTCACACTGCACCGGGCTTCAGTCACTCCGCTCCTGGCATCTATCATGTTCTAGACGCAGGAATAGTGATAATTGTATTTATTTGATGTGGATGGCACTCAGGGCCTCGCACATGCTGAGCACGCGCCCTACCACGGAGGAGCTACACCCCTAACCCCCAATTGTTTCCCCAGGTCTTCCCCAAGTCCTTCAAGGGAGGCATTTTGGCCCCGCTGGATGAGGAGGAGCACATTAGCGCGTAGGCTCCAAGAGTGAGGTCCGAATTGGGGCGTGGGCTCTCTTCTCATTTATCAGCCGTGGGATCTTGGGCAAGTCAGTCATTCTTTTTCTGTTCGGACTCCTTTTCTGTAAAAAGGGGTGGGAGGTAAACAGCATCAGCCCCGCAGGGGTGCCTCGATGACCACGGGGCAATGCCTATAAACCGCGGGCATAATAAGCCGGGCACGGCGCTAAGTGCTTTCATGTGCACGGCCCTAATGAGCTGCCCATCTGACAGATGAGGAAGCCGAGGCTGGCGAGGCGAGGAGGCTCGTCCCGGACCCGTGCTGCTAGAGGCTGCGGTGGCGTGCACGCGCCGGCCTCAGTTTCCTCGCCGCCCCCTCCCCTCGGCGCCCCG
>NW_026000001.1:2442240-2452619 GCF_001458135.2 Marmota marmota marmota | reverse complement strand
CGCCCCCTCCCCGCATCGGTCCCCGCAGCCCCTCTCCCCGCGCCCACCCCTTCCTGGTCAGTGCAGCCGTCAGGACACGCCCTTGGTGCAGGGACTCTCCGCGCGGTGCTACGGCCGGAGTGAACTGGACGGGGTCCTCAGGTTCGGGGTCCGACATGTGAGCGCCTCCCACCCTCCACTCTGCGTTGAGGGGTCAAGGGCAGGTGGGTGCTGAGAGGTTGCCCAAGGTCGTGCCAGGCGTGGAGGCCGCCGACCTGGGAGGGTGGGGGGCGACACGTGACCAGGCCTCTGCGAACTTGGCCCTCGAGCCCGACAGCGCGGTCGGGCCCTCGGAGCAGCCCCCTGCTCCGCACCACCGCCAGGGCAGCCAGCAGCCGGTTCCTTTCGTTTTGTTGGGGCAGGCCGAGGGTCAGCGGCTTTGTGATGTAAATCACAAAGCCTGGCTTTCGTTAGAGAAAGAGGAGGGATGATTTTTCTATTAACCTTCACAAGAGTTAAACACTACAAGTAATTACTGGATTAAATACAGAACAAACTTAATATTCCCAGCTCCAGGCATGGAATATTAAGTTTGTTCTGTATTTAAGGGAAAGTAGTAACTTTGTTAAGTTACCAAACAAAATGAAAATGAATTCAACCTTTTGAAACGTGTATTTTGTTACACCATTTTCTTCCACGGGCGTCTGGTTTCTGGTCATTCCAGATATTCAAGCATGTTTATTTCCGTCAAAGCCACAAGCTAAGTGAATAAAAAAAAAAAAAAAAAAGGCTGAGTAGCACTGGCTTTCCCACTGTGCCAGCAACATCCACCTTTCAAAATTATCGGAAGACCAGCTGCCTGAGTAAGGAAGTCAGAAACGTGAGCGAAACGCGAGCCACTGTGCGGGTGAGAATGCTGTGGTGGAGGCCAGCGGCTAGGTTAAGGGGGTCTGGGCACCATCAGCATTCAGAGTTGGTTCTTTGGGTTGGTTTTGCCTTAATACCAGGAGCCAGTGGGCTCTTTTTCACATGTAAATTGCTGTTTCTTTCCTACAAAGCATTGCTGGACTTGATTTTGCACTTGAACTCCATCTTACAGACGCTGGAACCACACGGGGCCAGGTATTAGGAGCGCACATACTTTGTGTTAAAGTGGTGGCTATTGGCATCATGCACAGGCCCCTGAAAACAAGCCACTTAACCTGGAGATGAAGGGAATTAAACCAGCGTCCCTTCCGTTGCTGCTGCTGCTGCTGCGGTCTTGGCCGTGGCCCCAGACCAGTGGTCACCGAGCGGTCAGAACTGGGTCTGCAGGGAGTCTTGGGGCACTGGCCAGCGCTTACCCAATACTGGCCCCGTGCTCATTCATAAAAACACCGTTAAGTTTTACTTGGGCTTCGCATTGAACCCCTTTCAGACCTGCTCTGGGCTTGTGTGGGCACAGTGCCAGGTGGCTGGTTTGCTGGATGCGGCATCTGACAAACGGAGCTCGTAACTGTCCCGGGGCTGAACACCGAAGGGCTCGGCCTCCCCCCGGAGAGGTGCATTGCATTTCGCATGCTGTCGCTGGGATGGCAGCGGCCACCCGCGCCTCGCTCCGGAAGGTCTCCGTGGGCATGGCGGGTGGAACAGGATCTGAGCGCCGGGACGCGCCAGTCCGGGGGCGGGGCTCCGGGTAACCTTTCCCCTACTTTTCTCAGTCGTCACGTGACGCCTGCCCGCGGGTGGGGGAAGGGGCGGGGCTTGGAAGCCGCAGTTGCTGGCGGTGCCCTTCCGAGGACGAGGACGCGCTCCAGGCGCTCTAATGAACATCTTGCAGGAATCTAAGGGCGGTGGGAAGGTGGCGCCTTGGGAGGCAGAAACGGTGCCTGATCAGGCCCGGGCCGCTTCTGCACTTTGATCGTTTGCATTTTTTGCTTTTGCTGGAAAACTGTTTAGTCACTCTGCATGGTTATTATTGGCAGGCCAGAGTTCTGTGGTTGGTGGAAGCCTGAACTTCCCGGAAGAATTGGTGCTTTAAGAATAAAATGGTGATTCCAAGGTGAAATGTTTAAGTGCCGCGTCAAATCCCACCTACTCCAGAGGCTGAGGCTGGAGGCTCTCTTGAGCCCAGGATTCAGGACCAGCCTGGGCAACAGAGCCAGACCCCCTTCCCCACAAAAAATAAAGAAAAGAAAGGAGGGGGTGTACTTGAGAAGTGGAGCACTGCTTAGTTAGCATGCATGAGGCTTGGAAAAGAAAGATCATCTCAGGCTTGAATCAGGCGTCAGGCCTCAACCGTCTTAGGCTGGTTTATGCCAGTCTTGATCTTTTCTTGCAAGGATTTTTTTGTTTTAAAAATAAGCAATACAGGCACGTGATGCAAAGTTAGAAAGGCCCAATTGGGAATAGAGTGCAAGTAGCCCCTCAGTGCAGTGCACAGATGTCCAGCATTAACATGCTCTTTGATACAGAAATTGTCTAGACAATTTGGTTTTAAAAATATCTGTTACCTAATGCAAGTACGGAATTTGTTCCACTTGTTTATTTCAAATATTTGTTGCTGTTTGTAACCTTCAGCTTTAACCCTGTGCAAATATTGAGTGGACACCGGGTTCCCACAGGCTGAGGCCAGCATGCCCTGTTTGGGTAACGTGGCAGACCCAGTTATGAGCAATGTCCACCTTTGCCTTTCTTTTTGTGTGGGTTGTGCTTAGGTCCACGAATGTTTTTGAAAGTTAATAATGAAGTCGACTGCCGTGACCCGAGTGTCCCCCTCACTGGGGTGATTGCCATCTTGGCAGTCTGGGACATCAGTGGCTACTATTTGGTTCCCTGAGAATCATGGGACAGGGAGCTCCTTAGGTAACAAGGAGAGGAGTGGGACATACTCCTGATGCTGGGGATTTATGGTACCCGTTCCTGGATCCTGAGGGTTATCTTGGAGCCTCTGTCCCCTGACCCCCAACCTGTGGTTGGGACTTAAGTCCTACTCCTCCTGCACACCCGCTGTCCTCGGTGTTTCCATGACCCAGGGCAGGCCTGCAGGCCTTTGTTGAGGAAGGACAGAATGTCGGTGCTCCCTTTCTCCCCTGGGTGCTGCAGCCTCCCAACATCATGGGGCTCCTTTGGGGGCATTGTGAGTTCTGTTTGCACCCCTGGAAGTTCCTGAGACGGAACCTTCCTTCATGTGGTCAGGACTTCTGGACCTGAGACCAGCAGCCTGCCCCTTCCCCACACCCTCTGCTCCCAAATGCTGGCTTCCTCTGGGCTCTTGGGCTCTTGGGCTCTCGGGCAGTTGCCTCATGCAGAACATTCTGGGTCATGAGTGCCACAAGGATGGGGACATTGGGCGACCCCTCTCTTTAGAATACCTCACCCCAAACTAAAAAGGCAACACATATGTTAAGGTAAACACAGAGTAACCTTAATTTTAAGACATAGTCACATGCCGTAACTCAAACTTTGGCTTTTTATGAAATTATTATTCTTTCGTGTAAAGAGTCACCTCTAATTTTCCAAGTGTTAGCTTCTTTAGCATCCTGAAGAAGTCCCACTCCCCAGAGGTTTGTGTTTTCTCCTCCTCGCCACGCACGCCCCGTATGACACAGGGGACCATGAAGGTGTGCTGGAAGAAATCGACTAACTGCTGGCAGTGGAGTGTCCACGTGAGAAAAGGGGCCGTGGCGGCCAGTGTGGCAGGGAGGTCTGGCCCCGGGTGGGAGCTGCCAGCAGGTTCTGAGGGCCGTGGGCAACCCGCAGCCCCCACTGGAAAGGTGCTGCGCATGTTCTTGCGTTGAAGACCTGACGCACGCGGGCGGGTGCGCGGCCCTCTTGTGGCTTCTGTGTGATGGGGTGCTGGGCTCACCTGGTGTGCCAGGGACGGTGGCCGAGAGCAGATGACATCTGTGCAAGACCCTGTGTCTGAGGAAGTGGTAGAGCAGGAGTTCCAACCCAGATCTGCGCTGTCCCTCCCTGTCCTGCACTGCTCCAGATCACTGGCAGCCCGGGGCACGCCCAGCACACACCAGACTCAGGTAACTGCAGGTCAGAGTGGGCTCCGGGGCCTTGGTTCCCCCATCTAAGGGTCAGTGAGTTCTAGGAGGTTCCAAGGAGAGACCAGACGTGGAAACAGTTTGTGCATGTGAACTACTGGGGAGCCCCTCCTGAGCGGGGCTGCGCTGCACAGTGGCGTGAAAGCCATACACTTCAGTAGAAGCTGCACTTGGCATTGAGTTTGGATCTCCTCCTGGACTAGTGATGGGTGGTACAGTGCCTGCCATCCTGGCCGTGGCAGGAGGCCGGCCAGCAGCAGGGGTTCCGCACGGTTCCCCTTGCAGACCTTTCAACCTGCCGTGGGCTTGTTGGGCACCCCCCACCCGGTAAATTGGAGCCTCCATAAATACAGACCCTGGCAACCAGCCTTGGGTCTGTTGGTGGGTGTTATGGACACAATTGTGTTCTGCTCTCAGTTACACCTTGTATGCAAAGGTGAGGAATGTGTGTATGAAATCGTCCTTGTAGCTTTAGGGGCATTTGTGAGAACAATATCCTGGTAGAGAGGTTTGGGATCTCTCTCCTTTTTTTTTTTTTTTAACTGGGGATTGAACCCCAGAGACACTCTATCACTGAGCTACAGCTTTCGCCTTTTCTTCAATTTTAATATTGACCCAGCCTTGTGAGGTTACCGAAGCTGGCCTTGAACTTGCAATCCTCCTGCCTCAGCCTCCCCAGTCCCTGGGATCACAACCATGGCTGGTGTACCTGGCTGGGTGTTTTATAGAAGTGTGGTCCTGTGTGGCTTCCCCTCATTCTTTTTTGCTAAGATCCCATTTCTCTGTATTTATTTGATTGACCACTTCCTGCTGCTGTGTGTGTCCTATTGATGAGCACTGAACTTGAGTTTGCCTTATTTCTACAGTCCTTGGGTGGGTGGGAGCTGTGTTGCTTCTGAGAGCTGTTGACAAAACCGCGATGATGTGTCTTCTCACATGGACTGACCCCTCCTATTTACCCTATCAACGTGAAGGATTTTCTACGGTGCGTGTCGCTGCAGGAAGTTCACTGTAGGAAGTTCACGTAGGGTCAGTTTAAATAATGCAAATGTTGGATGCTCAGTCACGAAACTTTGTAAGGGAAGCTCCTTGGTGTGGTTCAGATGTGGCTTGTCCCCACCAAAACTCATATTGAAATGTGGTCTGTGTAGCTGTGTTTGAACATGGGGCCTTCAAGAGCACGTTAGCCTCTCTCATTACACTGGATTAGTTTTCACCAGAGTGGATTGTTATAAAGGGGTCAGTTCCTTTGTCCCCTCCCTCTTTTCTGCATGTGCCCACCTGCCACTCTCACAACCCTCCCACCAATGAGATGCCATCCGCCCTCATTCATGACAGCAGGAGACCCACGCAGTCAGATTAGGCTACCTGATCTCAAATTTCCCAGCCTCCACAATTGTGAGTCAAATAAACCTCTTTACAAACTATCCAGTCTCAGGTATTCTGTCATAGCCACAGAAAACAGACTGAGACATTTTCACCTCTTTTACCCGAGACCCACTCAAAGACATCAGGTGAGTTTTGAGTCTCACATCCTTGTTCCCAAGGCGTGTCCGTCAGATGTGGGGAGGGATGTTTCTGTGTGTGCACTCACTTACTGAAGAAGTACGAGATCACCGTGACTGAGACACACATCTGTGTGTGAGGAAGGACACTCTTGGGAGTGCGGAGGGTGTGTTCCCTCCCGCACCCGCCGGCAGGAGCTGGGGGTTTATTTTTCCTCCCATCATTGCTGGTTCTTCTCTGCTCCCCACTTCAGAAGAGGCCTGGCCCTTGCTGCACAGCCATGCCCGGCCTGGGATAACCCTGGGCAGGCGTTAGCTTTCCAGAGCGATCCTGGCCCTTTCCACGCGTCTCTGGGTAGCAGTGCAGGGGCCAGCCTGAGTTGCCCTGGGGGGTCGTGCCTTCTCCCCTGAGGCTCCCCCCCAGCAGGGAGCCCTGGGCCACCCGCACTGTGGGGGATGTGCCTAGGTGGCCGCCCTGCCTTTCCCCACAGGCCACCTGCCGCCTGCTGCAGCTTCCTGGGGGGGGGGGGGCAGGCAGGCCTGTCCCTGGGCCCAGCTGGCGGCCGCCCTGTGGCTGACCTTTCCTGGGGCATGCCCAGCACGTTGTTCACTGCTGGCCAAGGTAGGTGACGGGCTACTGGGCTTCAGTGGAGGGCAGAGCTCGCTCCCGTGTGCCCAGGAGTTACACAATCCTAGCGGGGAGGCGGGACACAGGAATCGCTGTGGAGCTGGCGCGGAGGTGTCTGATGTCACCGTAGTTTTACTGGCGTCTGTGATGCATCCTTCTGGTTACAGGGGTGACCTGGTTCCACATGTGTTGTGACTTCAGGAATCTCAATAGATCTGTGTAGCGGCCCCTTCTCGACCTCGGTAGGTAGGAGCACGCCCGTCGCGGGTGATCCTCTTCTCCTGGCTGTGACCCTGGGCATGTTTCTGACATTTAAACCTCGGACTTTCTCATTAATAAGTGGGTTACACTAGTAACCATTGCCTAGGCTTCTAGGGAGTGTTGCAGGTCAACATATTAATAAAAAATATGCCATTGTCCAGCATGTGCCAGGTAGTTTGGTAAAAGGAAGTTTCTGGGGTTCTTTTGTTTTTATTTTCAGTACCGGGGATTGAACCCAGGCCTCATGCATGCTAAAGAACTCTGCCACAGAGTTAAATACCCAGTCCCCACTTTAAAATATTCTTTAAATTTTGAGACAGGATCTCACTATTTTATGGAGGCTGGCCTCGACTTACAATCCTCCTGCCTCATCCTCCCAGAGGCTGGGATTGCCGGTGTGCACCATCACACCCTCCTATATATTCTATTGTTGTTGTTAAAAGCACAAAAACAGACCTGTGCCCCCTGGGTAGGCCTCCCTCCTCCTACCTGTTCTTCCCTCTACCTCCCCACCCACCTGTCCGCATTGTGTACTGACTGCCAGGCTGTGTTGAAACACTTTGGTGAGCATGGAATTTACGCACATAATTTGGTTGCTGTAAAGACCATTTTCTTGGAAGCCTGTTGTCCTGAAGCGGGTTTGCGTTTTATTTACGAGACCCAGGCCGTTTCCACACCCCGGTTCTCCTGGCAGGGCACTGTGCCTCGTCCTGCCCTTCCACTCCTTTCTACCGGGGCCTTCAAGGATGGCAGCAGCCACTCTGAGGGCCTAGGTCTCCGCCTGCAGGACAGGGGCCTGGCATGAGGGTGGCGGGTGCCCACGTGGCCAGTGTCAGGATTCGCAGCCTTGGCTCCTGAGGGAAGAGGTCTCTGTGAAGAGGAATCCAGCGGCCACGTTCCAACAGCAAAGCGCCCAGCCGTTTGTTGGCTGTGGCTCAGGCCGGCGGCAGGTGGGGACGTGAGGGCGCAGGCAGTGTTGCTGGAGCGAGCAGGACGCGTCCCAGGTCCTCGTGGCTTGGTTCCGAGAAGGAGCAAGCGTGGCATTCTGGAGAACTCCTGGGAGGTTGAACTCCCGAGTGGCCAGCCGTGACTTGCAGGACTCTTGCGCTTTGGGAAGGTGGGTTGGGGGCGACCAGGGCAGGTCCCAGGAGCAGGGAGTCGTCAGCTGGGTTGGGGAGAGGGGAACGGCAGCAGGAACAGGGTCGTGACCCGGGGCCTGGCGAGGTGGAGGTGGCCAGGAGCCCGGCTTAGGGAGTGTGGGGGATACCCTGGAGCCTGTACCCCTGGGCTGGAGAGGTGAAGTTTTAAAGTCGTGATAAGTAGGTCACGTTCTCGGCCCGGCGTCTTATTTTGCATCTTGGCGGTGCTCTGGGAGCCGATTACTGTAAGGTGCTTAAGGCTCCGTGTGGACCTGGCGGTGAGTCTCTCCCTGAGGCCTCTGTAAGGCACGGAGGGGCCCGGGGGTCGGAGGGCGCCCAGGTGGGTTCCAGGCATGGAGGGTGAGAGCCCCTGCTCAGGTGGGGTTCTGGGTGGGCGGACCCCTCTGTGCCGCCTCCCGGGGTGCGTGTCCATGGAGGGACTGAGCGGCAGAGGCGAAAGCCAGGCCCAGGTGTCGCCTGAGTCTCAGAAATGGCTGTGGCCCTGCGGTGAGCACAGGCCCTTCTGCACCCCCCGCGCCAGGCCCAGCGGCGGAGGGGTTTCTGCCTCTGGCCTGTCGGATGCCTTTCTGACTTTCCCAGCAGCTGGTGGTCACTGTCACAGCACCCACTGCTGGTCTCACCCCGAGCCAGTCTGAGGACACAGGGCGAGAAGTGGCCTTGTGTCAGGAACAGTCCCTGGGGGCCCTTCCTGTGCCACCTGCCAGGCCTGCCTCTGGGGAGGAGCAGCCAGCCTGTTTGCCCAGAGGGTGCGTCGCGATGGCTCTGTCCCTGGTTTGGAATTCCGTCCAGGGCTAGAGTATTTCTGGAAGCCTTGCTCAAGGATTGGAGGACACAGGTGAAGGGCAGCGGGAGGTCAGGCCCTCGCCGGCCTCTGTGTGTGGTTCCTTCTCAGTTTTCTTTCCAGTGTTTGTTTGTTCTTGCCGGTGGCCATCCTTGAACTTGGAGTGCAGGTGTACTCTCTGCCCCCCCGGCTGGATCCCGTGGTCATGCTGAAACCTTGTCCTCAGGACACTGCTTCTCTCCACGCTGGGCCCAGTGTCTCAGAACTGGGGGCTGCAAACAGCTGTCCCTGAGGGTGACGCACACTGCTGTGGGCAGGTCTTCTGGGAAGTCCTGGGGGCTGGACCCCGGCTGTGCCAGCTGGTGTGGGGCGCGGGGCACCGGGCCCCGGGGGGGCATCATGCCTCCTGTCTCGGTAGGGTCCAGTGCCTGGGTTCAGCGCACCTGGAGAGTGGGCAGGGCAGGTTGGCTGCCCTGGTGAGGCAGGCGCCTCTGCCGGTCAGTGGGAGGAAAGCCGGGAGGGCGCAGACCTGTGGGAGGGGCGGTCAGTTTTCAGTCTTGCTGCCTCCTGGGGGCTCCGGCTCCAGCACCATGAGCTGGTGAGGGTGGCCCTGTCTGTGCGTCTGGTGACCTCAGCCAGGAGGGAGGAGAAAGTGGGGTTCCTCTTGCCCTGGGCCCCCAAGTGCCCCGGGAGGTGGGGCCTGGCAGGGGCCCCCAGCGCCAGGAGGAGGTGGGGGAGGTTCTGCCGTGTGCTCTCTGAAGTCCTGGGAGCTGCAGCCTCGGGCACTGAGGGATGAGGCAGCAGCCAGCTGGTACAGATGGCCAGCATCCAGACATAGCTGGCCTGCCTGAGGGAGCCGCCGGGCCGCCGTCCCCGAGGGCCCTTCCTCTTTGCTGTGCTGACACGGAGCCACGGCCACGGTGCCAGCCTGGGCATGGTGTGGCTGGGACTCAGGGAGGGCCAGCACTGGTGCCTTTGGCCTCCTGCCTTGCCGAAAGGTGGCCGGAGGCGGGCAGGGGAGGGACCTGCAGGCAGGTCACACAGGGACGACCTGTTCCCAGGCCCCGTAGCCAGGGGAAAGGCGCGCACTGCAGACGGGTGAGGGAGGCAGCGAGGGACAGGCAGGCGGCTGAGCTGACCGCCTCCTTGGCTGAGCTGTGGCCCCGGTAGGTGAGCCGGCAACCTGGGGGGCTGAGCCGGGGACACTGGAAGGTGGGCCTGGCTTCAGCGAGGGCACTGAGGACGATGGTCTGGTCACAGGAAGCTGGACCCTGGGCAGAGCAGATGGGGCAGCACAGACGGGGTGGGGGCACCGTCCCTTTTTCTGGGCCCCACCCCGTAGATAAGGATAATGCTCCGCCCCACACAGGTCACTTGCCAGCTCCTTGTTTGTGAAGCTAAAAGGTGAAAACACCCCCTGGGGAGGGACGGGCACTGTGGATTCTGCCGGGCCTGGGTGTGGGGCAGCAGGGCCAGAGCCGTGTGGACTGTCACAGGGCCACCTCCGGACACAGGCAGGCTCAGGGACGCGAGTGTGTGCCACAGGTGGGCCACACACATGGGCATGTGCACAGACCGGGGGGTGGGGAGCCCGGACGCTCAGTGTGCCAGGGGAAGACGAGCCCACGCGTGGGTGTCGGGCGGTGTCGTTGGGAATTTGGCGGTGGGCATCTTGAGGGGGACAGCAGGACGCCCTTCTGCTGGCTCCAGGAGGGGTGTGGAGGAGCCTCTCTGCTGCCCTGTGTGTGCGGTCACTTGAGCATTCAGGACAGACTGCTGCAGAGCCCACGGCCGTCTAGGGCCCCGGGAGCCTCCCCGAGGTCCTTGCCTCCCCAAGTCAGGACTAGCTTCCTCCCGCCTCACCCCACCCACCCAGCGCTCCCCCGCCTGGTGCCCTGGTGCCCTGGCGCGGTCTGTGGGGGCAGGTCTCCTTAGCAGCCCAGGTCTGGACGCTGAGGCTGGCACATGGGGCTGCTGGGCCCTTAGCTTGACGGCCCGTTTGCTCTCAGTGTTTCACAGAGAGCCAGTCGG
>NW_026000001.1:2400759-2441944 GCF_001458135.2 Marmota marmota marmota | reverse complement strand
CCACCCACTGTGGTTTGCTGGGCTCTCCCCGGTGGCCGCAGGAGGCAGTGTGACCATCATAAATGACTTAAAGCACTGGGTGTTACAACGGGTGGAGGGGAGGGCGGGGTTTGCACTCAGTAGATTTGCACATGGAAGTGGGCGTGGTCGCCTGTGGTCCCGGTGACTGGCAGTGGGGGTTGAGGCAGGTGGATGGCAAGTTCAAGGCCAACCTGGGCAATGAAATGAGACCCTGTCTCAAACGAAAGGGCTGGGAACACAGCTCAGTGGTGCAGCACCCCTGGCTCAATGCCCGTGTCACCAAGAAAAAGAGGGTATGGCTTCGCAGTTGGCCAGGCTACGGGAGCTTGTGTCACGCCTGCTGAGTGGCACTCAGTGTTGTCAGGTGCCGTGCAGATTGCTCCAGGCGGAGGTGGGGCCAAGTGCGGTGCGCCTCTGCCAGCTTGCTCTTCCCAGGAGACAGCGGTAGCAGAGGGTCTGGTTCCCAGGTGTGTCTTCCACCCTGGCCTCATGGCCAGATGCACCTGTGTCCCGGGATTTCTGCCCAGCGGCCCCTGGTGACACTTCAGACTCTCTACACTGAGCCCCTTTCCTGCTGGGGAGGAGACTGCCACACCTTGGCTGGAGCTAAGGCCCTGGGGTGTGTCCCTGGGGTGCTTCTCGGCACGCCCAGCCTAGTGGGTCCTCCCCCCCCCACTGCCACCACCCAGGGCCAGGCCGTCTGCCCTCTCCTGTGCAAGACGGCCTCAGTGTCTGTTGGCCTCCCCTCCCCTCTGCCTCCTCGCTCCTTATGGTGGCTGGGGGTCTCCAGAGCAGAAATGGGAGCAGGTGCCCCTCTTGGAAGCCCCTGCACAGAACCCAGCTGCCTCCAGGAGCTGTGCCCTTGACCCCGGCCTCCTGTCCTTGCTCACTGGCCACAGGTGGGCCACCTGCCTTTGGTCTTGAGGGGCTCCTGGGTGTCAGGGGCTCCTGGGAGTCCTGACAGGCACCCTCTTTCCTCCCTGCACCCCAGTGCTCTCAGGCGTTACTTGATTGATCATTCCTTGCTGCTCTTGCCTGGGGGGCACTTCTGCTGGGGTCTGGGCCCCTCGTGCTGCCTGCAGGAGGCCAGCGGATCCTTGCTGAACGAACAAGCCGGGGCCTCTCCAGCACTCGCTGATGTGGACTCTTTTCTGTGTTTGATGGCTGAAGGCTAAGCCCGCTGGACCTCTGTGGCCACCTGTTGGTTTGGTAGGTCCTCCTGGTGGCCTTTGGTGGGCCTCGGCGGGCTCAGCCAGCACCAGCGGTCACCACTGGGGGTGCACACACCAGTGTAGATCTCACTGTGGCTCTTGATGGTTTTTTTCTTTTACCTTTTTTTAAAAAATCCATTTAGTGCTTTGTGGTGTACAGTTTGGAGGGAGATGAGGAGGCCATACACTCTCAGAAGTGGGGTAGCAGGAGCAGGCTGGCCTGCCAGGGGACATGAGGGAAGAGGTGATGCTTCTGGGTGTGCTGAGCAGGCGGGATGGCAGTCTGAGACGACGGCAGGAGTGAGGGCGGCCGACCAGGGGTCCTTCCCTCTCACCCTGTCTTTTGGCGGGGGGGTGCTGGGGCTGGAGCCCAGGGCCTCGTGCATGCTGGACAAGTGCTCTGCCACCGAGCCACATCCCAAACCCTTTTATTTTGAGATGATGTCTAGCTAAATTGCCCAGGGTGGCCTTGATTTGGGGATCCTCCTGCCTCGGCCTCCAGAGTTGGAGTCACTGGGATTGCAGGCGTGTGTCGCTGTACCTGGCCCGCCGTGGACTTCTGAGAGCCCTTCCTTAGGTCACCAGTGAAGCTAGTGGAGCAGTGCGGGTCTGGGACAGAGTGCTTCCTGATGAGAGGTGGAGGAGGCGGAGGGGGAGGGGGTAGGGGGTAGGGGGAGGAGGAGGGGGAGGCCCGCTCCGTCCTGTGGCATGTGGCACGTGTTTTGGGGGATTCTGAGAGTGATCCCCACGGAGTCCTTGGGTACTGTCCGGGAGCTGGGGTGGTTTCTCAGAACAGGACAAATGCATTTGGCACTGGATTATATCCCTGCCTGAAGACCAGGGCGCAAGGCCGCTGTGGCCGCACTTGTGGGTGCTCGGTGCGTTCCGGCTGCCTCCGGGGTTGGAGAGTGCCTGTTCCTGCCGTGGCTTCCTGTGTCTGCCGGCTGGGCTGATGTGCTGGCAGGGGTGAGGTTCCCTGGGACGGGCAGGGCACAGGGGCACCGGGACACCGCCGTCATCTTGGGCCTCTCAGTGAAGGCCACGAATGTACTGTGCTGGTCGCACCATGGTGTCACGGGTGGGGACACTTGGATCTGTTCATGAAAAGCGTGAAGTCCGTTAGGCGGGGAGGAGGGAAATCAGCACTGTCCCCTAACATGGGGGCCCTCCCGGCCTCTGGTAATGTGCTCCACTGTGTTTCCCGTCCTCCAGGTAACCTCCAGACATGGCAGAGGCTCACCAAGCTGTGGCCTTCCAGTTCACCGTCACTCCCGACGGGATCGACCTCCGCCTGAGCCATGAAGCCCTTAAACAAATCTGTCTCTCGGGACTCCACTCCTGGAAGAAGAAGTTCATCCGATTCAAGGTCTCCGATATTTAAGTTCTCTTGACACCTTCTGTCCGCATGCCAGTGGAGAATCAGTGTTTCACACGGGTGGTCAGCACTGGATTCCTGTCCCTGGAGTCCCCGCACAGATATATGAGCAGATTGAATTCTTGGCCCATTCTGAGAGGCAGGGAGAGCCCTGCGGCTCACTGGAGGGCAGGTGGGGCAGCCGGCTCAGAGGGGAGTCCCAAGCCAAGACTGGGACACACGTCTGTCCCCTGCTCCGAGGCGGAATCCTGTGTCTTGTTGGGAAAAGGTCTCTCCAAACTGCAGTGAGTTCAGTAGCTGGCCTTGCTGATGAGGGTCCTCATGGGATCCCAGCCCAGTTCAGGCCACGTGTCCTCAGCCACGGTCATCCAAACAAGTAGGAACTTAGTCCTTTTAAAGTAGGGGTCTTGATTTCTTTATCTTTTGCTTTTTCTTTTGTTGCGGTGTGCGGTTGGAACCCCGGGCCTTGAGCACGTCAGGCCAGCGCTCTGCCGCTGAGCCACACTCCCAGCCCAGTGTTAGTTCACGTATTAAAAGTCCCACCGGGAATCAACGTGTATTTGAACACATTCAGGCTACGACATGGAGCCGGGAGGGAGCCCAGCCCTGCCCGCCGCCCACTGTCCAGGGCTTGGTTTCCTGGCGTCCTTCTGTGAGGGGGCTCTTGGGAGACCCCCTGAGCTAGAGCAGGGGTCAGCCAGTGAGTCCCTGGAGCCAGCCCTGCTGCACGGGTGTCCCTGGGCTCCAGGTGGCCTGGCGGTGCTCCACCCAGCACCCCCCACTGATTCTTTTTACATTTTTAGTTGTAGATGGGCCCAATACCTTTATTTTATTTGTTATTTTTACGTGGTGCACTATTCTTGCTGAGAGCGGCAAGAGTGGTACAGGTTCAGCCACGCAGGATACACCCTGCGGACGGGCCAGCTCCTCAGTGCTGCGTTGGAGGACAGTATCTGCACCAGGGGCCACCGGGGCCACCAGGGCTGCGTCAGGTGCAGGCCTCGGTGTGGATCTGGGGCTGGGTAGACCTGGTGAAGAGGAGGTGTTTTATTCCAGCACCTTCCTCCTATAGGCAGTTGGAGGTCAATGCTGCTGACCTGTGGGGGGTGCCTGTGCCTTCTGAGCAAGTTGAGACCTTGCTGGGACTTTGACCTTGTTCTCTGGGTCAAACCAAAGCCTTCCTAAGAGGCTTTGTTGTGGGGGTGGTTCCTGAGGTGCTGGGATGGAATCCTGGGCCTCGTGCTTGTAGGCAAGTGCCGTGCCACCGAGTGACACTCCTGCCGGAGAACGTCTCTTAATTGGAGCTCTCCAGACATACAGCAGAGTGGCCCCTGCTGCTCCTCCTGGTTTCTCGGGGTCAACATTTCGCCAGTTTTATTTCAGGGGATCCTTTTCCCCTCAACGCCCCCTTCTGCCCCCCAGAGTGATTTCCAGCAGATTCCCCACGTGGAGCGAGGGCTCCTGGAACACTCAGGGAGCAGTGCAGGGTGGTTTTGCAGCTGGGGGCTCGGGCATCCTGGGCAGTAGCAGGTTGGGGTAGGACCTCACGGTGGCCCAGGGATGTCCCTCACCAGCCGTGAGCCAGACTGGGAGGAACCTGACATCTGTATGGTGAGCTAGTGCCTGGGGCGATGGGTGTCCTGGGTCCCTCTTGGGGACTGTGACAGGGAAGGTTCTGGCTGGGAAGTTGAGGAAGACTGGACGCAGGTGGAGCAGCTGTGACTGACAGGCTAGCGCTAGGGTGCCCAGTTGCCCACGTCCTCCCGAGTGCCCGGCGTCCGGGGTGCAGTGGTGGTGGCCCTGGAGGGCGTGGCTCACGGCTGGCCTGTCTGTCTAGAACGGCATCATCACCGGCGTGTTCCCCGCGAGCCCCTCCAGTTGGCTCATCGTGGTGGTGGGTGTGATGTCCTCCACGTACCTCAAAGTGGACCCCTCCCTGGGGATGATCGCAAGAATCAACCGGACCCTGGACACCACGTGAGTAACCCTGCCCCATCTCCAGCCGTCCAGAAGGCTGCTTTCCTACTGTCCACGTTCCTTGTCCCTTCAGATGCAGTGACTGTCACTGCTCCGCGGGAGGGAAGCGTTAGCCGTTGCTTGCAGGTTGGCTTCTCCCACTTCCTGGGCTGGAGTGGAGGTTCCCCTGGGGCTTGGGACCTTGTGGCCTTTCCTCTGCAGACCTGGGTGGGAAGAGTGGTGGGGACAGGTCCCTGCTGGAGGTGTCTGTCTGCCTGAGGCCCCTCAGTGGCTGCACACAGAGCCCACAGTGTCCTCACAGGGAGTTTCTGCCCCGGGCTGGTTCCAGTGTGGCCACGTCTGCACATTTGTGGTCAGCGCAGCCCCGGTTTGGGGTTCCTGCACTGATTGCCATGGGGCACTTGGAGTGGCTTAGCCCCGCCCCCCCCAGGAAGCCCCCCGCCAGGCCTATACTTGGAGTCAGATTTTTCTAGGTGCTTGGAAACAGGCTCTGCTCCACCAAGAAATAAGACCCAGGCTGGTGTGTGAGTCGGTAATTTTCTTGAAAAAGTCCCTCAGTCCCCGGGGTCTCCTGCGGCCACATTCCACACACATCTCTTCTTCCTTCTGTGGTGCTGGGGACGGAATCCAGGACCTCACATGTGGGTGCTGGGGCCGGAACCCAGGGCCTCACACATGCTGGGCAAGTGCTGACCCCTGAGCCGCAGCCCAGCCCTTGCACGCATTTCTCAGCCACCTGTGGTGTCTGTTGTGTGCCCAGTTCCCAACAAGATCCTGACCCCACCCAGGGTCTTCAGGTCAGACCCTGTGCTACAGTGACCTCTCATTAGGGTCCCCCTGCTACCGACAAGGAAATACTCAGAGATGCAGGGTCCCCTCAGGGGTCAGGGAAAGAGGTAGTGCGTGGGGTCCCTGGGATCCAGACCCAACTCTGCCTAGTTCTGAATCTGTGCTTCCTTCGGTGTCCCTCAGAGCCCTTTCCCTCCCACCAGAACCTTCTAAGAGACAAACCACAGTACAACCAGCTGCCTCAGTGACGTCCACCTGCTCAGATGCAGAACACCTGGGCTTCGGTCCCTGGTGCCCTGGTGCCTTGCAGCCGAGCACCTGAACACACGTCTTTGTTCTCTGGTTTGAAAGCCCTGCGGTGTCAGGAAGGGTCCCTGGCTGTCCCCACCAGGCGTTCCATTCGGCTTCTGCTTGTTTTTATGGAGGAGCACAGTAGGCCGGTGACCAGAGGAGTAACGACCCAGGTCCTCCTGGGGCCCGGGCCTCCTCTTTGGGCCAGCAGTGCCCGTGGCGGGTGGGGGGGCGGGCCACGCTGAAGCGGAGCTCTGGGTCTCCTTCATGGTCTCCCCGCTCCTGGCCCTGTTCCCTCAGAAAGGGGTAAGGAAATAACCTGGACAGTGTGGCCAGGGCTGGGGCTCAGCCTGCAGGGCCCCGGTTCCACCCCAGGTGGCCACAGGTGGACAGTCTCAGCAAACCACTGATTTGGTTGTGCTGACAGTGTGCAGTGCGCGATGAGGTGCGTCAGCCTGGCCCTGAGGGTATTCCCAGGACACTGAGTGGTGCCCCGGCTCTTGGCCTCTGCTTTTTGACTCCCTCCGTGCGGGAGTCCGCTGCAGCCTGCTCCCTAAGCGGACACTCAGAGTGAGCAGGAGGGCTGGCTCATGCCTTCAACAGATAAACCTTCCCAGTCATTTGGGTGGACACACTCCTGGCCTGGGCCCCGGCCAGCTTCCTTGTCTGCCAGGGGACTGGGAAGCCGTGGTAGGGACTGCTGCTGTCTTGTCATCACAAGAGCACGTGGCAGACCTTGCCTGTGGCCAGCCTGCCTCCTGTCTCCCTCCAGCCAGGGGCCATAGCCCTCGGACAGCTCACACAGCTCACAGCTCGGGAGCTTGGCCCGCCTCCCTTCATGCTGCCTGGGGTCAGACACTTAGTGTGCTCCCTCGCGTGGGCGGACTCTCCAACCTGGGCTCTGTTTAGAATCCGCCAGCTCTTTACAGGCTTTCGTAATCTGGCCGTTATAAGATTTGTGTCTTGGCCCTATTTTGGTAAACTGGGTCATCCCTGGTCCAGATTTAGAAAGGCCAGGCTGAGGGTCAGCATTTTCCAGCCCCAAGTACTGTCCTGGAACGTCCTGGGGGGCTCCAGTGACCCAGGCTGCTGCTTTTTCTTTCTTGGCCGTGCTGGGGGCAAACCCAGGGCCTCATTCATGCTAGGTAGGCGCCCTTCCCTGAGCTGCACACCCTGCCCCGCGCTGCCACTTCCCAAGTGCGGGCCTTTGAACCGTGTGGGTGTCATCTCTGTGGCTTTTCGTCCTTGGCAGCCTGACAGGGATCATGTTCCTCAAAGGAAAGCCTTTGCCATCCAGGTACCTCTGTGTATGTAGACAAAATTCTGAGCATATTACTGAGTGCAGTGGTGCATACCTGTAATCCCAGTGACCCTGGAGGCTGAGGCAGGAGGACTGCAAGTTTGAGGCCAGCCTCAGCAGCTTAGTGAGACTGTGTCTCAAAAAGTAAAAAAGTGCTGGGGATGTGGCTCAATGGTTAAGCACCCCTACATTTAATCCCCGGTATTAAAAAAATATACTGAATATGTCATTTATTTATTTATGCTAAAATACTCTTTGATTTTTGTGAATTGAACCTCTAATATAGTAATATAGTACCTAGAAATCTAAGATATAAATAATCTTAAATATAGCTTCTTAAATCCCTAAATCTAGGTTTGCTTATACATCAGATTATCAGAAAAGATTGTGTAGTTTTCAAGTAAATACTACAGTTGAACACTAGATTTGACAGTTTATAGAAAAATACAAATTTTTAAGCAAATTTGTATTTCACCTTGAAGATAATTTGTTTCTGGGTCATTGTTGAATACATTGTTAAACTGATGGCTTCAAACATTGGATATGTTCAGGTTGTGTAGATTGTTTGTCTTTTGAAAAACACCTTTTTTCAATATCTTGCAGTTTCTAAGCAACTAACACTAAAAACCACAAAGTAGCTGTATTTCATCTATATTTTTTCTTGCAGTATCTGCAGTTTTGTTTTTAACTCTCTCGAGTCTCACAGTCACACTATTTGGCTATTTTGTGAGTGATGAATCTCCTCGACTTCAGTCCTCGTGAGGGTTGGCACCATCTCGTGTTTCAGGTCCCACTTTTACCATGAAGCACAACCTTTTCTGTCTCAAAGGAAACATTTTTGTTTTTCTGCATAGTATTTGAATGATCATCGTATGTGATCCAGTCATTTTTTATGCATGATAAATATTCTATCTAGACCAAAAGCAAGCTCTTTTGATAGTTCAGGTAGTACTTGTTTTTTTTTTTAATTTTTTTGTTTATATATGACAGCAGAGTGTATTACAATTCTCATTACACATATAGAGCACAATTTTTCATTTCTCTGGTTGTATACAGAATACATTGACACCAATCCGTGTCTTCATACATGTACTTTGGATAATGATGCCCATCACATTCCACCATCATTGCTAACCCCCGGCCCCCTCCCTGCCCCCCCCACCCCACTGTCTAGAGTCCGTCTCTCCTCCCCTGCTCCCCTCCCTACCCCACTGTGAATCAGCCTGCTTGGGTCAGAGAACACATTCGGCACAGGGGGTTGTTGTGACAGATGATTTTGTGGGAGTAATAGCAACATCCAAAGGTCCCTTTGAGTGGGAAAAAGTGATCATGAGCAGAAGAAAAAGGCTTGGAATCCCAGTGCGCACCTCGGCACGCCCCGCCCCACCATGTGGCTTTCCCCTGAGGGGCCCCCTACACCCAGGTGGCCCAAGTCAGCCCACCCAGGCACATGTGCGGGTCATTGTTTTAAGGGATGGCGTCTCTCTGGGGTGCCCAGGCGGGTCTTGGACTCCCGGGCTCCCGGTAGCTGGGGTGCAGGGCCACGCGGAGGTCCTGGCCAGGAGCTGGCTCATTTTGGGGGAGAGGGGCGGACTTTGAGTCTGGAGGGGATCCTGAGCTGTCTTCCCTGTTCTCCCGAGGAGCGGCTCTGGTCCAGGCGGGCGGCCTTCTCCCGTTTCTGTCCCTGGAAAGCAGCTTTGCCCCGTGGCCCACCCCGTGGCCCACCCCGTGGCTCACCCCGTCTCGCCGCCCCTCCCCCACCCCACACTTTGGCGTCCTGTGTGGTTTGTCCCCCCAGCAACTGCATGACCAGCCAGACGAAGAAAGTGGTCAGCAGCGTCCTCTTCAGTACGGGCCTCTGGGTGGCCCTCATCGTCACCATGCGCTACTCCCTGAAGGTGCTGCTCTCCTACCACGGCTGGATGTTCGCGGAGCACGGCAAGATGAGCCGAGCCACCAAGATCTGGATGGTGAGAGCACGTGGCCTCAGGGGACCTCACGGGCGCCCCCTGGCACATGGCATGCCACGGCCTGACCCCTGGTTGCCCAGCCCTGCAGGCCGGGGGCAGTCCTCTCTGACCCGAGCGCCGCCTGCTCCGTGGGGACTGGCTCAGGTTTGGTTCAGGCCCCTGCCCGGGTCTGGGCAGCGTTCCCCACGCCATGTCGTCGGGCACTCGGGGTTTAGCTGACCCCTGCTGGCCGTGGCCCGGACCCAGCAGTCTCTACAGGTAACGGCTGAGCTCTGCCTGGGCCTCTGTCCAGATGCAGCCCTTCCACTGTCTGCATGAGCGCAGTTGTCTGAAGGATCACCCGTCCTCAGTGGGACTCATCTTAGGACTTCTCAGCCCTCCTCTTTGGGGTTCGGCCCCTGTAGGCCACCACAGGCCCTGAGTGTCCCCGAGTGTGCCTGTCCTCTTGTTGCTGGGTCCGTGGGCACCAGGCTCTTCGAGCCCAATCTGGGTCTTTGGAGCTGGGTGCTTAGTACAGAAACAGAACTTGGTTGATCCTCACTGTCTGCAGCGTCCTGAACGGTTTTCTTGAACTTGGTCACAGGGAGAGTCTCTCCAAGTCCCTGGTCCCCTGGAGCTGTCCTTGGTCTCCACGATGTGCTTGGAATCAGTGTGTGGGCGCTGCTCGCTCATCTGCCCCGCGGTCGGCACCCGACTGTTCTGTTCCGTCACCATGTGGCGGCCCCAGCCGTGGGCTGGGCCTGCTGCTCGGGCCTCCAGGGGGTCACCTTGGTGCCCAACCACCCCCCAGGGCTCCACTTTCCCCAGGACATCGGCTTTGTTCTTTGGCTGCACATTCTCTGATTGCTAGGGAAGCTGGACACCTAGATAGGAGGGAGACAGTGGCCCATGCGGAGTGGCCAGATGATGTCTCCTCGAGGGGCTGATCAACGTCCCCTTAGTGTGGCACTTGTGGCTGATTGACATCCCCCAGGGTGGTACTTGGGCCAAGCCGAGTCCCGTGGTGCCTCAGCACTGGAGCCACGCCGCCCATGCCCTAGGAGCACCTTTGTTCCTGTCGGCCTGAGGTGACCTCCAGCAGGTCCAGCCGTTCACCAGGGCCCATGGGGAGGGCGCGTTGTTTTCCTCCAGTTGAGGGACAAGGGGACTGCATCGTCCCCCCGGGGTTGGCTCCTGAGCCAGGCCAGGGCTGACCTCAGCCCCTGTTCCCGGAGCCTGAGCTGCCCTACACCCAGGGCTGCAGGGGAGGTGGGCGCAGTGCGTGGGGCTGGGCCCCAGCTGACCCTGCGGGACACGGGCAGCGGCATCTCCACGCTGGTCCAGCCTGGCGTTTCTGGGTTTCTGTGTGTGTTTGCCACGGCCAGCGAGGGAGGGGCAGAGTGTGGCCTGGAGGAAAAGCACCCCCTGCAGGCCCTCGCGAACTGTTGGCCATGTCCACGTCGGGAACTGGCCTTGGGTCTTCCCCGTAGCCACGTCTTTAAAATGTCACCTTTTCCTTCAGAGCATGGTCAAGATTTTCTCTGGCCGGAAACCCATGCTGTACAGCTTCCAGACGTCTCTGCCTCGCCTGCCTGTCCCAGCCGTGGAAGACACCGTCAGCAGGGTGGGTGTGGCCGGCAGTCCCGGGGTCCGGGTGCATCTGGTTCTGAGTCAGGTCGCGTCACCTGCTCTGATTGGCTTGCAGCACTGTGCCCTGTGGGGCCATTGGCATCGGTTCCGCTGTGAGGTTGTGTCTTGAAATGTTTCAGGGAAGGTTTCACGTTTCATAGAGAAACTACGGGGGCGGGGCGTGTTTTTTCAGCAGCTTCACTGAGATACAATTTACTTATTTAAAAAAACGTTTTTAGCTGTAGATGGACACGATGCCTTTATTTTATTTATTTATTTTATGGGATGCTGAGGATGGAACCCAGTGCCTCACACGTGCCAGGCAAGCGCTCTGCCCCTGAGCCCCGCCACGGCCTGAGATACAGCGTGCATCATGTACAGCTTCCCCGTGCAGTTCCGAGGTTTTGGAGTCTCACGTAACTGTCTCAAACGTAGCGTGTGTATGTTGCACTTGTGTGTGTGTGTGTGTGTTTGTGTGTGCACTTGTGAGACACGAGTCTATGTCTTCTCCTTCTGGAGTGTGGCTTCAGTGACGTTGGTTGTGTTCACCTCTGTCTGTAGCCAAACTCTCTCGTGGTCTCAGACAACCCTAAACCGTTGAGCAATGACTCCCGCTGCCCTCCCCCAGCCCTAGTGACCTCTGTCCCACTTTTTGCTTCTGCCTCTGCTATTCAGGACATTGCAGATAAGTGCCGTCTTACAGGGTGTGACTTCCTAGGCCTGGCTCAGTCCACTGAGATGTGACTTCTTTCTGTGTCCTGGAGATAGAGCCCAGGGCCTTGCACACACTAGGCAAGCGCTGCCCCTGAGCTGTCCCCAGCCCAGCCATCTCAGGTCCATCCATGCGTGGCCTGCGGGTGCATGTTCCTTCTTTGGCTGAAGAGCGTTCCTTGGTGTGGCGGACGGCAGCTCACCCTCCGTGGACGGTCCTCTGAGCGGTTGCCGCCACTCGGCTGTGGCACATGATTCTGCTGAGTGTCCACGGACAGCCTTTTGTTTTCCGGTTGCAGCTGGCCTGAGGTTATGTCCAGGAGAGGAGGAGTGTCCTCTGTTGATGGAGGGTAGTTCTACATAGACGGCTGCACGGCTTAAACCCTCACCAGCGTCTATGAGGGCTCCGTTGTTTCTTGTCTTAAGCTGGAAACTTCTGGGAGTCAGGGTTTGGACATTGGTTCAGTGACCTAGTCCCTATTTTCGGCAGGTCCCTTCCCATCTGTGCTCTCCTGAGTCCTCCCCTGTGTGGGGGCTGAGGCCACCCCACTGCGGCACCCTCTGGTGGAGGGGCCCAGGGCTCTGCAGGCCGGCGGTCGCCGAGGCCCCCTGCCCTGCGTGGCTCAGGCTCTGCCGCACGGCACGGTTGCTGTCTTGCTAAAGCACTTGGAATAAGCCTCCAGATGGGAGCAGCTGGCCCTTTTCAGAGGCAGGCCCTGCCCTCCAGCGCTCAGCTGGGCCCTGCGTTCCCAAGGCTGTTCTGGCCCCAGTGGGGCAGTCGGGAAGTGAGCTGCCCACGTAGGTGCAGGGGGGAGTGCCCGAGTGCCCTGCTCCCCGGTGCCCCTCCGTCCAGCGTCTGCTCTGTTAAAGCAGTGCCTGTCGGGTGTCTGTGCGCTGAGACCCTGACCCTGGGGCCTGGCCTGGGCCTGTCACGGTGGAGACAGCGCTGTCCTGTCACCTGCCTGGCCCTCCCCCATCTCACGGGCACCACCCCAGGTCATCATAGCGTAGGTGGAAACAGACCTTTGATTACAGGCCAAGTCATGGACAAGGGACTCTCCTGAGATCTCTGTTCACCAAGCGGTGACCTTGACGCTGTAGAGTTGACCCTGGTGGACTGGTGGTGATACAGGATTTGGGGAACTTTTTAAGCTACTGAAGGATGAAAGGGTTTTAAGTGTTTAGTTGTCATTAACCCCCAGGTCCTTCCCCAGCAGAGCGGTTAACTTTGGGGGCTGGTTGAGATCAACCCGGGGAAGGTTTTACAGTCTTTTGAACACAGTGTGACTTCTGTAGGCACAGGCGGGGGGCGCCAGGCCTAGATGCCCGTGTGTAACTGGCCGATGTTTCCTTCACTAACCAGTATCTGGAATCCGTGAGGCCTCTCATGAAGGACGGGGACTTCCAGCGCATGACAGCACTTGCTCAAGATTTTGCTGTCAACCTTGGACCAAAATTACAGTGGTACTTGAAGTTGAAATCCTGGTGGGCCACAAATTATGTAAGTATTTATATCCATAATGTTTCTTTCCTTTTTCTTTTTTTCTTTTTTGGTACCAAGGATTGAACCCAGGGGTACTTAACCACTGAGCCATCTCTCCAGCCCTTGTTTATATTTTATCTGGAGATAGGATCTCACTGAGTTGCTCAGGGCCCTGCTAAGTTGCTGAGGCTGGCCTTGAACTTGGATCCTCCTACCTCAGCTTCCAGAGCCGCTGGGATTACAGGCATGTGCCGCGGTACCCAGCTCCCAGCCCTTTTTATTTTAAGACAGGATCTAATTTGCTTAGTGTCTCATTAAGTTGCTGAGGTTGGCCTCAACCTTGCGATCCTCCTGCCTCAGCCTCCTGAGTTGCTGGGTTTACACCCGGCAACATAACATTAACTTGATGAAATTTCACCATATGAAAATGCAGATTTAGGGGCCAGGGATGACCGAGTTGAAGTCACAGTGTAGACTAGCCGGGCTCACCCCGGAGGACCTGGGTGCGGATGTGGTGACAGTTTGGCCTGAGAGCAGGTGTGTGGAGGAGGGAGCTGTTCCTCCTGCAGCATCGGGGCGCGCTGCCCGGCCACCTGCTCCTCCCCTCTGGTGGGGCTCCTTTGACCCCTGGAGCTTCTCCTCGCAGCCCTCGGGTCAGGGCTGGGATGTGGCTGGGTCCCGCCCAGCTCCCGGTCCATTGGCGTCTGCTCCAGGATGGCGTCTTGGACCCGCTGAGCTTCCTCGTAGGCGGGGAGGCCAGGGGAGACGTTTGGGGATGAAGCGGGGGGGCACAGTCCAGGCTTTGAGGACCACTCATGTGCAAGAAGAGGTGTCAGAAGTGACCCAGGTGGAGCAGGGGACGGTGCCAGTCGGGCATTGTGGCTGGGTGGGCCACTGTCGGGTGGGACCGTGTCTGTGGGTGCTGAGGAAGCGCTCCTTGGGTGACATCGGGTCGTTAATTTTAGAGAACAAGATAACGTGCAGTCCTCTAGTCCAGGGCCGTGGCTTTGACTGGTACCGGGTCAGAACCAGGGAGGGAACCCAGACTGCACCACGTCCCCAGCCCTTTCCATTCTGTTTTGAGACAGGGTCTCTCTCGCTCAGTTGCTGGGGGCCTTGCTAAGCTGCCCAGGCTGGCCTTGAATCCTCCTGCCTCAGCCTCCCAACCTGCCGGGCTCCGGGCGTGAGCTCTGCACTTGGCGAGATGCGGGCTCTTCCAGGGATACCCGGGGAGGGGAAGCCATCTGAGGGGCAGTTTGGGATCTTATCACCTTGTGCTGGGTGGAGTGCAGCGTCTCTGCCTGGACAGTGCTGGCTACTTAAGCAGGTCAGCAGGCCGCTGTCACTTGTGTTTTCACTGTCTGAGAAATGGAGGTGACCCACCTCCTGGCTGGGCCTCAACCTGAGACAGTGCGGTTCCCACTGTCCTGCCGTCTCTTGGTTTAGGGGCTCCATGCTCTGGAGTGGCCCCGGGAGACACTGGAGTCTTCCAGCGAGCACCAAGGGCGTCCAGGGCCGTGGCTCCCGCTCAGCCTCTGGCTGTCCCTGTTTTATTGCCAGGTGAGCGACTGGTGGGAGGAGTACATTTACCTGCGAGGACGGGGACCGCTGATGGTGAACAGCAACTACTACGCCATGGTGAGTCCGCCAGCCGGCTGCCGTCCACGGGGTTGTGGGGCAGCACGCGTCCTGCACAGGTGACCCCGTCAGGGCTCTGCTGGGTGCTGGGTGAGCTCAGGGGCTGCACCCCTGCTCCCGTTTCCCCCGCCCAAGTCTTCACCCCCTGGGGACGCCAGGCCTGCTTTCCACACCGAGGACCACGTGAGCATCCGTTTGTACCGGAGGTTGCTCAAGGTGCTGAGCTGCTGCAGAGAAGTCTGGACTGCAAATACAGGCTTCCTGCGAGCAGGACTTCCATGCCCCGTACCAGTGCCGCTGTTGCGTAACTCAGCTCGATGACATCTGCCTCACTCGCCCTCCGGGCTCATGTCCCTGCCTGCACCTGGGCTCAGCCCGTGGCTTGGCTGAGAGCTTGCACCAGGTGCTGACCTGGGCCCTCTTCCGCGCGAAGGCAGCTGCTGAGGAGCCGGGGCCGTGCTTTCCTGCCGCAGCCTTTGCCTGTGGACATGCGGATGACTGTCCCGGGGCCCCTTGGTTTGGCTCCAGGCCTCTGTTCAGTGACCGGCTGCCATTTCCTCCTCCTTCCCTTTCTGTTCTTCGCTTCCTTTATTTCCTCCCTCTCTTCCTTATCGCTGTCGCTATCATTTGCTTTTTCTTTTCATTTGTTTCTTTTGAAAAGTTTCCTTTCTCTCCTTTTCCTGACTGAGGAGAAGTGCCGGCGGAGCCTCACGCTCTCTCCCCACTCGTCTCCCCCACGCGGGCTTCCTGCATGGCCAGGCCGCGTTCCGCCGTGCCCAGCTGGTCCTCTGCCCTTCCGTCTGTGGAGAAGCGAGTCCGTCTCGCAGGCGAGCTGGCCACGCCCTAGACACGATCCTTCCAACCTCGGGTTCCTTCTCGTTCGGGAAACTTCCCGATTGTCTAGCTGCTCCTGGCTGAGTCAACTTGGCTCTGCTTTTCTTCCCGTGCATTCCGCGAGGACATTAGGAACAAAATAATGCGCCCAGGGGTGCTCAGGGGCTTGTGTGCTTTCAGAGCATGAGCAAAATAAAACCACCACCACCGTGAGACAGTGCCACCGTGAGTCACAGGTGGAGCAGGTGTGGTTGAGCCCTCGGAGGCCGAGGTGGAGCTGTCTGGTGTCCGCCTCCCATGACCCTCTCTTTGCCGTCGCCCCCCCTTCAGGAGATGGTGTACATCACCCCGACTCACATCCAGGCCGCGAGAGCGGGCAACACCATCCACGCCATCCTGCTGTACCGCCACAAGCTGGACCGGGAGGAGATCAAGCCGGTGAGTGGACAGACTGCGTCAGGAAGGTCCCCTGGCAGGGCTGGGGCTGGGCTCAGAGGCAGGGTGCTTCCCTGGCGTGTGTGAGGCACTGGGTTTGGCCCTCAGCACCACATAAAAAGGAATGAATGAATGGACAAATAAATGGGGTTATGTCCGTCCACAACTAAAAAGGGAAAAAGGCCCCTTAGCCGAGCACAGTAGCACACATCTGTGAAACCACGACTCAGGAGGCTGAGGCAGGATGACCACTAGTTCCCGGTCAGTCTGGGCAACTTGGTGAGACCCTGTCTCAAATTTCACAAAGGGCCAGGGCTGGGCACTGTAGTGTGCCACTGTGATCCCAGTGGCTCCGGAGACTGAGATAGGAGGATGACGAGTTCAAGGCCAGCCTCAGCAGCTCAGTGAGGCCCTAAGCAACTTAGCAAGACTCTGTCTCCAAATAAAATATAGAAGACGATCTGGGGATGCGGCTTGGCGGTAAAGCACCTCTGGTTCCATCCCAGTACAGACAATAGCAGTGAACACCCCAAACGAAGGGTCCGGCATGTTAGGCATGTTTCGAGGGCAGGGTCTGGTGAGTTCCTTGCACCCCTGCACCATGACCACAGTCGGGACAGAGTCTGCACGTCACCGGCAGTTCCCTCTGCTCCTTCCTGACCTTCCCTCCCGGCGACCTGACCTGCTCTCTGTCCTTCCGATTCGTTATAATCACCAGGGCTCTGTGCGGAGGGAGAGGAGGTCTGCACTCCTTTTATCTGTTTTTTTTCACCCTCGTGGGGTCGATATTTGGGGGCTTCTCTCTTGGGCGCCCTGAGTGGCTCCATCTCTCGTCCCTGAGTGCTGTGTTTTGCCCTGTTGGCTTCTGAGGGGACTGACACTGCGCGAGCTACTCAGGAGAGACCGTGTTCTCCCTAGATGTCCTTTGGCTCGAGTGTCAGAGTGGACGGACGGGTCTGGATGTGTTATTGTGAAGTAGCCGCAGGAGGCTGTGCCCCGGCCTGTGCAGGATGCCCCCTGCGACCCCCACCCTGGGGACGATGGGAAGACGCTGGGCGAACCCAGGGTGGGCCCAGAACACGGCCCTGGTCACCTGTGTGGTCTCGGCAGGCTCCTTTAAAACCTCCCGTGGCATTTTTGCTTGTTTGTTTGAAAAACGCTTTTGTTGCAGATCCGTCTCCTGGGCTCCACGGTCCCCCTGTGCTCCGCGCAGTGGGAGCGCTTGTTCAACACTTCCCGGATCCCCGGGGAGGAGACAGGTGAGTGGGGCCTGCCAGCTCCCTTTGGGAAACAGAAGTTGCCACCACTGGCTTGGAATAGGAGAGGGCCAGGAGGAGGGCCAGGGCCCCACTGAGGCAGGGCCTTTCCGAGAGTCGGGCCTCCTGTCTGTGAGGCGGGGCAGTGGGCCTGCTCCCAGGTTCTGGTCTCTGGCGAGGGCCGTCTCCTCAAGCGCCATTTCTAGGTCTTCCTTGGGCTTCTTCAGGCCCCGCTGCGGGTGTGTGCGGGGCTTGTTGCTGTGTGGATCGTGCCGCACGGGAGCTGCACCGCGGGTGGGCGCCCACCGCCAGCTGCTGGGTAGCGCAGAATCTACTGTCCCCGACAGGACGCCTTGATTGTGACAGGGAGGGTCAGCCGGCTGGCAGTGCTCACACTGTGCTGTGTGGGAGACCCCATTCCCCGGCCGTGCAGGTGGGGAGGTGCAGGTGGGGGGACATGGGCGCCCGAGGAGCAGGCCCGTGAGACCCCAGCAGGCTGTCGTCCTGCCTGAGCCTCACAGCAGCCCGTGCGCGTGTGAGCTCTGAGTGCCCGGCCGCCCAGGGCTGGTGTGCCCTGGGTGCCACGGGGCCTTAGTTTCCCTGTACAAAGCTGAGCCACTCAAGCACTCCCCGGGGCGGTGTGCAATCTCCAGGAGGAGGGGACACGTGCATGGCTTTTGTGCCAAGGGACAGAGCGGGTGGGTTTTGGTATCAGCGGGGGTCTGGGATGGCCCTCTCGATACCCAGGCACGACTGTTGCAGCTTACCTTAGGCCCCTTCATTCTGGGTTTTTTCCCCTTCAGTAACTTTTTAAAGGTGAAGAATGGAATTTTCACCAAAATTTAGAAAGAAGACAAAGCACTATTGTCACCGTGCCAGACTCAGTGTTGACATTTTTGGGGTTTTTGGTGCTGGGGATCCAACCCAGGGCCTCCCCCGTGCCGGGTGGGTGCTCTGCCCCGAGCTGCCTCCCAGCCCCTCATCGTTGACTGCTGCCGAGGTCTGCGCCTTCCTCTGGGAGTGGCTTGCCCAGCCCGCAGGGAGGGTCCCTGGGAATGGACCTGCTGGGCTGGACGGCGGCGGGCGTCTCCAGTCTCATTGGCGTTGACAGGTTGCTTACCAAGCGGTTTTGCCCACGTCCCCCTTAGGCTCAGATCCTTTGGTCCTTGTCCTGCGGACACCAGGCTCCCAGGGAGAGCAGCTGGCCGTGCTGACTGCTCGCTTCCTCCACCGAGCTTTGTGCGCGTGGCGAGGGCACTAGGGATCGAACCCAGGGGCATTTACCACTGAGCTACACCCCAACCTCCAGAGCTTTTTATTTATTGTGAGGCGGGGTCTTGCTAAGAGGTTGGCCTTGATCCTCCTTCCTCAGCCTCCAAGTCTCTGGGATTACAGGCATGCACCACCCTACCCGGCCCTTGGTCATTTTTATTCCTGTGTCTCATGCACTTTAAAAAGAAAAAAAAAAAAAAAAAAGAATGGCAGGAGCTGGGTTGTGGCTCCGTGGTAGAGCCCCACAGCACATGCGAGGCCCTGGGTTCGATCCTCAGCACCACATAAAAACAAATGAAGATATTGTGCCCAACTACACCTAAAAAATAGATATTAAAAAAGAATGGGTGGCATGTCTCACTCTTCGTGCCGAGTGGGGGTCTTGGCATAACGTGCAGCCACTTGGGGCAGCCGATGCACCATCCCCATCCCCAGTCACCTCTTCTTTCTAGAGCACTACTAGGTCTCCATCTTTCATAGTGAGTACGTTAGCATTAAAACTTGGGTGACACTGGTTCATGGGTCCCTGCTCTGGGACTCCTGTCTCTAGGGGCCCTTCCCTCCTCCTTCACAAGCATCTGTCTTTGCTCTGTTTATCTGTGGCTCTCCAGGTGCCTGGATTCGGCTCCCACGTGTGGTGTGAGCTGTGGCCGCGTCAGGCCTCACGTGGGGAGGGCAGCGCCCACAGCGGTCCTGCCTGGGGCCTGTGTGCGGCTGACTCCGGGCCTCGTTCAGTCTCTCCTCCTTCCTTCCCTTAGCGGTCTTGTCCAGACGTCAGCCTGCTGCTCCCCGCGGCTGTCTTGTTGGAATGGCCTTGGAAGGTGGAACGGGGTGGCGGAGAGTCGCCCCTGCCCCGTCTGCCCACCTGCCGCAGTGCTGGTTTCCTCCTCTGTTTGTCTGGGTCTTTTTTAAAAAATGGTTTCGTAAACTCTTGTGATTGCTCCTGTGGGGTCTTGCGTGTCTTTGGCTGGAGTTGCTCCTGGGTTCCTTGTTCTGTTTTGTGGGGCACAGGATTGAACCAGGGGTACTTAACCACTGAGCCACATCCCTAGCCTTTTTTAAAAAAAATATGTATGAGAGACAGGGTCTCCCTGAGTTGCTTAGGGCCCGCTAAGTTGCTGAGGCTGGCTCGGAACTCACGATCCTCCTGCCTCAGCCTCCCGAGCTGCTGGGATTCCAGGCTGCCCCACCGCGCCTGGCAAGGTTCCTCGTTCTGTTCCTCTTGAGTATATTTTTGAACTGTTGCTGCTGCCTGCTGTGTTCTGGGGCTGCCATTACAGATACCACAGATGTGGCGGCTGAAACTACACAAATGTGTCCTCAGCCGGCTGGAGCCAGGATCCCGTGCCGCAGGCCGGTTCCTCCCAAGGGCGGCCTCTCCCTGTACCCTCTCACGGTCCCTGTGTGTCTGTGTCCCATCTCCTCGTCTCACAGGGACCCCATTCCCATTGGCTTGGGGTCACTGTGGTGGCCTCATTGTACCTTCATCACCTCTTTAAAGCAGCTGTCTCCCAGGCCGTCCAGTGTGAGACCCTGGCGGCCTGGCGGCAGCTGAGGGAATGAGTGTCGTGGGGTCCTGGGCGGACCTCCCGCCTGGCAGGAGCCTTGCTCCTTTGGACAGCGGCAGGCGGTTGGCTTGGGCTTCTTCATGGCCCACCGTAGCTGCAGATGACAGGGTTTCTGTCCCCTCCCGGATCTTCTCTTCTCTTGGTGTTTCGCTGCCCCCGCGGGTCTCGGGTGGGACCTGGACAGCTGCGGTGCCGCGTGTCCTGTCTCTGCTGCGAGGTGTCTGCTCCCTGTAGCTGGTGGAAACCCTTCGGCCAGTTCAGGGGGCTTCCCTGTCCCTGGTGCCAGAAACCCCTTCAGAACGTGCCCGTGGGGCGGGTGCTGGGGCTGTCTCCAGGCTCCGCTGGTGTCCCTTCCTGGGGGGGGCCCTGGCCGTGTCTCAGGCGAGGTTGGCCACCTCTCCTGGCACTTGCCCTGTTGTTGGTGGCGGGTTCACCCCGTCTTCCCCGCCAGTCCCTGTGGCCCCTCAGCTGTGACCATGCATCCCCCTGAGCGGGCCCTGAGTGGGCTTGAGGCCCAGCCACAGAAGGACGAAGTACGCGGCTTTGGGGACGCGTCACTGCGTTCCTGGATGAGGAAGCTGAGCCTGGGGAGGCTGGGCAGTTTGCCTAGAGCCACACCCCAACGGGATGCCAGGCTCTGGGTGTCCCCTGCTTGAGGCTTGCAGAAGCCACCACCTGGGCTCCGTCACCTGGGAGGAGCCGTGCGGCCGGGTACGCTGGCAGGGTCGGGTGGCGCATCTGCTGCCCTGACCCGTACTCCGGTCCCCCCCCGCGCCCGTCCAGACACCATCCAGCACGTCAAGGACAGCAGGCACATCGTGGTGTACCACCGCGGCCGCTACTTCAAGGTCTGGCTCTACCACAGCGGGAGGCTGCTGACGCCCCGGGAGCTGCAGCAGCAGATGCAGAGGGTCCTGGACGACCCGTCAGAGCCGCAGCCCGGGGAGGCCAAGCTGGCCGCACTCACCGCGGCGGACAGGTGTGTGGCCCTCATGCTGCCCCGTGCTCTTCCTCACCCGGGTCTGCTCCGTGGGTGCTGTGGTGGCACCTTAGCGGGACCGAGCTGTAGTGGCTCTGCCTTGCTCCATGGTGGCAGGCTCCACTCCCAGCTGGTGGCCACGGGCACAGCTGGACTCTGTAGGGTCTTCTGCTTCCAGAACTTACTTAGGATGCTTCCCGGGGAGGGTGGGTGGGCCCGTGTGTGTGTCCCTGCCGGACACGAGGCTTGGGTCAGCCTGCACCGGGCCTGTTCCGTGGACATTCAGTGCGTCAGCATCACGTGCCAGGCTCGTGCCCTGCCCTGGAAGCCACGCAGGGGGACAGTGAGCTTCCGGGTTTCTGTTCTCACGACTAAAAGGCTCAGGGGTCACTCCAGTTGAACTGGGCTGACTGGGCTGCACAAAATAACCACACAAGAGACACAAATAACCTTTTTCTTTGGGGTCTCTGTGACGGCTCCTCTGACCTTAAGGGTCCGCAGGAAGAGAGAGCCAGAGCACGCGCTGACCCCTTTTATTGAGGAGAAGCTATTCAAATGAGGCCAGGGGTCAGGTTTCAGGGGGCTGAGTCTATCTTCATGATGTCCACTGTCAGCAGGTTGACTGACACCTGGGTAGGCCACACCCAAGGGCACAGTAAGAGGAGGGGACACACACAAGGCACTTCCATGGAAGGTTCTACCCTAAACAGGGCAAGGGGTTATGAAGGAACAGGTGAGCATAGCTTCACCAACAGGGCTGTAGCAAGACACACGCATGCAGGGGACACCGACCCTCGCACCCAAGAAGGGTGGGGAAAGCTCTGCCACATTTCTGCAACTGAGCGCCTCAGCACCGAGCCGGGGAGTGTGACTCAGTCATGTGCAAGGTTGGTCTCCCACAAAGAGCCCCTTCCAGCACATGGGGCAGCACTGCGGGGGGGCAGCCAGGAAGGTCCTGGACAGACGTCTCATGCAAGGGCCGTCACCAAGCTGCTGCAGGCATGGCCGTTCCCAACCCTATTTAATTGTCACCGCAGAGTACCCTGGGCCAAGTGTCGCCAGGACTATTTTGGACGTGGGAAAAACAAGCAGTCTCTGGATGCTGTGGAGAAAGCCGCGTTCTTCGTGACCTTGGATGATACTGAGCAGGGCTACATGCAGGAGGACCCGGAGGCGTCCCTGGACAGCTATGCCAAGTCCCTTCTGCACGGCAAGTGCTTCGACAGGTACCGTCCTTTCCTCCCAGATCGGCGCTCCCTGTGTCTGGGCACCCCTCCCCGGGGTCCACCTTGGAGCAGTGCGGCTCAGTCTCCTGCCCTCCACCTCAGGGAGCTCACAGCCTGAGCCTGGCAGGTCCAGACCCCCTCACCAGGCCCCAGGCCTTCCTGGGGGTGCTGGTGAGGGGTAGTGATTGCCCATTCCCTGTCCAGGAGCAGAAGGGGTGGACGGCACAGGGTGGGGGCGGACCTGGGAGTCAGCTTCGGCCTGACCTGCGGGTTGCAGGACCTTTGCAAGGCTGCTGCCCTCTGGGTCCTCCACTCCTTCTCTGTGAAGTGAGGCCCGCCAGCTCTGGCTGAGGAGGACCCCCGTCTCCCCGCTGGCCTGCTCTGGTCTCCAGGACACATGTGCTCACGTGTTCTCAGCCTGGGTGCGGGGAGCCACGGGTGCCTTGGTCCTGCTGGTGCCTTATCCTTGCTCCCCTGGAGCTGTCTGAGGGGTGGGGACAGAGCCGCTGGCTGTCCAGAGGGAAGCAGCCTGCAGGTCTGGGTCACCGCTGTCACTTGGACATGCAGTCCATGGTCACATGTGGGTCCCACAGGTGGTTTGACAAGTCCATCACGTTTATCGTCTTCAAGAATGGCAAGATGGGCATCAACGCAGAGCACTCCTGGGCGGATGCACCCATCGTGGGCCACCTGTGGGAGGTGAGTGCTGGCAGCTGTCACACAGACAGGCGCCGGTGACCAGGCCACCTGGGAGAACCCCCGGCCCACGAGCTTGGTCCCTGGGTCTGCTCCTGCAGCAGGAGCCCAGAGTCAGTAGAGTGCCTCTCCCTGTGGGGACAAGCAGTGGCCCTGGGCCACCGGGCAGAACCCGGTCCGGACTACAGCTAGGCTTGCTCTGAAATGGTGACCTCTCCTAGTTTTAGGCAAAACAGAAGCAAGCGTACTAAATTTTGGTTTATAAAAAGGTGGTTTTGCCCAGCACAGTGGCGCACACCTGTATCTCAGGCACTCAGGAGGCTGCGGCAGGAGGATCTCAAGTTCAAAGTCAGCCCCAGCAAGTAAGGGAGACCCTGTCTCAAAATAAAAAATAAATGGGGCTGGGGATGCGGCTCAGTGATTAAGTGTCTCTGGGCCCCCCAGCCCCACCCCACAAAGGCAGCTTGCATATTATTGAAAAGTGTCATTTTCATTCTTAAAATTACCGGGTTGTTTTAAAGCCACCAAACCCCTGTCATCCTTTCCCTGAGCCCAGCATTTAAACACAGTGTGGGCTGGGGTGCAGCTCAGTGCAGCTCAGCGCGTGTGCTCAGCTGCTCAAGGCCCTGGGCTCCATCCCTAGCCCTGAAAAAGAAAATTGTAAATACACAGGGCTTAAAAACTGGTGATTACTCTCCGAGTGTTCAAACTGCTTCGTGTTTGGCATGAAAAATCCACGGTGGGGGTTGTTGCCTTAACTCACTGCCAGGGTCTGGCTCAGAGAAGCGCTGCACTCCGGGCCCCGCCGCAGTAGCTTTGCAGGAAGGGGACAGTGCTCACCTGTTGTCATGAGTTGGGGTGACGTCCACAGCAGGCAGCCCCTTGGAGGTCCACGTGGACAGAGAGGCCGTCTTTCTGCATCTGAATCCCCTGCTCCTGTGGTAGACCACGTGGAATTAAGGGACCTTGCAGGCGCAGCCGTGGGGGGGGGTCTCAGCTGGCGGCTTGGAGGCCAGCTCCCGGCCTACCCCAAACGTGCGTGAACCGCAGACCGCGTGGCAGACTCGCCAGGGCCCCCGCGTGCTGCGGGTGAGCGTCCTTTACCCAGAGTGCTTGAGACCGCAAGCGTTTCAGGGTCAGTTTTCCGGGATTTGGAATGTTTGCATAGACCTTTCGGGTGGAGCGTCCCTGATCTGAAAGGAGGAGATCCGCGATCTCTGGAATCCGGGACTTGCTGACCGCCCACAGGATGCGCCAGACTCCCGTCCTAGAGGCTGGTGGGTCGGCTTCTCAGGGAGGCTGCACCGGTGCCCGCCCTTCTGCCCTCCCATCTGTGACGAGGCTTTGGGTCCCCGTCCTTTTTCCACATGGTGCCTGTCATTTCCTTGTGTGGAGCTCACAACCCTGGAACCGTGCTTTGTCCCACCCTCCTGAGGGCAGGGGTCTTCCCTCGGGCCTCAGCCCACCCCTCCCCCGGAGGACCTCACCCTTGCCTAATCTGGACCACCTGTCCTGCTTCCCTTCACCTCTGGGTGGGGTCTTGGCAGGACCCCGGCAGCCGCCCCACGGGTGGTTTTCAGCATGGGAGAAGCAAGGCGTTCCAGCTTCTCCGCAGCGTGTGGCCCCAGGACCCTGACACCTGAGGAAAAGCAGCCGGGGCTCTTCCCACCAGGCCCCTGCAGAGGCCCACTAAAGCCCAGGGCCTGTCAGCTGAAAATGCAGCAGGCGCCCCTGGACACGGCGGCGGAGGCCCACCCCAAGTCCATGCACAGCGCTCGTGGTGCAGCCTGCCGGGTCCTGCTCCAGGGGCCCTCAGAGGACCCTGAGCGCAGGAGCTGCTGTTGAGTAGGGAAGCTGCACCCCGGGCAGTCTGGCTCACTCGGGGCACGGTCATCAAGGAGGGAAACCTGCAGGATATTTGTAAAGTCAGGTTGATTTTTCTAGGCATTCTGAATAAGGCCAGGATGAAGGGGTTCAGTCTTAGACAGGCCGATTAGAAGTGGTGTTTAGCTGTTACTGTCCGGCTGACAGAAGGGCCAGGGGCCGGGGCTCTCCGTGTGAAGGCCTGGTGCTGCATTGAGGTGGGGCTGACCCAAGCACGCAGTGGCCATCGGCAACAGGTCTGGTGGAGGTAGCTCCTGTCTGCTCCTGGTGCATTTCTTGTGGTGAGGTGTGGGGGAGGTTGGGGAGCTCAGGTGCAGCCCAGCTTGGGCTGAGCAACCTGCCTCTGGGCGCCTCAGGGCTGCAGGAGCCCCAGCATGCGTACAGGTGGCTCCCTCCCTTCCCTTCCCACCACCTCACCTGGCAGACCACCTACTCTAGAAGGCAAGTTCCCTGAGCACAGAATTCTCTTCAGAATAATTCACTATTGTTATTAGATGCCAGGATTGAACCCAGGGTGCTTAACCAGAGAGCCACACCCCCACCCCTTTTTTGTATTTATTTAGAGTCGGGATCTCACTTTAGGACCTCTCCAAGTTGCTGAGGCTGGCTTTGAACTTGTGATCCTCCTGCCTCAGCCTCCAGGCTTCTGGGATTACAGGCATGTCCACCGCACCTGGCACTTTTTGTTGTTTATTTTATTTTCTATGGACACAGTACCTTTATTTTATTTATTTTTATGTGGCGCTGAGGATCAGAACCCAGTGCCTCACACGTGCTGGGCAAGTGCCCCATCACTGAGCCCCAGCCCTCTTTGGGTTACTTTTAAATTTGTATATAACACGTAACCATAAACCCACCCTTTTTAAGTTTACAGGTCAGTGGTTCTGGAATATTCACCAAGTGTTGAATTCTAGACATTGTTATCCTCCCCCAAAGCCTCCTCACCCCTCTCCCAGCCCCCAGTAACCCTGATTGCCCTGTTTGGGGATGTGCCCATTCTGGACATTCAGTAGAGGTGGAATCACGCACCACATGGACCTCAGTGACCAGCCTTCCCTTAGTGTGATGTTGTCCAGGTCACCCAGGTCACGGCATGTACTGGGGAGCTGTTCCTCTTGGTGGCTGCGTAGAACTCCGCGGTGACGCCAGGGCGCCTCTGTGTGCCCCGTGGGAGGGCGTGTGTCTGTGCACGGGGGCCCTTGCGGGCAGTGCTGCTGGGAGCGCCCTCATCTCTGAGCCTGGGCCCGGGAGTGCAGCTGCGGGTCAGGTGCTGCGCTGCGTTCCTCGAGGACGGGAGGACGTTGCCGCCATGCCGGCCGTGTGGTGCCCGGTGTGCCCTGAGGAGCTGCCCCCTGGAGTTGCCCCGACACTCTGCCTGTGTCTGGTGGCGGCTCAGAGGAGCTGGACATGGAGGACGCACTCACTTCCCAGGCCCAGTTTCCTGCTGTGCACACGTGGGTGTGGCGGTCACCACAGCAGGCGGACAAAAGTGGTTGAGGGTAGGACGATGACCGCAGAGGCCCTACATGGAGCCTGGACTAGCAAGAGGCACAAGTGGCTTGGGGTTTGCTCTGCTGTGACCTGTGTGACCTTGACCAGCTGTGGACCCCCAGCCCCTTCCTGGCCTGCAGACGAGGGAGGGGATGCACCTCTCTGAGCCTTGGGCATGCACTGACTCAAAAGTGTGTGGCGAGCGCCCATCTCAGTGCTGGCTCTAAGAGGGACAGGGTTTGTTCCTCTCGGAAGCTGGGCAGTTGGTGGGACCCTGCAGCCAGTGACCCCCCGAGGTGGTCGAGGCAGGTGGGGTCTCCCTGCTTCCTGCTGTGCGGCTCCTGAAAGCCCCGCATCTCGGGGGACAGTGTCGGTGTGCTCGTGAGTTGGTGGAGGCTGGCAGCCCTCAGGAGGCTTCAGGTGGCTGGCCACAGCAGAGACAGGGCAGGACCAGGGGCTGGGCTTCTGGTCCCACCCTAGCCTCCCGGAGGGGAGAGGGACTGGAAGCCAAGTGGTCACCAGCAAAATCCCAGAAGGACAGGGCTCGGGAGCTCCTGGGCAGAGGCCACGAGGAGACGCCAGGTGGGGAGCGCCTAGGGAGGGCACAGAGCCCGCACCCGTCCCAGGGCCGGCCCTGCGCCATGTTCCTGACCGCCCGAGTCACAGGCTTGAGAGTGAGCCGACCGCGTGGGTGGGTGTCGCCCCGAGGCTGGGACCTGCGCTGCAGACCAGTGAGACCCAGGACCATGGGGACCCCGTTCATAGCCAGTCAGAGGCACGGGCACAACCCAGAGCTTGCAGCTGGCACCCAAAGGGAGGGATCCTCGGCAGTGGTGCCGGGACTGGACCGACTGAGGACACCCGGCTGGTGGTCAGTGCAGAAGGCACTGTGTGGCCCGGGGTCGGGGCCTGGGAGCTGAGTGCTGAGCGGGGCTGGGGAGGGGCTGAGGCTGGGTCTCCACCCTCCAACGCCTGCTTCCTCCTCACAGTACGTCATGGCCACCGACTGCTTCCAGCTGGGGTACACGGAGGACGGTCACTGCAAAGGGGACCCCAACCCCAGCATCCCCTGTCCCACCAGGCTGCAGTGGGACATCCCGGAAGCGGTAAGTCAGGGTGTCGCTGCCGCGGCCTAGGCTGGGAGGTGGGCAGACGCAGGCCCTGGGTGCCCCTGACTCCGGGGAGCTGACCAGGGCCCGGGGCTGCCACGGGAGGTGTCTCTCTCCATTTGAAGCTTTCTGGAGAAATTCCAGCTCCGACTGAACTGGGTGTCTGTAACCTGTCGGCAACAAAGAAGAAAAACCCCACCAAACCCAGAGTCGACATATTCTAAGTGGGAAGGAGTTTTAGGTTGGAGAGCGCCGTCCGGACTCTCGTGGTCCAGGCAGGAACAGGGCCCAGAAGCACTTGGCCACCGTGGACTCTCGAAGCCCCGGGGTGGCGTGAGGTCGTGCACAGGTGTGGCCTCTGGCAGCCCTGGGCTGGGAGCTGACCAGGCCACTTTTCATTCATTGCAAAAAACATTTTTAAATGGTCTTTATTTTTCTTAATAATTATTTTTAAGTTATAGGTGACACAGTGTCTTTTTTTTACTTTATGAGGTGCTGAGGATCGAACCCAGTGCCTCATGCATGCTAGACACGCGCTCTACCTCTGAGCCTCAGCCCCAGCCCTAGTCTTTATATTTTTAGAGCTGTTTTAGGGTCACAGCAAAATCAAGAGGAAGAGACAGGTTCCCGCGCCTCCTCCCACAGCCCTGCGCCTCCCTCCACCAGCACCTGACAGAGCCAGGCACTCTGCAGTCTTTGACCCGTGTGGACACATGTCCATCCCTGGAGCCCGCCATTCACCCCGGGGGTCCCCCCGTGACCCCAGGGTCCCTTGGTGTCACATCAGGGTCACTCAGTGTCACACTAGGTCCCTCTTGCTGTCACACCAGGGTGACTCTTGCTATTGTGCCTGCCCTGTACCCACCATCTGAGCCCCATCTGGTTAGGGTGACTGCCTGGCCATCCCCTGGCCCCCCCGTCCGTCCCTCTCTCCAGTCCTTTCCGGGGGTCCTGTGGTTGGGTCATGCTGCTGGCAGCCCTTCCAACTGGTGGCTTTTGCTGTGGCACAGCCCTTGAGCCTCCTGCTCCTATCCCCCTGTGTGACAGTGCGTTCTCTTCAGTGCTGCGTGATGTTCCCTTGCACGGCCGTTCACTTATGTCCTGGGTTGCTCCATTGCCACCACACGCCAACATTGGGCTGTGTAACACAAAGCCCGGACTGAGGTGCCCGATGGGGTCTCGCTGGGCTCCCGGAGCCCAGACCCACCTGTGTGCCCAGACCCCACCCGGCTGGAGTCCCCACTGCTCCTGGGGTGGGCCCAGGGCCCTGGGTTGCTGCCCTGTAGGGGCTTCTGGGTCATTTATCCAGAGAAGCTGCTGGAAAATGGTCCCAACCTTCCGGGGACACCCATGGCCTGGCAGAGGCTCCCGGGACCTGGTGCGTGCCTCTGCCTCCCGCTGAGGCAGTGGTCTTCTCCCCTCCCTGCAGTGTCAGGAGGTGATAGAGACGTCGCTGAACAGCGCGAATCTTCTGGCAAATGATGTGGACATCTACTCCTTCCCGTTCGACGCCTTTGGTAAAGGGATGATCAAGAAATGCCGGACGAGCCCCGACGCCTTCATCCAGCTGGCCCTGCAGCTGGCGCACTACAAGGTAGGCCAGGCCGAGCTGTGCCCGGCGTCCCGGGCTCCTTCCCCAAGGCGGGAAGCTGCCGCTGGCACCAGAGGCACAGCCTCCTGGGCTGGTGTGACCATGGCGCCCGGAGCATGTCCACTGGGCACTGGGGGTGAGTTCCGCAGACCCCTCTGGACAGACGCGGGTCCTGTGTGGAGACAGGCGCTGGGGAGATGAGCAGAGGGGAGCCTGTCACTCCACGAGGACAGAGCTGACAGGCCCTGGAAACACTGGGTGCACTCCTTCCCCTCTGGCCTCTGACAGCCCCTTCCATAGCAGGGACCCAGCGGCCACTGGAGCACTGTGGCCGGGCCCCGTGTGCACATGCTGGCTCCGCGTGGCAGGTGCAGCCTGTGCAGGGACAGAGTGGACTCGCTGCCCTTTGGAGGGAGGGCTCCAGAATGGGGCCCTTGAGGTCGCTGTGGAGAAGCAGAAGTCACTGTGGCTTCGGCTCAGGTGTGCCCTGCTTTAACTGAACCCTCTATGGTAAAATGTGAGTGTGTCACGTTGACAGTGTGTGGAGTCCCTATGGGGACAGCTGACAGTGTGCCCTCCACTGGCCTAAGAGCATCATAGGCCCCTGGAGTGTCCCACCGGTCGCCCCTTCGCACAGGTGAGGAAACGAGGTGCAGAGAGGTCGGGGACATGTTAGTGTGACACTGTGTGGCAGGGGAGAGCCAGCAGTGGCTCGCACATCCAGGCCTAGAAGCTCGACTTCTACAGCTAAAGTGAAGGAGATAACTGCGTGCCGCACAGTAGACGAGGCACCCCCAGAGGTGACCAGCTGTGACAGGGACACGCCTGGCTTAGCCGATGCTCACCGTTCTGGATAAAGCCGATCGCATTCCTGAAGCGTAGGCTGGGCGCGGCTTAGCAGCGGAGCGGCGGGCGCAGGGCCCTGGCTGCAGCCTCACGCTGCTCAGGATAAAGCAACCACGGAGCTTGATTTTTCCAACTGACGTCTCGGGTGCAGAGGACGCTTCACAAGCATACCAGGGCCTCTCGTCGTTTGAGGACCTGATGAAGTGATTGCTTCCTGAGGAAACACAAACTGACAGAGCTAAGCCCAGATGAGATCAGACGCCCCTGACCCACTGTGTCCCTGGGGAGGGGGAGAGGTCGCCCAGAGCCACCTCGTGGGCCCAGAGACCTGGGGAGGGTGGAAGCTGCCCAGGTAGTGAGAGCCATGTGCCAGCCCTGGGGACCCTGGGGCCAGAGGCTGCTGGCCACCAGCCTGAACCGGCAGGGCCTCTGTGGCAAGGCTGCCGTGGGAGCCAGGAAGCCTGTCCAGAACCCACCTTTCCTGCAGCGGGAGTGGCAGCTGGCAGTTCTAGGGGTGAAGGCAGAGACCCCACGTCAGCTGTAAGCAGATGGCTTTGCCCGCACGAGGACAGCAGAGTCGGCGGCAGCGGCAGGGTGGCTGGATGAGTGGACAGACGGTGCCGAATCACATTGCCAGGTCACAGAAAGAGCCGGAACAGTCATCTCGGCAGATGAGGACATTCCAAACTTGCCATCCCCTCCTGACGAGTACTCTCAGTCGGGGGCGTGGTGATGGGCTCTTTCCTTAAGGTGGCAGATGCCCTCGTGGGGTAGTGTCCAGCTGTCGCCTCAAGGGGAAGATGTGGAGCCCCTGTCAAGGCCGGGAGAGCAGGACGCCGCTGGCAGCTGACAGGATGTTCGGGGCGAGAGACATCTGTGACTTCAGAAGACAGGAAACTTTCATGGTTGAGCAGCGCACTCGGTAAACAGGCCTAGTGCAGAATCAGACCAGGGTCAGTGTCACGAATACCGACGGCCAGGCGGGAAGCAGAGTAGAAGCCAGAGACGAAGACCCGGGGCCCCAGGCTCGGTCTGTGAAGCAGACAGGACTGTGCCAGGGTCCTGGGCAGGCTAGGCCCGGCGGTGCCCTCCTGGAGTCCCAGGGACTTAGGAGATGTGAGGCAGGAGGATGGCAAGATTGAGGCCATCCTGGGCAATTCAGTTAGACCCCGTCTCAAAAAGAAAAAAACAGCTGGAGGTGTCAGGTGGAGCGGGGCTCCCCTAGGTTCGATTTCCAGACCAAAAAATAAAGAATGAAAAGAAGCCCAACCATCCAGCCAGATAGGCGAGGCCAGTCCCTGGAGGCATCTCCGAGGCTACCAAGCAAAGCGTGAAACCGATCTGTCAGTCCAGAGCAGGCACCCGTCTCACTCAGACCTTTCCCGCTTAGAGGTCCCTCTAAAACGAGGACAGTGCTGCGTGTCACCCTCATCCGGGGCCATGGGCCTTCCGAGGTTGCACGTGGAGCACTGTCACCAGCCTGGGGGCCCAGCCGGCCCAGCTGTCACTGACTGACATCCATGAGGTGGCGGATGCTTGCTGGTCCGTGGTCATCTCCCCTGCTGCAGTGTTCTCTCCTGGGGCAGGTTGTGGTCAGTCCAGCTGGCCAGAGTACCCCCAGGGCCAGGATGAGCCTCCACAGAGGAGGTGGCTGCGGTGAGCGCGTGGGGCACCTGAGCCAGGACCCCGGCAGGTTGCCATTCCAGCCCAGAGCTGCAGGGTCTCCTGGGCCCAGAGCCGCGCAGCCAGGTGAAGCCTCCTGCTGTGGGGCCCGCTGGCCTGTCCTCAGGCCCAGTGAGTCAGTGTCTGCAGACGTCCACCTTCGAGCCGCTCCTTAGGAACTGCAGGTGTGGCCCTGGTGCCCGCAGCCCTCCCCGGGCGCTGGCCGCAGCGGGCTCAGTGGGCACTCGGATGGGTCAGAAGCCGGGCCCCGTGCCCATCGGTGCACCTGCCGAGAGTGTTTTTAGATGACCATTTTAAGTTTTATTTGTTTTTGTTGTTTTGATTTGGGGGGTTTTATCTGGGGACAGAGTCTCACTAAGTTGCCCAGCCTGGCCCCAAACTTGCGATCCTCCTGCCTCCGCCTCCTGAGAAACTGGGGTTACAGGTGTGCGCATCCTCCTCCAGCTTAGGTGACCCTGTTTAGGTGCAACGTGTGGCCCTCCAACTATTCTCACATTTAAAGCCTGCGCTGGGGGGTTCCGTACCTCACGCATCTCGCGTTCACCCTGTTGGACGATTCAGGCCAGTTCACGTCCCACCCCGCCCCGCCCCCCTCTGTTCCAAGCCTTGCAGTGGCCTGAGGTCAGGAGCTTGGTAAAACCTGGGACCTCCTGCTTCCCAGGGCACAGCATGGGACCCCCACAGCCAGGGGGATCTGATGACCACCGTAGGAAAGAAGCGAGTGCCAGGCTGGTGGCTCATCACAGGGCCTTGAGGGCACTTGGCCCCTTCCTGGAGGACACTCGGGCTGGGCAGCGTGTGTGTGGGAGGCGGTGCTCAGGCTGCACCCCTCACCCGGGGCCACTCGCTTTCTTGCTGTAGGTGGGGGACTGATGGGAGCCGGTGCCCCAGGATGCGGGCAGCTGTGATGCTGGGTCCTGGGCTCAGGTCTCCCTCAGCTCCGACCTGCCCCTGCCTGGGCCCATGTCCAGATGGTGGGCCCTCCTGGGGTCCCAGCGGTCTCGTCCCCCTCCGCCGTCTCCTCTGCTCTGGTCTCCAGTCCCCAGGAGACGCAGCGGGGCTGTGCTGGTGGGCCCCGTGCTTCATGCTGCTCGAGTTTCAGACTTGCTGGGTCCCAGCACCACGCTTCTGCCAGCCGGGTGGTGGCCACACACAGGCATGGTCACTTGAGGGTCTGGATCTCTGCATGAAAGTGCAGCTCCTCTGCCCCCCACCCTGCCCAGGTGCATCCCCCAGTGTCCACCTGCCCCATGCTAGCCTCTGGAGATGCGTTGGTCTGTCACCCTGGGGCCACCAGGGCCAGTGCCAAGGCACTGTGATGCCAGGATGACGGTCACCAACTGCCTCCTATTGAGTCCTGTGGTCTCGGAGCTGGCCTGGGGGCACCAGCAGCCCAGCCCCACATCTGCCTCCTGGGGAGGCACCAGCTGGCTGCAGAGGCCCTGGAGACCACTTTCCCCTGCCCCCAGTGCCGTTCCTCACCTCTACCTGCCAGCAGCCCCTCCCCCCGACTGCCAGGGGGTGACCCTTGGTGTTTCATCCAGAGGAGGAACTTTCCAGGGCCCTCTGTGCCTGCCAGCCCCGGGCACTGCTGTGGCTCCAGCTCCAGACTCCAGGCCTGCCCTCCTGTCCTCCTGCCGTCCTCCCTGCCCCATTCCCTCCCCCTCCCGGACCCTTCCCACTGTCCCCCAGCCCCAGGGCCCCTGAGTCCCTGCAGCACTTCCGACGTTGCCTGCAGATCCTGTCCACTAGTCCCTCCCTGAGCATCTGCGCGTGGTTGGGTCAGCACGGGGACTTGAGTAGAGGTCACAGCACCAGTCACATCATGGAGTGGAAACCTGGGCAGCTGGCCCTCGTTTCCTTCCAGCCCTTTCAAAGCCACACAGCCCGCTGCACCCAGCAACCCGGAAGCCCACTCCCTGCGCCCCACCCCGCCGTCCCGGCCACACCCCCTGGTACAAGGCGCTCTCCTTCCCCAGGACATGGGCAAGTTCTGCCTCACGTACGAGGCCTCCATGACCCGGCTGTTCCGAGAGGGCAGGACAGAGACCGTGCGCTCCTGCACCACAGAGTCCTGCAACTTCGTGCTGGCCATGGTGGACCCCAGCCAGACGGTAAGGGGCGGTGCCGGGAACGCGGTGCCCTGCAGGCCTGCCCGGGGACACATCGCCCATGCATAGCCTGTCCCCTCCACACACTGATCCCCTCCCCGCCTCTCCTTCCCTCCCCCTCCTGGGGGAGCAGGAAGTACTAAGAGGTGACAACAGGGGCACACACAGAGCTTCTGTCACACACAGCTAGAGATGATTAGAGTGGCCTGAGACAGGCGGAGGAGCAGGGGGATGCCGGGAGCCAGCTGGAGCTGTCACTAGAGCCCATGGCCCCGGGAGCCACGGGCCAGGTGGGGGCTGGGGTTCTGAGTGGCACCTCCTGCAGCCCCGACAGCAGCCCAGTGAGGCGTCACCAGTCACCAGCCGACTGCTGGGCCCGGAGAGCTAGTGGCCGTGGTCAGCTCTGTGCCCAGGCCCTTGGCCCCACAGCACAGGTGCTTACCTCTGATGGACGGAGGGGACCCCACCAGGTGGTGTCGGGCAGGGGCTCCAGCCGTCCCTGGACACCTTCAAGGCGAGCCTGGCAGGGAGGCCCTGCGGTGAGGTGGGGCCAGACCCTGGGCGAGGGTGTCGCATGAACCTGCTCCTGTGACTTCCATCGCAGAGCCCAGAAGAACCCGCAGTGGCCCTTTTGGGTCAGATCCAAAGGTCCCAGAAGTGCCATTTTAGCAGAATCATTGGCCAGACCCAGGGTGACCTGGGGGGACAGTGCCCTCTGACAGTGGGCACTCACAGCCGGCGCCCCCTTGGTGATCTCTGTGTGGCAGGAGATGTTGCGGGTGGGCCCTGGGAGGCTGCCCCACCCCACCCCACAGCCCTCTCCAGGCGGGAATCTGGGGAGGGTGTGGTCAGTGGAGCTCCAGAGGGACGCCTCGGCCACCACCAGCCCTGGCTCAGCGCAGCAGGTACCCACAGCTGCCCTGCTGACCCCTGGAGGGAGGCGGCAGCGTTGGAAACGCAGATCCAGGTTGCTCGCCAGAGACATCGATGCCTCTCCTTGCTGCCTTTGCTGCCTAGGTGGAGCACAGGCTCAGGCTGTTCAAGGTGGCCTCCGAGAAGCACCAGCACCTGTACCGCCTGGCCATGACGGGCGCTGGCATCGACCGCCACCTCTTCTGCCTCTACGTGGTGTCCAGATACCTCGCTGTGGACTCCCCTTTCCTTAAGGAAGTAAGTCGCTCCCAGGGCAGCTCACCTAGTGACCAGTGCAGCCTTGCACATCGGAACGGCAGGTTGGGCCCAGGGCACGGCTGTCACACAAGGGGACAGGCACCACAGTTCCAAAACCTTGCAATTTGCTTTGCTATCGGATTTACCTTCCTGACTTAATATGTGAACACCCTCAGAGCCAGATCACAGGAAAACACGTGACAGCGGGGAGCTGTGGGTCTGTCACCCTTGTCCTTAGTAGGATTTCTTTAATGGAAAATTTGTAAAATTTATTTATTTTTTTTGCACTGGGGATTGGTGCTTGACCATGGAGCCACATCCTCAGTCCTTTTTATTTTGTTTATTTTTTTCTGGCCTTATTTGTTAAACTTTTATTTATTTTATTTTTTTCCTTTTTATGTTTTGAGACAGGCTCTTACCAAGTTGCTGAGGCTGGCCTCAAACTTACTATCCTCCTGCCTTGGCCTTCTGAGCCTCTGGGATTACAGACCTGCACCACTGTACCCAGCTGTAAAATTTAATTTTTTAGCAATGGCTTGTATTTAACAACTGGCTCAAAAAAAACCCTGAAGGTGTACCCTTCAGCTCTTGGGAGCTGGTACCAATCTGACAGCAATCCCTCATTCTAAATCTTTCGAAACTCTGCCACCTCTGTCTGGGCTGCTGGCTGGTGACCCCTGCCCAGTCCAGGGCCGCCCCCACCCTGCATCCTGTTGGGGAGACACTGCCTGGGCCACACTGCCTTCAGAACATAGGCCTCCAGTGTCCGGACAGTCTGTTGGCCAGCAGAGCAGGTCTCTCCTGCCTTTCCTCTGGAGGTGTGAGGACAGGCTTTGGACGGCGTCCCCTGGACATCTCCTTGTTTCCCTCCCCAGGTTTTATCTGAGCCCTGGCGACTGTCAACCAGCCAGACCCCTCAGCAGCAGGTGGAGCTCTTTGACCTTGAGAGGAACCCAGAATACGTGTCCAGTGGAGGGGGCTTCGGGCCGGTAGGTGCAGCCCCAGGTGTCACTGATGGAAAGGGAGGGACGTGCCCGGCCTCCGCCACCCTCCAGCCCGCCTTGGTCCTGCGGCCCTGGTCCCCTGGCCACCTCTGCAGGAGTCCGCGGCCTTGGGCAACTGTGGCCGTCTTGGCTGGACTGTGAGGAGGCCCTCGCTCACGCTGCTCCGTCCGCTCTGTCCTGCAGGTGGCCGACGATGGCTACGGCGTGTCCTACATGATCGTGGGAGAGAACTTCATCCACTTCCACGTCTCCTCCAAGCTCTCCAGCCCCGAGACGGTGAGTGCGGAGGGAGTGCGAGTTCGGCCCGTCTTTACCCACTCCTCAACTCGGTGGCCTGTTTTTGTTGGGTCGGGTGTTTTTGTGTAAGTGGATTTCAGGTTCTCTTAACCTGGGGGAGCCGTGGCCGCCTTCCTCCAGGGCCCGTCTGCTCCTCATTCAGATTCTCCTCTCCACGGTCCGCGCAGCCCCACAGCAATGTCATGTTCACTGAGTTTTTTGTTTTTTTTTTTTACTAAAATAAGAGGAAATTACTACTAATAATAAAGTTTATCAAGAAACAGGAAACAGGGTGGAGGGGAAATACTGTGACTGTTGTTGGCATGACCACAGAGTGGCATCCCTGAAGATGAATAGATTTCTGGTACAAGAAACCGCCTTCGATCCCTGTCCCGTGGGAAAGCCTGGCCCCTCCCTCGGAGTCCTCGAGTCCCTCTCTGAGGTCAGCCCCTCAGCAGCTGGGCCCCTGCGGCTCTGCACGTTTCTGTGGCCCTCTCTGGGTGCCCGGTGTAACTGACCATTGGGTTTTCATTGCCGTGAGACATCTGAAGCTTCCAAGAAGCTGGTATCCCTCTGTAGCTTGGGGCTGGTCATTCTCCAGAGTGGGACATTAATGTCCAGAGCGCTGCCACCAAGTGCCATCCCGGCCCAGCAGTCCCCTCTGGGGAGCAGGGGCTCCGCTCACACCCAGCTTCTCCTGTGCTGTGGTTGGTGGCAGAGGCCATGGCCCTGGCTCCTGCCCCTTTGCCCTCTCCTTTACTTCTTCCAGAACATATGCCTGTCTGGCTTTCAAAGCACTTTTTTGGGGGGGTGTGGTACAGGGATTGAATCCAGGGGCACTTGACCACTGAGCCACATCCCCCGCCCTTTTTCTTTATTATTCATTGTTTTGAGGCAGGGCCTCACCCAGCTGCCTAGGACCTGGCTAAGTTGGTGAGGCTGGCCTCGAACTTTGGACCCTCTTGTCTCAGCCCCCGGAGCTGCTGGGATGACAGGCGTGCACCACCTCACCTGGCTCTGAATCACATTTTTCACTGGGTTTCATGGGTGGCGGCTGGCAGGTGGACAGTTTTTGGAGGGCAGGCCAGGTACGAGTTAAGGTCCTGGAGGCCAGAGCCAAACAGGTTCCCAGGAGGCGCCCTCCAGCAGGCGGGCTGGCGGTGGAGAGGGGCACTGTGTTCTTCACGGTGTGGGGACTCCAGGAAGCCTCAGGCTGCACCCACCGCAGCTCCAGGCATTCCCCGGCTCAGCCCAGGGACTGGCAGAAAGGAATCTGAGACACAGTGGAGTCAGATCACAGACGTGAAGACTTGAAGTGCGGGGAGGGGGGGGGGTCTGCGTCTTGACGTGGTTTGCTTTCTGCTTTCAAACCCAAGGATTCCCACCGCTTTGGGAGACACCTGAAGCAGGCCATGGCAGACATCATCGCCCTGTTCAGGCCCACGGTGAACTCCAAGAAGTAGCCCCGCGGGCCACCCTCCACAAACCAAACGAAGAATAGGATGGATCCTGGTCGTCGTTCAGGACGAAAATTGCTCTTACAAAACTCAGAAATCTTCCTTCCAAAAAAGGGTCTGTTGCTTTGTTTCCCCAGCATGGTGGGCGGCACCGCGTGAAGCGTGACCCACTGTCCCCAGGTCCTGGCTTCAGGAAGGCTCCACATGTCCCCAGAGCCTGTGCCGCAGCTGGTACTTATTAAGGGACTAAGACGCCACTGGGTGGGTGGAGGGGGAGTGGGTAGCACTTCACACACCTGAGAACTGGAACCACGCCCCTCGGGGTGACCCAGGACCTGGTACTTAAGGCGTTCAGCGTCATCACAGTAGTTCAGACATTTGATTTGTAAAAAGAAAATGTGTGGTTCAGGTCGGCAGTGGTAACAGTTGCAGCTAACACGGTCACGCACTAACTAGAACCCACGCTTGGGGGATCGGCTTTGTCACTGTGGGTAACTGTCCTGTCTGGGTTGCTGGTCTGTGTTTGAAGCAAGCCCCATGCAGCCTCCTTAGTGTTACTGACCTTTCAAGTCTCCAAAACCCAGTGCCTTAAAGTGGGAGGCCCTCTGGGGGTGGGTGGGGATTGGGAGTCTGGGTGGACTTGTGGGGATGTTGCACCTTCCTCAATTTGCTGAGCGCAGAGGACCCCAGGTCAGTGCTGCAGTGTCCCCACCCCAGAGGACCAACTCCCTCGTGGGAGCAGCCATGCTGGGTTCCCCTCATGGGTGTCCTTCCTGCCATCAGTGGGCAACAGAATAACAGGGATGGATGGTCAGATGGTAGCTAAGAATGAGGCCTGGTGCCAGCCTCACGCGTACTGCTCCCCCTGCAGGCGAGACTGTGCCACTGCAAAGGGAGCAGAGCCTGGGGAGGGCAGGGCAACACCTCCGTGGTCAGGACTCCTGGTCTGGGACCCCAGTGGGATTGCCTTCTCATCCCCCCTGGTCGGAGAGAAGACCCGACCTCATTTCCAAAGGAACCGGAGGGGGCTGGAACAGCAGTCCCGGTCACTTTGATGAGAGACCAGAGTGGCCCAGTGGTGGGTGCTAGGTTCACAGCCTGACCTTCGGGTAGGAGTGCCTTCACCGGAAGCGCCTGCTTGACCCCCGGAGCACTTGTACCCTCGGTCATCCTCAGTATTGAGTGCAGATGCAAAGCATCATGGGGACATCCCACTGCCTCTGGTCTGTCGCCACGAGCTTCGCGGTCCATTTTTTAAATCGTGTATTTATTTTTCTGACCACTTTATCCTTGCCGGGCTCCCCCTTCCTGCTTCTGCACTCCAGTGACAAAGAGCAAGGGCTGGGCAGTTGCCCAGACAGAGCACTTGCCCGACATGTGCATGTCTTACTTCTGTGTGTTTTGTAATGTAGAAATCCCACCTCCATGGGCCAAAGATCCTTTCCTCTTAAAATCAAGAAGGAATGAAAACAAAAGGCAAAAACAAGAACAGTAAACTATTACAGTGAACAAAGCCCCATTCTGTGGTATTCAGTGGGTCTGGGGGAAGTTGCCCCTGCCCAGGGCTGTGGAGCTCACAGGCAGCAGGCAGCAGCCACGGGAGCCTCCTCCAGAGTCACCCAGGCAGTGTGCTAGTGACCACTGAGCAGTCTGTTTCCATGTGTCCACACAGGAATCCGAGTGTAGACGTGTTAGCACTCAAACACACTTGGGCTTATCTCTCAGGTTTTATGTTTCAGATGTATTTGTTGCTAATCGGTGTGCAGTTATCAATGCAATTTTATATTCCTTAAAAGGAGGAAGAGTGGGTTTTTATTGTACATGTCAAAAGGGGGAGGTGAGAGTATTATGTATTTAATTTAATTTGGAACAAATTAGAGTCTTAACACAGCCATGGTTTAAATTGGTTATCCTGATCTGTCCATTGCGTGTAAATACAATGTGCTCTTGGATGTAAATCTTAGAAATGCATGGTGTGAATGTAGATGATCATTAATAAAACATTAATCCTGTCTACTACAGCACTGTCTGTCTCTTTGCTATGCCAATAGAGAGAATTATGCAGCAGGCAGTGACCTTGGAGCAGGCAGGGTGGATGTCCCCGGGTTCCTGTGCTTAACTCAGGAAAGTATCTAAATGGAGCCTCTTGATTTTCACTTGTATCTACTCAGACATCTGTTCCCTTGTCCGAGGCCTGACAATCGCAGGTGCTCGACAGATTCATGTTCAATGAAGGTCAGAGGCGGTTTCTTCGGCAGGTCTTCTTGAGCATCTATTCTGGGTCCTACAAATACAGCAGGGACCCCACCAGGGTCTGGCTGGCCATTCCAGCTCCTGTGAGAAGAAGGGGAGGACCCAGCGCACCATCCGAGAGGACCTTCAGGGCCGTGGCAGTGAAAGCAGGCTCAGGAAGGTTCCTAGTTAGAGTGGGTTTGAGCTTTGACCTGAATGACGAGACAGAGCCAGCTTTGGCCAGTCTGCCAGGGCCAGCAGAGCATCTAGAGACAGCATCAGGAATGGAGGTCCCAGGCTTGATTCTGACCAGCTTGGTGACACACCTGGGGCTATGTCCACCTGCAGAAAGAACAAATGGCACAGACTTGTGTGCTGACTTCCTGCTCCAGTTCCCCAGATGTTTTCCCTGTGCACTGATGTGTAACAGCTACCTTCTCAATCCCTGCAATTTTGGGAGCCCGATGTGGACTCTCAGACCTGCCCCTGAACTCAGTTTCTAAATTCCATATGATATGATTACTGCAGCCATAAAGAGTACAGTCACCCACACATGTGTAGGCACCCAAAGAGAGGACTGGACAGGCAAAGGGATTGGGCTGGGGTGCTCAAGGAAGCCTCGCCTTCATCTGTGCCATGTAAGGACTTCAGCAGGGAGGGCCATGTAGTAACCAAGGGAATGGCTGTCCTGATTGTCATCTGAAGAAGCCACAAGCACTTTCTATGGATTCCTGCCCACAGGTAAGGAAACAGCACAGGTGTATAGGAAGCTTTTCTGCTAAATTCTGCTCCACTTTGCAGCGATATGACCAAGAAGATGATTCAAGTCCTGTGTGTTTGCAGTTAGCTGGTTGCCTGGGCTATATTTTAGGTTGTTCACATGGGAATGTGAATGTTGTTCAATTCAAATGCCCCAAAGTAATATTTCAGACAAAGAAGTCCTAGTTGTGTTATTTTTGAGTGCTTCAAATTTGCCAGCCCAAATTTAATAATTCTCCACTGGATAAAATTTTCTTGGGATTTTCCGAATATCTGAATGTACAGCTAAATAGCACTCGGTGCTGCTGTGCCTGGGCTACTCCCCTGTGACTTAGAAAAGTGTTTTTAATAATGAGATAAGAAAGCTCATGTTTTTAACATTTTTATTTTACTAAAGCAGTATTTGCACATGGAAGCAGTACCTAGGCATCCATGGTGGGTCTCCCAGCACCCACAACCAGCAGAAACACCCTCTGAACTCTGCCCGTTGGGTAGGTTGTAGCCACCACTCTAACTAAGCTCTTCATGAAGCAGTGTCAGTGTCGGTTACTTCTGGCTCTGGAAGGTGGACTTAGTTTACCCCCCACCCCGAACTTTGAGAGCTTAATTTTATTTGCTGCTTGTATTTCTAGGCCCATTCTCCCCACGCCCAAGCACCAATATTGAGTTGTTTGTATTCGGCTAGGGAGCAAGTCCCGCGCCAAGAACAGGAAGTGCCAGCACACGCGCAAGCCCCTGTCCCTCCGCCCTGCTGCTCGAGGTGGGGTTACGACAGCTGAGGTCAGACGTCCAGCTAGGGAGTCCCACCTCCTAGGAGGACTACAAGTTGCTTCAAACTCCTTGGGAGTCCGTTTCCCCACCAGGGCAAGGAGCGGTGGATCCCTAGAGCGCTCTTCCAGCCTCCTACCCGCGAACGCAGGGCGGTGACCCCG
>NW_026000001.1:2370565-2400734 GCF_001458135.2 Marmota marmota marmota | reverse complement strand
CCACGCCCGCCCTCCCACGCACGCGCGCGCGAGGCAGCGCTCGGCTCGCACAGGCCACCGCGTCGCTCCGCTGCACGCCGGGCGGCCCAGGTGCTGTCCCCCCCCGGCCGCCCGAGCCCACGGCGCCCCTCGGGCCCCGAGGCCCCCCGTCCTTGTCTGGCTGCGGCCGGCCGGTCCCGGAGGCGTGGCCGGCGCGACTCACCTGGCCGCTCGTTGCAGGTGCGCGGCCCGAGCAGGGCACTGGGCGATGCCCGACCCCGCGTCCCTCTGTCGCCATGGAAGAGGCCCCTCTGCTGGGCGCGATGTCCGGCCCCGACGATGAGATGGTGACCGACCTTTTCTGCCCGGAGCGGCCCTTCGTCCCGGAGGGCCTGGCCCTGAGCCCCGCCGTCGGGGTGAAGCTCGAGCAGGACGAGCTGCCCGTGCTGGGCGACGCCTACCTGGGCGCCGCGGACCCCGCCGAGCCGCTGCTGCGCGCGCTCAGCCCGCCGCCCGGCGCCGACTGCCCGGGCGAGGTGCAGGCCGCGCTGCTCGGGGACTTCCCCGGGCTCCCCGAGCTGCGCGCCCCGGAGGACGCCGCGCCGCCCGCCTACAGCGTGCACGTCCTGTCCTCGCTGCTGCCCGCGCCGCGCGGCCCGGCGCTGGTGCCGCTGGGGGCCGGAGTGCGGGTGATTCCAGTAAGAGCCGCCTGGGGGCGGGCCCCGCGAGTCACCCGAGTCCAGAAGCTCCCCCGGGGCGCGGGTCCACAGCAAGAGTCCCCCTGGCCCGTAGCATCCCCGGGAGTCACTGATCCCGACAGGGCGCGTCTGCCCTTCTTCCTGCAGATGACTGTGCCCTGGGTCAAAGCGGCCCCGGAGGTGCAGACGTCTCAGGAGAGGGAAGAGCAGAGAAGGCTTAACTTGGCCGCTGCTGTTGCCGGCTTCTTTAGGGAGGGAGCCTGACTTAGGGTAGAGTAACGGGCGCTCAGGTGTCTGCATCTTGTGTCCGTTGGGTTTTATCCTGCGGTTCTGGGGATCGCACGGGCTGGGCCAGCACTCTAGCACCGAGCCCCAACCCAGTCCCACCTTAGGGTCTTTTCTTTGAATGCAGCAGACTTGTCAATCACACCAAGGAATCAGAGTTGGTATCCATTTGCTGAGCTTAGAATCAAGGTTCCCTCTGAGAAGGAGGAATGGTTCTTAAGCATATGTGATAGAGATCAGAGTCTAAATCTTGCTGATTCTCAATGCGTGGGTCTCTTTAGCAAAGAAGAGCCACTGGTAATTTTCTGCTTTCTTCTTGCTGAAACTAAATGAGTCAGATTTCAAAGGAAACAAATTCACCTTGGTCCCCAGAAAGGACCCGGCTTGGAATACTGGATACCTCACATGTTCACACATGTCAGTTAGCTCTAGAGTGGGCTTTTCTGTTGAGATGACTGAGCCTGTCATAAGCCACACAGTGGAGCTTCAATTTCTGCTTTTCAGGTTCTCTTTTGTCATACTGACTGCTCCTTAGTGTTCCAGAAGATGTGGGGCAGAGGCTGGGGCTTCTACAGTGCTCAGTTTGTCCTCAGAGGAACCCTGGAGCCCCAGCCCCAGGGCCAAGGCCTCCCTCAGCACTGTTTGCAGTTGGCTCCAGAGGTCAGAAACCCATTTTGCCACCAAGCAGAGCTGGGGGTCTCAGCACCTCTGCCTGCTGCTCCCAGATGGGCTCCCTCCCTCTTCAAGTGGAGTCAGGGCAGGGCAGAGAATTAGCTGATGTTAAAGATGGTGACACAGTCTTCTAACGTCATCCAAGTTTAACAGATTGTTGGTTTGACAAAGGAGAAACTTTCATTTTTTATTTTTTATGGACAATTTCCTGATTCATTAATAAAATGAAAAAGAACAAGGATATATTTATCATTTAAAGTGAATGGAATTCTTTTCCAGTAAATATGCAGAGTGAATTACTATTTTCTTTTTTCTGGAGATTCACTCCCACATATTGACCTTCATTTAGATTCTGTGAAAGTGGAATTTTGCTGTAGTATGAATAATTTTGCTGTAGTATGTTAAGATATTAGTTGCACAGGGCTGAGGAGATTAACTATTTACTACATAAATAGAGGTAAATCTAAATGTGGGGGGTCAGATGTGCATGGCAAGTTCCCCAACACAGCAAGCAGAAGAAAATTTTAATATTTTTCTGTATGTCTATAAAACTTGAGAGTCTAACTAAGGCTATAACTTGAAATGTAGCTAAACTTTCCTGTATCTGTTAAGATTTACACCTAGATGCTAGTCTACTGGGCTAAGTATTTGCTAGTACGTGGTACTTGTTGTTTGGACCTCTGCTTTTACTAGGTTAGACCAAGCTTGAGTCAGCACTCAACATTTTGAGACAGTTTCCTATTGGTGATTTCATGTGAGGTCTTTAAATATTACCCTAGAATCACCACCTGTCTGGGGGACTTTATGATCTGCCCCTGCCCCCTGGTGTTTGAGGAGGTCAACTATGCTCTGATAAGCAGCCTGGGCAGGCAGGGTGGAGAGGTAGGTGAGAGCCATGCAAAATGTGCCCTGTCTCCCCACCCTCCTTGTTCTCTTCACAAACTTAAAATCTTCCCAATTTTGAAACAATCGTAATTTTTTTAACCATTGGGACATTTAAACTTTTTAAAAATTCATTTGATTTTTAAGTAGTGCCACTTCTCCCTGTTTCTAGTAATTTGGCTGATGTGTCATTGAGTTGACAAGGATGGCTTGAAACAGAGCTGGTGACCAGCTTGGTGTCTCTGGCCTATAATTCCAGCTGTTCAAGAGGCTAAGGCAGGAGATTGCAAGTTTGAGGCCAGCCTCAGCAAATTAGTGAGACTCTGTCTCAAAAAATAAAGAGGCTGGAGACACAGCTCAGTGATAGAGCACCCCGGGTTCAATCCCCAGGGCCAAAAAAAGAAAAAGGTGGGGGATGGGGAATAGAATAGAATCCAAAGCTGGGGCTGGTTTCCAGTGCTCACTATTTCTTATTATTGTCTTACTACTACAGCAGGAAAGGGCTACTTTTAAATTTAAGATATTACTTTAAATACATCACCAGTGATAAATCACATTATACTAATACTAAAACATCACAAGTACTTTGGGCTTCTTGAGGAAAAAGCAAAACAATTTGACTAGATGGTTTAATAAAGGATACCTGATGAGGGTCAGCATTTCAGGTGACACTCGGTCCACAGGGCTCCCAACTCCAGTGGAGTAGGGGCTGTTAAGAGGCGCCAGACCCAGTGGGGCCCTTTGGTTATTTAGACTGGACTCTGGAAATAGCAGAAGCTCCCCCTCATTTCCCATCGCCACCTGCACAGCACAGACAGACGGTTTTGTTCCTCTGGGTCCTCAGTCCCAGGTGAGGCTGGCAGATGACCGTCTCCCCTTCTTGTTGCCCATGGGGGTAGGGGGTGAATGGTTTTAGAAGCCCCAGGGAGGAAGGAGCCACTGTGGTAAGGAGGCCATTTAACGCGTGACTTAAACGCAGAGCTCAAATCTAGGTCTTCTGTACTGTGCACGATGTCTTCTCTGAGATAACAATTGCTTTTCTAGGTTGAGATCAAGGAAGGGGGTGGCAGTGTCGCAAGTGACAACCCCGAGGAAGCAGCCTTCCAGAGTCCTCTTGCTCAGGAGTCCTGTTGCACCTTCCTGTCATCCCAAGAAGCAGAGGATACCCCTGGCTGCTCTCGCAAGAAGGACTCCGGCCCGATGGTAAATATGCCAACAAAGGCACGTATGGCTGGCTCCTGGTAAATGCCGCCCGCTGTCTCTGACTCCACTTGTCTGTTGAACCAGCGCTTTTGGTTGTCTCATCTGCCAAGGGGCAATGTCCACAGGAGCATTCACCTTTCACCTCCTAACCTCTAGGATCCTCATTTCTACTCCATCTTAGCAAGGCAAACAAGGATTGGGACCTTGCTGTGTTTGTTGAGGAGAGTGACCAGAAGTCATGTCAGCCCACGCAGAGCCAGGGGTCAGGCACTGGGCTGGGTGCCCTGTGGTTTGGCATCCTAGTGGGGCTGGGCCCCCTTCTCCTGTAACAGGAAGCTGTGCCTGTGTCTGCGCCACCTGGCCTGGACCACAGTGGGTGCTCATGGAGCACTGTCGATCCTGAGATTAATGGGCCGACCTAGCTCTCTGAGGATTCATCAGTGTCAGAATCCAAATGGGGATCTGGCAGTGCTAATCAGGCCCAGGAAGATCCATGTGGCTTTTTAAGATTTTCTAGTTCTTAGAAAATTCAAAACTGTCCTTGTAGTAAATAAGAGGAGCTTTAAAAAAACTAACCACTTGTTAAGTAATAATATGTGCATGTGGCAGGAAATAACTGCTTATAGAACTATGTTTACTGTACAGATGTGCCTGGGCATGGCCATAGAGAACAGAGAGGACATGACGAGGATAGCCAAGTCCAGTGGAACAGATTCCACGAGCAGTCTATGTTAATGTGGGCTGTGTGCAGTTAAGGACAGGGAAGGGGGGCTCTGTGTGAGGCCTCTTTCCTTAAACAAGTCTCTATTGTCAGAAACTGGAGGACACAGGGCGGACCCTCTGTTAGCACTTGGTAAGCACTGCAGAGAAGTCTCTGGGGGGCTTTTTAAGGAGCAGCTATTGAACAGGAAGAAACAGAACAGATGTGTAGCTTCCCATCTTCCCCTAAAACTTCAACCCTGGATTAAAGCTCTTTTCTGATTTAAGTTCTTTTAGGTTTAGATTCCTGGAGGAATGGAAGCTGACCGCTCTTTTTCATTTTAGGTGATATGTCAGTTGAAAGGGGGGGCACAGATGCTGTGCATAGAGCATTCTGGCACAAGAGAGCTCAAGGCCCTTCACTTGGTTCCCCAGCATCAAGACCAGAATAATTATCTACAGTCAGGTACAAAGTGATGAGTGAAAATCTATCCGCTGGAACGAGAGTGAAAGGGCAGGGAGGGGCCGAGCAGGCGGCTTGGCAAGCTGCTCTCCCTCTCGAGTCACCACCAAGGATGGGGAGGCCTAGGAAAGGAAGTGTGCTCAGCCTGCAGGGCTGTGGCAGGGAGGACGTGGGCTTCTCCACCCAGGCTCAGGACACAGAGCTCTGCTGCACCCTCACCGTCAGGAAGATCTTTTTTAGCATCTTTAGGCCAAAGAAATACCTTTCAGTTCCAGTGTAAAGAATTTGGTCCAAATAGCTTAATAAGTATTTCTAGCAACTTAGTAACCATTTGAAGAGAAGAAGAGACACACATTGAGCATAGTTGATGTGGTGCTGGACAGATGTCACTGGGCTTTCTTTAAACGTATCATCCCCCTAATGCCCCGGCCAACTTGCTGCCACACCCAGACACCTTGGCACAAAGTTTGGGAACCTGGGCTGTAGCACCATTTCCTTAGCACAGTGGACCACCCTTGAGGCTCTGCTCCTGCAACTTTATGATGGAAAAATAAACGAAAGGGTATAATAGGTGAAAACAAAACAATCACAACAAAGATTGACCTGAAAATTTTCATGGAATTAAAAACATACAAACAGGATCAAACTAAGTTTCAATAACTTCATGCATGATCAAGCCATATTACATTTTGCCCTTCCTCCCGCACATAAGCGGAAGAGGAACAACTGTGTGCATTGTTAACTTTAACTTTCTTCCTTACAGATGTCCCAAAGCCAATGACTACTTTAGTAGGAAGATTTTTGCCAGTACCAGCAAAATTAAATCTCATTGCACAACAAGTGAGTCGTTGTTTTAATACAAAAGTACAGTTGGGCATTAATGTCTCTTGAAATTTCAGTTGTCGTGGTTGAAGTTACTCAGGAACTATAATTTAACATCCAGTTAAAAATCAACAGCAAGGGCTAGGAATGTGGTTCAGTGGTACAGCACTTGCCCAGGCTGAACAGTGTGAACAATGCCTCAGCAACTTTGTGAGACCCTGTCTCAGAACAAAAAATAAAAAGGGCTGGGGATGTGGCTTAGTGGTTAAGCGCCCCTGGGTTCGCTCCCCAGTGCCCAAGAAAGCAGCAGTGAAACCTTTAGTAGGCATTGGATCCCTTAATCAGTCAGGCTCTGGGAGGGAGGAGGAAGCTTGGACCCAGCTCCTTGCCATCTCCGGAATCCCTGCGCCCCTGTCCTGCCACCTCAAGGCCAGCACTGTACCCCATTTGCCAATTTTCAGCCTGAACCAATGGAAGCATGTGTGGAGTTTCCATCGGCCGAGACAAAGTTTAGCACAGGTGTTTCAGGGTGAGCCAAGAAGCCCATCTGACAGGGAATTTGGGATATCTCAGACACCCAGTGGAGACGCTGGGCAGGAGGGAGAAGGCTGGGATGGCCGGCAGCGGGTGCATGACCTGAGGCAGCGAGGCAAACGTGTCGAGGCCAGGAGAAAGAGGGTTCTGGGCAGTGCCGGACACAGGAAGTGCCTGCCTGGCTGGTGAGCACTGAGGGAGCCCCCACCACCACTGCAGCCACAGCTCCCTGCAGTCAGGAAGGCAGCCTGCACGTTCTTCCACCCCAAGATCTCGCGCCACAGCTCCCCCCTCCTTCCTGTATTTCCCTGACCATGTTTATTACTGTCCCCACCTTGGCTCCCCCTGACCTCTCATCTCAGGGACAATTATTTCAGCAGGATTTTTGCTGTGTCCTAGAATCCCTCTCTTCCTTGCCAGACTCCAGTTGTCCCTTCCTTCGACTCTCACTGCTCAGAGCGTGGTGCAGGATGGGAAGTACGCCACAGGTCCCACCCCACCTGGGATTCGACCCTCCCAATCGAGACCCTGGGGAGGGTGCACACAGCCCAGTAGGAGGGTGGTCTCCCTACATCTTCTGGCTCTGACAGGCTTCGATGTCACACAGCTGAAGGGGGCAGAAGAGAAAAGGCAAAGGGGTGAATAAGACGTGTGCTTTTCCATTGCTGCACTTCTTGAAGGAAGCTCATTTTTGGAAGATGGAGGGACAGGGAGGTGATGTAAACGATGATGTTCAAATCATCTAGAACCCTACTTTCATCTAGAACTTTTCATTTCTTCAAGTTTCTGATGAGAGGACAGGGGGTCAGGGGTGGTTTGCTGTCGCCCCTCGCCTGGTGAGGGATGGGAGGAAGAACACAACCCAGAGCCTGCCGTGCTGCTTCTGAGATTGTTAGAACCGACTATAAAATTTTTGCGTTTTGGTGCTGGGGACTGAACCACAGGGTACTTGATCACTGAGCCACATCCCCAGCCCTTTTCGGTTTTATTTTGAGACAGGGTTTTGCTAAGTCGCTGAGAACTTTGCTAAGTTGCTAAGGTTGGCCTTGAACTTGCCATCCTCCTGCATTAGCCTCCCTCCTGAGTTAGTGTTACAGGTGTGGCTACTGCACCTGGCCTTTAAATATTTTTTTTAAACAGACAAAAATTAGTGGTTGCCAATGAGACGTCAAATATCAAAATCTCTTATGTATATATTAAAACATAAAAATAATAAGAACACTCTCAGTTAATGGATTATGTAATGGACTTTACTTCACAACTGATATTTCATAAAAAAGAAATATCCCTGGCAGCCAACTGATAGCTGTATGCTGTCCCCTGCGGCCCCTACCCTCCCTGCCTTCTTCCTCTCTGCATCCCCGGGTTAGGGCTTTCATGCGCACGGGGCCTGTGTCCGGGCAGGACTGCAAGATGGCCTCAGCCTATTACTGGATTTGTCTGGAAACAAGGCGTGGCAGGGGCTGGGAAGGAGTGGGCAGAGACCCAGGGTGAGAGAAGCCTGCAGGTGTGCGTGTGCTGGGGGGTGCTGTGAACACACCTGCTGATTCCAAGAACTTTTGCCTTTGACTTTGTGCAGCTGGACAGCGGGGCCCGCCCCTCGGCAGTTACCGGGCCTGCTTTCCCCACAGGATCAGCTCTTCCAGGACCACCAAAAATCGCTTTGGCTGGGTAAGGATTAAAGCAATAAGTTGGTACTTCCTTTAATGTCAGAGTCTAAGAGGCTTCGTGTGCATCTGGGATGTCCTTCTGTGCCATAGGACTAGCTTTGCCTGCACCCTTCATGGCCCCTGGAAGTCAGCTGCCTCGGGCAGCACTGCTGGCGAGCTTGCTGCACACCTGTGCTTTGGAGTTGCTGGAAAGGCAGATCGGCAACCGCCCTCTCTCCATTGTGCTGTCCTCTGTCCTGTGTGGCTATTTCAGGGCTTGTGGCCATTTCTGGCCAAGTCTATTTTTCACATAGATTCTGGTCGTGTTGATCTGTTTCTTTTTTGCTGTCATCAATGCAAGTAATGCCTCGGCAGCCTCTTGACATGGACAGTGGCTCTGCTGGCCACCTGGTGGGAAGTGGGTGCCGCTCTGTGGGCCTGCCTTCAGGATCTCCAGGTGGACGTGGTCTGCACTTAGCCAGGACCTTGTCTCGCCATTTTAAAGCTGTGTTTGTAATTGTAACCAGTTGAACTCAGCAAGCTGGTTGAAACATGTGGTCAAGTTCACATTCACATACTAACTGTGGGCTAAGCCTGTGCTCTGAGCCACCGTTGCTGCTCTCTGGGTCCTGTATTGATGTGGAGGTCAGTCTGCTCCTGCCTCCAAGAGCCATTGACCACAGTCAGGGCAGCCGTTCATGTGGGCCTGAGGACAGCGGGTCAGACACTGTGAAAGGCAGACCTGGCCTCTAGTGCCTTCTGGGCTCCCACAAGTCCCTCCCTGAGGCAGCGAGCAGTCCTGGCCTTGGAAAGCCTGAGGCCAGTTGTTTGGGGCTGGAGCACCAGGCTGTTGAGTGGACCATTTGGAGGGGCTCTGGAGACAGTGGACTTGGTCCACGTGTGTGCCTCTGCTGTGGACGGCAGCCCAGGGACCTGCTGCCTCAGCTTAAGCAGCTGCCTCTGGAGCTGGTTGCACTGCTGTGCGGAGCCGGCGAGGACTTTCACTGAGGGGAGGGGAGACTGGGGAGCCTGTCTCCACGCTTCCCTCTCTGGGTGCTGGGGACCCATGAGGATGTGCTGGGTGTTATGGCAGCTGTCCTGTCTCGGTGGCTGTTAATGGTTTTTGAGGAAGCAAAGATGACCCAAGCAGCTTCCTGGTTCCACTGCCAGCATTGCACCTGGCTTGCCCAGGACGGTCTGGAGGTCACAGGCTACAGGGGCTCACTGTAGCTCGTTGAGACCTGGGGACGTCTGATGAGCTGTGTTGTGCCACTGTGCACTTTGGTGCCTCTGGAACATCCAGGAAATCTGATGCATCTAAGCTGCGCATGCTCACAACTGCAGGCCATGTGAGGCTGGCTGCCGGGCAGCCTGTGCGTCCCCACGGGGGGACAGCTCTCTCTGTTTCTCCTCCTCCTGGTCCTCCTCCTCCTCGCCCTCCTCCTCCTCGTCGTCCTCCTCATCCTCCTCCTCCTCGCCCTCCTCCTCGCCCTCCTCCTCATCCTCATCCTCCTCTCCTCCTCCATATTAGGTTTCCTCAACCAGTCACACACTTCTCTTCCTTTCGAGGTAATCGTGCAGGCCACAGAAACTTTCCTGTTTAAAGGATGTGTCAGAAACATGAACTTTGTGTTTGTTTGTTTTCCTGCAAATAATTACTTGACTTGCTGTCATTCCCCTGAATCAGCTGATGGCTTTGTCTCAGCATGCGCAAGCTCATGGTGTGCTGGGATCTCTGCCAAGGTTCATTTGCGGCAGTCGGAGGGCTGCAGCTGGCGCTTCATTCCGTGTGAGTCCCCAGCCGCGACCCTCTCCCTCTCCCTCTCAACGCTTCTCTGGATGCCTCTTCCAACTTCCACAAGACGACCAGGGCACGCTGGGTCTGCAGATTTCAGAAAAGACACTGTCATCCCCCCTGGCTCCAGCCGCTCTAACTTGGAGATGATGTGGAAGCAGGTTGGCTTGGGCCACCTGCTTCTCCTTAGAATTGGGAGGTGACTGCTAACTCACTAATAAAATCCATCTCCTGTCACTCTATGTAGCATTAGTGACCCAATTGCCAGTCAGGCGATGAAGGTGGGTCCTGACACGTGCTCATGCTGTGGGTTTTGGGAACACACTGAGCATCATCATAAAGAATATCCGGGAGCCTGCATCTCTGGGAACTCTTTCTTAAAGCGGAGGGTAATCTCCTTGCAGTATAGTCCATTTATAATTGTTTTGAGGAAGAGCTGCCCAGATCTCCTTCTGACTCTCTAATTTTTAGGTTGGCACTAAGAAGGTGGTCAAATATTGTCAGAGCCATCTGGTTTCCATGACAGCTGGCCGGTCCCTTCCGGTCCCCTGTGGCTTTAGGGGAGGCATTCTTTTGACCAACAATAAAGAAGATCACAGCCTTAAAAGCTGATGCCAAGTCCCACTCCTTCCTTAACAGAGCCAGTTTAACTTCTTCCATCTGTGTTAACCAGCCTGCCTGAATTTTTGTGTCATTTATAATCAGTATGAAACGACAGCAGATTAGATGCCATCCTGCATTCTCTAAATGTGCAGTTGCGTGTGTCTCATGTCCCCAGTTATTTGGTGGATTCCTCAGCAAGTGGAAGGGATAAAGCACTCATCACCATGCTGACCACATGGTGGCCTCCTCCTGACACTGTAGGACTCTTCTCATTCTGGAATGTCTCCACCCTAAATAGCTTGGTTCCTCTGAACAGGAAGTGCCAGGCCCCCCGCACCCAGCTCAGGGCAGGTCAGACAGGGCCCAGGGCAGGAGCACTGAAGCTGGTGTCAGAGTCCCTGCTCTGAGCAGGCCCAGGTCTGCCCCACAGGTGCACTGGCCAGGGGGCAGAATAGCTAGCCCTGCCACTTCCAGCACCATGAGGATCACCAAGGGATCACACTAGCTGAACACCAAACAGTACAGCGTTCAGTGACACGGTCTAACAATGGAAGCGCGCTCCAGAGGGGACCTGGCTGGTGCGTGGTGAGACAGACTAGATGAGAGCTGGGGGAGACTGGGCCAGAGCTGGAGGCAAAGGCAGCTCTCCAGGGGGTTGAGGGTAGGGCCCAGAGTGCAGAGGCAGGGCGCAGGGCTTTGCCAGGTCGTAACCACAGAGCCCAGGGCCCTGCTCCGCTGGTGTTGCTGTAGCTCCTGTAGCGGCCTTGGGCCAGGAGGTGTTGTGCCTGCAGGGATAAATCCTCCACAGGACCTTAAGGGGCACGGTGCCCAGTGCACAGGGCACACACCCATGTCAGGAGGACCCTCCTTTTCACCATGGCCTTTTGGACCTCGGCATGTCTGGTATCTCCAGTCCCCACAGGGAGTGCCCGTGCGAGCAGGGCCTGCCCCCAGCCCAGCAGCAGTAGAGATGCACCAGAGGGGAGCTCGTCCCCCCTCAGGGATCAGCGATTTCCAGGCTGATCCCCGCCTGTGGTCAGGGAGGTCCCCGGAGATCTTGTGACTGGAAACGCGCTTGCGGCTGCTGGTAATGCCACAGTGCCCGTCCTGGCGTGAAGCTCAGCCGTGGCTTACCCACGGTTCCTCATCATGCGTCCTGTTAGTGTCAGGCTACCGGGGAGACTGCTTGCGGGGAGGGCACGCAGAATAGAGGTTCACACAGGTCAGGGAGAGGGCTTAGGAGGTGTCGTCCTTGGCCAGTGTGGAGAGAAGCAGGCACCTGCTCCCTGACCCCACCGGATCCCTGGGCAAGCTCCAGTGGGCCTGGCGAGCTAGCGAGCAGTGTCACCATGTAGATATACCTGCCATTCCCATTTCATGATCAGACACCAATAGATAATGCCTAGCAATGTCTGGTTGAGAGTCTCAGTGTTTGTTCAAAGCACCAGCTGCTTAGCTAATTCTCTTTCCACAGAGTAACATTTTCTGAAAACATTTTCTTTTTTAATCTTTGTAGAGTAACTCTTAGTTCATGGGACACAAAGTCTAAAAAGCCATGTAACTGTACCAAATCCCAGTGTCTGAAATTGTAAGTAATCACAAATCTTTCCTTATTAAATATGAAATAAGGGTGTTTAGAAGGCAGTGAGCGAGCACAGTGCAGGCGAGCAGCGTGGCCAGCCGTGCCGTGCTGCACTTGATCCTCAACGCCCGCCTGGGCTCCAGGCAGCAGCCTGGTGTGGATCTTTTGGTGCTGACCTCAGAATGGCCCTGCCCACCCTTTGAGGGTGTGGTTTCTTGGACTTTGGTTCACAGCGCTGGCCCCTCTGGCAGGGGCTGGACATGTCAGTCATCTTGGTTGAGCATTAACTGTGACATGTCCACATCCTATTTCCTAAAAGTCTGATGAATTGGTTTTCTCTATATTGAAATCTTTTTCAGAAAAATCTCCCCCCAGGGGTACCAACTCCCAGGAGGCTCCTCCAGGGGTGGTAGGGCAGACTGTCAAGCCACACTGGGGCTGCAGGAGACAGGAGGCTGAAGAGGAAGTGGCCTGGCCATACCTGGCAGATCCCTGAGCTGGGCCCCCTCTCCCTGCGGGTTTGGTTTGTCTGGTGTGCCTGCCAGCCTGGTCCCACCGTGGAGGGGAGTGGGTCCTGGCCCGTGTCTGCAGCCTAACCACAGACCCCCTGGTGTTTCCTTTGCAGAGCTCCTGAGGACCCTGAGAGCTGCACTGAGGGACATGAAGTGAGGGCACGCGTGGGTGAAATCCAGACATTTCCGAAACTGTTCACAAACTAACTGATTTCTGTACACAGTAGTGCTGCTATCTGGGTTGACTGGGTGCACGCCCCGGGCCTCTCAAACACCAGGGCCAGGCTGCTCTAGCTGCCGCTGTGCTGAGGAGGGCCGGCAGGGCAAGAGGCAGTGGTCTGGGCGTCCAGGGTGTCCAGGGAGGCAGCCACGCTCCTTAGCTGCTGGTGGGGTTTGGGGACTGGGCAGGTCAACAGCCTAGGGGGTTGCAATTGGGGCTTTTCTCAATTTTTATATATTTTAAACATTTATTTTCTTCATAATTAGCTTATTAAGGCACCAAATGTAAACCCCACTTTTATAACAGGATTTCTTGAGATAGGAAGTGACGTGTTAACTTCTAAACCTCTGGACAATAATTTCAGTAAGAGATTAGGCCCTCTGCCCTGGTGTTAGGGGGTCTCTTCCTCTTTTCCGAGCACTCCAAAAGTAGGAGTTGGTTTTATACCATGGGTGTAGATTATTCTTCACGACAATTTTAATTGGCTCACATGTCCACTTTAAACAAGTCCAGACTCTGTCCTCATCCCCTCCAATCTAGCTCCATTTTTGCTGAGGTACTGGGTGGGATTGGGCGGAATCCTTCCTACTCTAGTTTCTGTTGCCCTCAGCTGGCTGCTATGGAAGGTGGGGGCAGTTCCTGGTGCCACTTCTTCAAGGGCTGTGTCCCTCTATTAGCCAGACTGCTCTTTGCCACCAGCACTTGGTGGGAGGGAGGGTGGAGGCTGATGATGCTTTTTGTATCTCCTGTTGCTTATTCATGCTTTCAGTTCCTTCTTTTATATTTAAAAGATCGAGTAATTCATGCTCTACAGCTTGCGCTTCTGGTTTTCAAAGTCCCTGGTGCTGGGTTCCTGTCTTGAGTTTCACCCTTAGGCTTCCTACCTCAAGTGCTGTGGGACTTTGGATGTGCAGTTCATGGTTAGGACTCTGCGTGTGGTGTCTGTGGCTTGGCCTGAGGATACACTCCTTCAGAGAAAATGTGTGTGCTTCTGCCTGGAGCTTGGTGGCTCTTCCAAATTGGATGGCTTAAAATTTGGGGCTAAATTTTTTTTTTCAGGCCGAGCATATTATAAGTTCAGATTTAAATAAATGAACCCTCCCTCCCACAGCCAATGCTCTGGGATACAGATCCTTGCCATTGGTCGGGGGATCTTTTACAAATTTTATCTATTTATTTAGCAGAGTCCCATGAAATGCTTATGCAATTTTGTGTGATTTATCTATTTCTTATAAAAGTATTCACAGTGAATCTGCCTATTTCTCCTCGTGATCCCACTTTGGGGGGGGGGGTGTCGTACCTCTGCAGCAGAGGACATGGACGTCGTGATCGCAGTCCTTCCATGGCTGTCAATGACTCCACGTCCCAAGCCACCGGCCTCAGCACCTTCTGCTGTGGAGGGCTGCACCCACGCCTTCTGTGGCTGGTGTCGTTCCCACACTTGCTGTGTGGTAGTCCTTTTGCTTAGGTGTGCCTTCTGCAAGGTAAATATGGGTGGATTTTTTTTTTTTCATACCAGGGATTGAATCCAGGGGCACTTAACCACCACGAGTCACATCCCAGCCCTTTTTTTAAATTTTGAGACAGGGTCTCACTAGGTTGCTTACAGCCTTGCAAAGTTGCTGAGGCTGGCTTGGAGCCTGTGATCCTGCCTCAGCCTCCTGAGCCACTGGGATTACAGGTGTGCATCACCCCACCTGGCTACCGCTGGATTTTTAAGAAAGCAAATACGGGTTTGGAATATAGTTAAGTGCTAAGATGGCCTAACATGCTCAAGGTCCTGGGTTCGACTCCCAGCACCATAAACTGAACAGACACCCACATTTGAACAAAAGGCAGGTCTAGTGGTCCACGTGTTTAACACTTCTTGGATCCATGGGCATTCCTTGTCTGGTGGTTAATATGTGCGGGCTCACCTGAGCCATCTTCATTTCCTGAAGTCGTGATATTTACATATTCAATTTCCTTTTTCACTCAAATGGCAGCGATTCCATACATTCTAGTCTGCACCTGGCTTTTAAAAATTGTGGGGAGATTTGCACTGCATCAAATTCAGCATTCCAACACTTTAAAGTGTGCCACTGGGGCTGTGAAGACAGGCGAGGTGCTGTGGAGCTCTGCCACCACCCACTGCAGGGTCTTTTAGCATCCAAGCAGGAGCCCTGTGCCTGTTAAACTCTGCTCCCAGCCCTGTGAACTGCTCTGCATTCCGTCTCTACACTGGCCTGCCCGAAGGAGCTCATGTAAGTGGGACCATGAAGTCTTTGCCGCTGTGACTGGCTTATTTAGCTAGTGTTCCTAAGGTGTCACCCATGGTGAAGCGTGTTTCAGAACCTCATTCATTTTCTAGGCTGAGTAATATTCCATTGCATGTGTAGACTGCATTTGTCACCTGCTGTGGGTGGACACGGGGTTGCTCCTACCTTTGACTGCCACGAGTGCTGCTGCCCTGAGTGTAGGTGGCGTGTATCTGAGCCCCACCTGCTATTCTTCTGTGCATGCCCAAGAGGGTTGCAGGGTCACGAGGTGCCTGTGTCACCTCTTGAGGAACTGCATGCTGTCTTCCCCACAGGGCACCTTTTGCACTGCCACAGCAGCGCCTGCCTCCACCTCATTTTGTGTTTTCAATTTCTGTTTTTTCTTTGCCCTTTTTTGCCTGAAGCTTCTGCCCAATGGCAAAGTGGAGGGAAGGAGAGGGAGAGTGGTGGGGGGACTGCCCCAGAGCACAGGTGGGCAGGGCCTGGTCCCGGCAGGCAGGCGGCTGTGCTTGCTCACCCACTGTCACCGCACAAGCACTTTGGAGAGCCTGTGATTCAGGAACAGGGAGAGAGCAGGGGGGCGAGACAGCTGCAGCCCTGCCGCCCAGCAGTCAGTGTCTAGCTGGGGAGGCCTTTGTGAGCAGGAGCACCTCAGGGACGGTGGCTGGGCAGTGCAGCCAGGGAGGCTCCCTAAGGAGATGTGTCGGCAGAGGCCGAGTGAGGAGGCTGCTCAGGGCTGGGGGCAGGTCCAGCAGGCCAGCAGGGAGGTCACAGGAGGATTTGGTCACACGTGCTCAGGTTCCCAGCCAGGAGGTAGCTGGTGCCCCACTGTGGGAGTCCATGTAGCAGAGGAGTGCTCGAGGTCATAGGATCAAGAGTGAGTGGGGGAACAGATAGGGACGGCCACCTCTGTGCGTCTGGAGCCACGGGACATTGGCAGGTTGGTAACAAAAGCTTAGACATCCCCAGCATGAAGTTGCGAGCTGTGTGGCAGGCAGGAGTGACATGGCTTGCACAAGCATGGAGTCCAGAGGCCAGCTGTGGAGGTGCGTTGATGACATCGCTGTGGCCCTGCTGTGCCTCGGGAGGTAGCATCCCTGCGGGCACCACCTCCTCCCTGGGGTTCCTTCTGTTTGTCCTCGTTGGGGCTTGTTAGGTGCCATAAGGCTGAGGCCGGTGGCTTTGCATTCTGGAAGCTCAGGCTGTGCTCGCCCCATCTCCCCCTTCCTCCTCCCCAGGCACCGTCCACCTGTCCACACCCCTCACCTCACTTAGTCTCTGCCCTTCGTGTTGCATCTGGATCTGACTTTTCCTTTTAGTATATTTGTCCTCACTCTTGGTTTAGTTATTGCGATCCGAACAGCACACACGTGTGAAGAACCCAGATATGTACAAGGCTGGTGACAAAATCCAGTTGTTCTCTGATCATTGCTCCTTATTTTCTGCTTTCCAAGAACTTTCAACTCTTTTATCTGAATCTTTTAATATCTGCCCCATAAGTCTAAGTAACAGGCTGGACCTGCTGCTCCTGGCTCTGCAGCTGGGCGGGTTCTGTCGTCTGGCCCAGGAGGATGTGGACCCGCCTCCTTCCTCCCCTCCTTCCTCCCCTCCTTCCTCTCCTCCTTCCTCTCTGCACTCCCACACAAACCCCCCAAACACAGGCTGCGCCAGGCCAGGGTGCACCTGTGAGCAGGAGGGAGTATTCCATGCTGCGAGGCCCTGGGTCCTGCTGGGACTTGGCCCATGTCCTTCCTGCACTTCTCTGCCTCGTCCATGGAGCTGGCGCTTCGCAGCACCTGGTCTCTGCAAGCTCAGCACGGAGTCTCCTCGCCCTTGGCCACAGCCGCCTCCTTCAGCTGCAGCTCCCTGGAGGTAGCTGATGCCCCACTGTGGGAGTCCATGTAGCAGAGGAGTGCTGGAGGTCATAGGATCAAGAGCAAGTGGGGGAACAGCCTCTCCCTGGAGGACCCTCCACTCCCCTGCACCTGCACTACACAAGCTTGCCTGCCCCACAGCATGAGCCAGTGTCAGAGCCCCAAACCAGGACCAGGGCACAGGTACCCCCCCCTCCCCGCACGTCTTCTGCCACACCAGGAGGTCCCGGGGCTCCTCCCCATGTTCGGCTTCCTGGCTCCTGGGTCCTGTGTCTCCCTCCTGGGTCCCGGCCTTGTTGGGCGTGGGTGGCCATTCCTCAGGCCTCCGGCGTCTGATACCGTCCCAGTCTGTCTCCATGCTTAGAAGATGGCTGGGCTGGGAGCAGGTGGTCAGTCGGGGCCTTTCCCCAGCCTCCTGGGGGCCTGGCCACGCCTGCTGGGCCTGCCTCCTCTGTCTGAGCCTCCTGCGAGGCCGCCAGCCTCACTCTTTCTGGAGCTGCACAGGCCTCTCTGTTCTGGGTGCAGGGAACCTCTGGACACTGCGCCCGTCTACGTCTGTCGTGCAGAGCCTAGGCCTGGCAGGCTCCCTTCCTCTCCACTCCTGCCCGCTCGCCCCCCTTCCCGCTCCCCTTCCTCTCTCGGTTTCTGGAATCCTGTCTGATGAGCCTTGGGCTTCTGGCCTGTCCCTGCCTCCTTTCCCTTACTGCTGTTTTCTTCTTCAGTCCTAGTTTCCACACTTCCGTCGAGCTGTGTGTCTCCATGACTGCTCTTTATTTTCTAGATTTTAAAAATATACCATTCCTCTTAAGATCATTTGCTGGTTTAATGAATTCAAGGCCCCTCCCTCCCAGCCTCCTTGTCTCTGCTTCCGTGGCCTGTCTGTCCTCACAGTACGTGATGTCTGGGTCCCTCTGCTCATGGTGAGAGGGGCATCAGCGGCTGTGAGCCCTGGGGCCTGGCGGGGCTCACAGTGTTGCTTGGGGTGACTTCTTGGGAGCCTCAGTGTCAGCCTACCTGGGCGTTTCCCCTGGGGCTGGGCAGAGTCCTCCAGGGCTAGAGGCCTGAGGCGGAGAGGGAAAAGGAAGCCGGCCCAATGTCAGTTTCTTCCTCCTGTGCCCCACAGCACCCTGCCTCCTGGCTTTACCCCAGAGAGCGAGGGGGTGGGGACAGGAGGGCTCTGGGGGCTCAGGGCAGAGTTCAGCCCACGCTCCACTGAGCCCAGTCACCTCCCCCGCCCCACCCCAGGAGCCCCACCGCCCCCTCCAGGGCTCCTGAGGCTGCTGCTCAGCTGTTTCCTGCTGCCTCTGCTTTCCACCTCCCTCCCTTCTCTCTGTCTTCCTGAAACACCTGCCTGTGCTCTTGGCCACAGAGAGGCTCTGTGTCCCTTGTCCCCAGAAGGGACCATTCCCATTTTTGTGCAGCAAGTTAGTTTCTAAGTCACACACCCCCCGGGGGAGGCCACCTTCCCAGGACCCTGTTACCATGGGAGCCTCTGGCCCATTGGACTTTTATATCCCAGCCTTTGTCTTCTCTCTCCTGCATGCCCAGGCTCTGGCCAGCCGAACTCTGGGTCACCTGAGACTGCAGGTGCCCCAGCACAGCCCAAGCCACTCCAGAGCTCACTAGAGTCACAGTCCTTGTCTTCTTGGCCTCGAGGGTTCTCCTTAACTCTCTTGCTGGGTTCACATGCATTTAAAAATACAGTTTAACAATATGAAGATAATACACATAAAAGCACGATGCCTGGAATCCCGCCGCAGGGAAGCTGTGACAGCTGGTCCACTGCTGCTGGGCGCCTACGCAGTCCATGTTGATCTGCCGCAGCCCTGAGGCAAGGCTCCTTGGTCTCCATTCCACAGCTCGAGGCCCACAGAGAATGCCCCAGATCAGGTAGCTGAGGAGCTGGGGGCAGAGCTGATGGGAAACCTGAGCTGAACTGCTTCTGAAGGAGTCCTGCCCGGCTTCGCTGGTCACGCTGAAGCCAGGGAGTGGCTGACGAGCTGGCCCACACCTCTCGAGGGTCAGCTGTGGGCAGGGCTGCAGGTCCTGGTCTCCATGCTGGTTGGATCCACTCTCCAGCCCCAGCACAGAACCTGAAGATGTGCCACCACAGGCAGCCGCCCACCCCTCCTCCCGCTGCGCTTCCCGTCTGCAGTTCCTGGTTATGGATGTGGAATGAAGGGACGGAGCCCAGCTCAGGCTCCTCCTGTGGACTCTCACCCCCGCCTGCAGCCGGCAGATGGACCCAGAGGACTGGTGGCCAGACGGCTCTGTGTTATTTGGTGTTTCTCCTCCCCAACTCCCTGTGCTCCTGGGAAGGCGGCAGAGGGAATTGGGGGCCAGAAATGATTGACAAACATGCACCTTCCCGGAGCCCTCTTGCCTTGCAAAATCCTACGCTGTGATACTAATGGCTTTAACTCGTTTCTTTCTCCTGTGTTAGACATGGCAGAGCATCACCCCAGCCAATCTAGTTTCTGTAAAAAGGCGTTGGCATCCCCTAGGTCAGAGCCTGGCCACGGCCTGCACACGTGCGCTGCTTCTCACCACAGTGCACCTGTGCACAGACTCACACTGCGGTTTTCTTCACAGGTACTGCGACTGCTTTGCCAGCGGGGACTTTTGTAACAATTGCAATTGTAACAACTGTTGCAACAATTTGAGACATGAAATTGAACGCTTTAAAGCCATTAAGGTAAGGCATCTTAAAAACGTGTTTGAGACATTCCCGAAATGATCTGCAGAGATTCCTAATCTCAGGATTGGGAAACCCGGTGTGGGTCTCCTCTGCAGGCGGGTACCTGAGTCCTGGTCCTGGTTTGGGGCTCTGACACTGGCTCATGCTGTGGGGCAGGCAAGCTTGCGTAGAAACAGTGCAGGTGCAGGGGGGTGGAGGGCCCTCCTGGGAGAGGGCTGAGGAGCACCCTGGGCCCTCGCCCGTTTGTAAGTTTAATGCTCTCTGAAGGGCACATGTGACCTCCTGGGGCCCCAAACCCCCTGCTGCAGACGGTGGCCTGGTGTTTATCCCCATCTACAGACTCAGGTAATCAGGGGGACAGGAAGGACACCAGCTCTAGGAGCCACTTCCTGGGGAAATTGAGGTCCAGCCGCTGTGGCCTGGAGACCACCATGAGCCAGTGGAACAGATGGTACTCCTCAATAACTTGACTCCTCTCTTTGAGCTATGAATAAACCACCTAGAAATACCTTCCTGCTTCCGATCAGCCAAGTGTGTTGGACAGAAGATAACAAAGACACTTGTCAGCCTCAGGGTAGCCACGTGTAATTTAGAGATAAAGGACACCATCTACAATTAAAATGTAAAAAATTTACTTTGAACCTTGGATTTCTCAGGCATTGCTGATAGGAATGTGATTGTGATTTCCCACTTGGGAAATTGCTGGGCAGTATCTGGTGGAGCTGACCATCTGTATGGCCTGGCCTAGCCGTTTCCTTCAGGGAAATGTGTGTAAATGTCCACCCAAGACTTGCAGGAGCATCTCAGGGCAGCCTTACTCACAAATCCCAGCCTGGAAGCACTCTGACCCTCGAGGTGGACTCTACAGTGGAATACCACACACCGGTGGAAAAGCAGGGCACAGCTGAGGGCAGCGGCGATGCGTCCAGCTGGGGGCTGCACAGAGAAGCTGGGCATAAGAGGACGAAGCCCTGGTGAAGCCCAGCGCGAGCAGACAGAGCCGTCCAGCCAGAGAGCTTTGTCCTCTGCCAGGGTGCAGCAATGGGAACAGGGCAGCCTGCGACCTGGCTGGGTGGCTGCACAGGTGGGTGCACAGGCCTGCGATGCCGCACCTGCAGAGATGTGCGCTGCTGTGCACTCTGGTCATGACCAAGATGCCTGTGTGAAGTCGCACGCTCCTGGGCGGTGCTGTGCAGTGGCCCGCCGCTGCCACACCAGGTGCTGGTGCCTGGTGTCCGACGCACCCAGGAGGGAGGGCACAAGGACCTCCGCTGCGACTTCTGTGGTGTCTGAGTGTTTGCGGAGAGCAACAGTCACGCTCCTTTGAAAATACAAAGAGCCCAAGGTTGAGACCTGGGCTCTGGAGTGGGCCGGGACTTGGCCTGGCCTCCACACCTGCTGCGTGTTATTTACCTGCCCCGCGTCTGGCGCCAGCATCTCCCTCCTGGTGCCGAGAGGTTCCAGAGAAACCAGAGCTCACGGACCCTGGTCCCTGTGGGGAGGAGCAGGGACGTGGCTTCCTGGCCTCTCTGCTGTCTGCGGGCGTGACTGTGAGGGCAGCGGGAGCCTGGGAAGCCCCCCCAGAGGGAGATGCTGCAGCGGGGTCAGTGCAGGCGCCTGGCAGAGGCTTTCCTGATGGCGTCTGTCGTGTCTGTGGTAGGCTTGTCTGGACAGAAATCCTGAAGCGTTCCAACCGAAAATCGGGAAAGGAAAGCTGGGGGACGTCAAGCCGCGGCACACCAAGGGCTGCAACTGCAAGCGGTCGGGCTGCCTGAAGAACTACTGCGAGTGCTACGAGGTGCGCGGCCGGGAAAAGAGAACTCCTGGCCTTTCCTTCCTGGGCCCTCGGGGGCCTCGCCGGGCATTCACCTGGGTGCCCCTGGGCTGTGTCTGCCCCATGCCCGCCTTGGACTTTGTCCTCTGTGCCAACTGCTCCACGTGCTGGAGCACCCAGGGTCTGGCACTTGGTGGGTCCCGGGGTGCTGTGCCTCCTCCCCTGAGCACAGCGGGGGCCAGAGTGCTCCCGTGGGGCCTAGGGGATCCCCAGCTTCCATTGGTCAGGCGCGCCGTCTGGGCTGGCTCTCCCTGGCTCTTAGTTCCCTCAGAGACCAGAACTGGACAGCCGGCTGACAGAGTGAGGCCCAGACCCAAGCTCAAGAAGAACCCTCCTAATTCTGGAAAACGCTGAAAGATCCAAGTGGGCAGACCTAGCAGCCCCCAGCTAGGATTCTGAGGACCTGTCAGATGCTGCAGACATGGAGTGGCGCCATCCAGTGACTCCTCCCAGCCAAGTGCCCTCAGTGCCCACCACCTTCCCTCCGTTGACCCAGCCCACTCTCCATAGGCTGAGACCATGCCAGAGAGTGGCCCACAGGCCATGCAGGCAAAGAAGGGATGGCACCGTCCTTCAGTGTCTGCCTAGTGCAGCCTCGACACCAGAAATCCTGCACACCATGCCCAGAGGTGGGGGAGGCGGCACAGGTGCCCTGCTGCAGCTCTGAGCAGCAGGGAGCACAGGGAGCTCAGGGCTGCAGCAGAGGAGGCTAAAAGCCAGGGGCCAGCTCGGCCTAAGGCTGCATGGGCAGGGAGGTGGACCTGGAGGACACCCTCCTGGGCCTCACACCACCAGGAAGGACCAGACTCGGGGTGCACCCAGCAGCAAGCAGGACAGGTCTCCCCTGACCTCCCCTGCCCCGGTGGCTTTCTCACCCACTGACTCACCTCTGCACAGGAGCAGGGCCTGCCTCATGCCTTCCGTGTGAAGGGGAGGCTGTGGAGCTGGGGTGTCACCGACCAGCCAGACCAGGCTTTGTGCAAAGCAAGAGTCAGATGGAGAGCTGGGCTCGAGGTCACACCTGTGGTCCCAGTGTGTAGTCTCAGGAGGCTGAGGCAGGAGGATTGCAAGTGTGAGGCCAGTCTGGGTAACTTAGTGAAGGCCCTGGAAAACTCAGATGGAGCCCTGCCGGGCTGCAGTGCAGAAAGGAGGGTGAGCCCCCACGGCGGCTGCACCTCAGTGTTCCCAGGCACAGCACCACAGCGCTCACTCCTCTTGGCATCTGTTGGGTTTTGGGTATGAAAATTGTGGATTGTACATGATCACATATAAGCAAAGAATTATTTAAAGTCCAAACAGAATTCGTCAGTTTTTGATAACTTATAGGACAACCCCATTTTATTGAAGCATTTTATGTTCCAGGCCAAGATTATGTGCTCTTCTATTTGCAAATGCGTCGGTTGCAAAAACTACGAGGAGAGCCCAGAGCGAAAGATGCTGACGAACATGCCAAGCTACGTGGAGACGGCGGATCTTGAAGGCAGACATCATTTGTCACCAACTAAATTTCCAGGACTACCGAGGTTCAGAAAAGACAGGTAGGTACCCCAAACCCACAGGGTGGTGAGGTTAGTTGGGAGGACAGTGGAAAGCTGGGGAGGTGGGCGAGCGTCCGCAGGGCGGGCCTGGGGCGGGAGGAAGGGAGACGCCCACCCTAGAGGCCCACTAGGTTTCCTTGGAGGCCCTGCTGCCAAAACTGCTTGTCCTGCTTGTCCTCGTTGGAGGTGCCCTGTTCTGCACAAGGCAAAAGGCCTGGCCTGGGCCACCAGCAGGGCCAGCGTCTCCCCTGGCCATGCGCCTGGACAGCAGAGGCGGGGACAGCGGAGGTGGGGACAGCGGAGGTGGGGACAGCAGAGCTGCTCTAGCCCCCTCCCGAGGCAGCATGATCCTGGAGGCTTTCAGAGGTCGGGCGGTGCAGCTCAGTGGGAAGTGACTCCAAGTCTCACAGGGTGTGGAGGGTGAGGCCACAGTGGGCATGGCGTGGCATGTCCTCGGGGCCACATGCATCCTGTAGCTCCCGATGGCCTGTGGGGAGGAGGGCAGGCACCCTGCAGGCATGGGTGGAGCCACCTTCCTTACACTGATTGGCTGCCTGGGGTCCCTGTTCTGAGAGTCCCTTGTCCCCAAGCCCTGCCCAGCGCTCGTGTCCCACAGCGTAGCTCAGGAGCCCCTGGGTTGGGTGGTGGACCAAATTCTGAAAAAATACGGACTCTGTCAGGAGCGGGTGTGGGAGTGAGGCAGATTGGCCTGCCGGTGTTGCTCCTCCCAACTCGCCCTGTGCGTTGGCCAGAGGCAGCATGGGTTGCAGCAGGGACTTCAGGCTGGCAGGGCGAGCCACATTCTGCAGAGCAGGAAAGAGCTCAGACAGCCCCTGCCCTCCTCCTGCAGGCGGCTCTCCTCCTGCATCTCCTGGGAGGTGGTGGAGGCCACCTGCGCCTGCCTGCTGGCTCAGGGCGAGGAGGCGGAGAAGGAGCACTGCTCTGAGTGCCTGGCAGAGCAGATGATCCTGGAGGAATTCGGAAGATGTTTGTCTCAGATTCTCCGCATCGAGTTTAAGTCCAAGGGGTTGAAAATCGAGTCAAGTACCATGTAGTATAGCAAGCCCTGAGTGCATGCAAACTCGTACCTCGGCGTTCTGAGGAAGCTCTGGTTCAGAAAGGGGGTTGGAGGAGCAAGAGGCCAGCCTGCGGCCACACGAGCCTAACAAAGCCGAGCTCTTAGCTGGGCGCGGTGACGCACGCCTGTCATCCCAGCAGCTTGGGAGGCTGAGGCAGGAGGATCACAGGTTCCAGCCAGCCTCAGCAACTTGGAGAGACCCTGTCTCAGAATAAAATAAAAAACAAAAAGGGCTGGGAATGTAGCTTAGTGGTAGAGCATCCCTGATACCAAAAGTAAATAAAATAAAACCTGACGGAGCTCTGGTCTGCACCAGGCCTGGAGAGTTGCCCGAGGTGCTCAGCAGGGCGCCTTGTTTGAGGAAGGCATGGCACAGGAGTCTTCTCTCCAGGGAGTGGGCTGCCCTGCAGGGAAAACCAGGGTGGTTTTGCTTTTTGTTTGTGTGTTTTGTTTTTCAAATGATTTAGAAGTAAATTCTCCAGAGAGCTGTTACGGTGTGACATACAGTTTCTGAGGAGCCACTGAGCACCTCAGAGCACATCTGCAGTGTGGAGGGTCCCCCAAGACTCACAGGGTCACCAGCCTTCCAATGCTACCAGGACCGGCAGGTGGGGCCCACAGGCCAGGCTAGCAGCAGGAGGGCTGAGTCGCAGGACTTCAAATTGTATTTAGTTTCTCATACATTTCTACTTGAATTGAGGAAAAGCTCTATTATCCGATTAACTTCTCCAGAATGATTGTTATTATTAAATGTAAAACACGGCTAGAGTAATTAGTTTGCAGAAGCCAGCACATAAGATTGGTTATTATAATGACTCTTTTGGTTCTATTATAAACGTAAAGATTAATAAAAATTTCCAAAGTCTTCAATTGTCATATTTAACTTAGTAATTGAAAATACATGCATCTAAAAAATAGCCTCCCAAGACATAGTGAAGTCGGGTTCTTTCCTTTTCTGCGTTCTTTAGCCGCCTTTGTCACTTTGAATGCTAGGACACTCCGGTTGGCGCCACATAGTGGCAGTGGAGGAAGCTGGTGGCGGGGCCAGCGCGGGCACATCAGTGAGCCATGATCAGAGCCTGGTTCTGACCCGGGCCGCCTCCTTTAAGCCCCCTTGGCCTCTTGGGATTGGGGCTCTGGCAGGGAGCCCTGGGTGAAGGCAGACACAGGCGCCAGGAGCCTCCCCGCCCCACGGCCCCCAGTCTAAAGCAGCGAGGTGATTACACATAACCTGCACCTCGGTCCTCTCTAGGTCACTCCTAGCACAAGATGCAGCTTTGTCAACAGTTGTTGGTAGAGTGTAGTTTTTGTTTGCATTTTTAAATTCTTTAAACTATATTCAGTGTGCGTTGGTTGGGTCTGAGGTGCAGAAACAGAGTTCAGCACAGGGGACTGTCCCACAGGGCTGCAGCTGGCTCTCAGGTGTTTTCCCCAGGAAGTAAAGAAGTCACCTTCTGTGGCTCCTTTGAGACTGTCACCTCACCCATCTCTTTGCCACCACACCCCCACCAACCCTGGCCCCCCTCCCCTTGGCTGCCTCCTTCTGATTCCTAAAAGGAAGGAAGGGTCTGGAAGGGGAGAGGGAGGCCTCTAGACAGTGGGCACTACCAGTTCCACCGCCCACCATCTGCCAGAGGCCTGCGGCTGGGGCTGGCAGGAGCTGGGCTGTGCAGGAATCCGGGCTGGGCCCAGTGGCTGACTCCCCAGGGAGCCAATGTGGTGAGGCAACAACCAGCCAACGGAGGTGGGTGACAAGCCTTCCATTAGGTGGCTGGGGACCTGCTGGGGACTGGAAGCAGGAAGGGTGTCCTTAACAAGGGGACTCTGGCTCAGAATCCTGGGGGTCCTCAAGGAGTTGGCCAGGCATCAGGAGGGCCGTGGGCACTGGCCTCCAGCAGGTGAGTCGGGGTAGCAGCTGCAGTGGGTCCTGGCCTGAGGGCTGAGCCAGGAGGCTGGGGGCAGCTCCGTGGTGACAGGCCCCTGCATGGGCGTGGCAAGACACCAGACAGCACAGGCTGCAGCTGGGTGCTGAGAGGGCCAGCCCATGCTGTCCTGGACCAGCAGGGCAGCAGTGGCAGGTGTCCCCAGTAGCTGCTCCAGTTGGAGAGAATTAAATGTGAAGGAGAAGAAGTGAGGCCCGCGTCCCTGTGCAGGCCTCCACGCAGATCTAGGTGGGGTCCACCCTCACACGTGGCCGCCAAGGCCATCACGTGGGGGAGTCCCCAGGATGAATGCAGCGGTGGGTGAGCCCACCAAGCCCTGGGGCTCCTCAGTCCCCTCCCACCCACCAGGCTACTAGGGCCTGAGTCCAGGGAAAGGCCCCTCCCAGCCTCCCAGCCTGCACGTTTGTCCTCCGAAGGTTCCTGGCCCTTCCTCTTGGCCTGTTTTCTTCTAGAACCTTCTGACAGGCTCCAGCTCTCCCCAGAGGCCCCATCCCGCCTCCCACACACTCTCCCACGCAGGGTCTCTCCCACATGACAATGAGCCAGGCAGGGGCAGAGCTGACACCCCTCACCCCTCACCCCTGCTGGTCGGCTGTCACCACACAGCACTGACGGCCACCCTGTCACCCTCATCCAACCTGGCCTGTCCCTAAATAGCAGCTCTTCAGGACGAGGGTTTGTGGGCTTGTGTTTTGTTCATCTCAGTAACAGACTTGTCTCCGTCATCACGTCTGACTCAGTACTAGGACATGCAATAGGGGGTGACGCAGAGATGCTCTCCACGCGGTGTCTGGGCTCTGGGGTTGTATCTGCTGCGCAGCGTGGGTAAAACAGAGACCACAGCCCGCAAGAACCAGACGAGTGCAGTTGCTATTTTTTATTTTGTCGCTCAGAACAATTACCTAAACCAAATCATCTTAAATGATAGCAGCACAGCACAGAAGCGGAGCACAGAGTGGGTCACTCTGTACAAAAGGGCAGAGTTTCCTCATCTTCGAGGGTGACGGCGCCTCAGGACTGCTCTGAGTCTTCTGAGGAGACCTCCAGTGGGAGGCCGGTCAGGCTGTGGAGGGCTCCGGCCTCTGGAAACGGAAGAAACACGCTCAGGCAGCGGGCAAGAGAGAACCGGCCTTGGCCACGGCAGGAAGGGCAGGAAGCCCTCTGTCTCCCACCTCTTAACGCCCGTGCTCAGAATGCATCTGAAACTGTCCGGCTCTTAATTCAGGCTATAAAGAAGTATAATTCCTATCGGGTAATGGAAATCGATATCTCCTAACAAAGGACTTTCCAATTACAAAATTAAAAGCAAAACAAACCAGAACGACGACATGCAGACCCCGCCTGCCCCTGGTGGGAGAAGCCAGGCTCCACAGGCTCCCCAAGCCCCCTGGGCCCTACGGCGGAGCTGGCTGATGGCTTGGAGCCTGCAAACACCACACACCACTGAGTCCTCCTCCGCACTCTCCCTGTGCCTGGGTGGTGCTAGGGAATGAGCAGCAGCCCCGACTTCCCCCTCTCCCCAGGCCTGCCGGAAGTCCTTCAGCCAAACGGAGCAGAGAGAGCCCCCACACTGCACCCACAGCAGAACAACTGCATAAGTCAACCACCAAACGTCTCTGTTGGAGACTCCGACAAAGTGGTCCATCCTCGTCCCCCACCAGGTCCCACGCTGGCCTCCCTGTGTTAGTGCTCAGAGCCTCGGGCCTCTTCCTGGGCTCCTCCCACCACTGCAGTGTGTTCTGACAGGTGACTGTCCCATTAAGGCCAGACGGGGTCAAGAGCCTTTTCTCTGTGATCTGAATATGACCCTAGACGGCCTCTAGAGCACCTGGCTTGAGGCTTGCTATTGCTCTAAGGGACAGGTCAATTGTCACCATGTCAAAGACCATGATGGATCCAGTGGAGCAAACTAAACCCGAAGGCCCCTCTCTTCTAGGTAGCAATGTTGGTCTGGTGACGCTTTGAGGGGCAGTGTTGTGACTGTGCTGCAGTCCTAGCATCAGTGTCTTATCCTTGCAACCCTAATACACACCAGGAAAGGGCTTTGCATAAATGTACGAAACCCTTTCTCTTTTTCCTTTTTGTTTTCCTGGGTTTGTTTTCCTTTTCTTTCTTTCTTTTTTTTTTTTTTTGGTGGTGCTGGGGCTGAACCCCGGGCCTTGTGAATGCTAGGCAGGCACTCTACCATTTGAGCTACATCCCCAGCTCTCCTTTTTCTTTTTAAAATGGTCTCCCTGTGTTGCCCAGGCTGACTTCAAGCTCCTGGGTTCAAGGGATTCTCTGCCTCAGCTCCCAGTAGCAGGGATACCACAACACCTGGCGGGTGGAGCCCTTTCTTGATCGACTTTGTGTGTCGGGTGCTCTAAGAGAGAGCATGTATGTGTGTGGCTGGAGATGGAACCCAGGGCCTTGCACATGTCAGGAAGGTGCTCCACCACCGAGCCACATCCCCAGCCAAAAATGGCGTTTTGAAATTATGACATTTCGAGGCTGGGGATGTGGCTCAAGCGGTAGCATGCTGGCCTGGCATGTGCGGGGCGCTGGGTTCAATCCTCAGCACCACATAAAAATAAAATAAAGATGTTGTGTCCACCGAAAACTAAAAAATAAATATTAAAAAATTCTCTCTCTCTAAAAAAAAATTGTGATATTTCACGTACCTTTGAGATGCAAGAAAGTCAGAAACTCAATTAGTGTGCGCACTATATTGCTCTCAGGCAGCGACCTGTCGAGGCTTCCTAGAAAACAGAAAGGGTCACCTGTACCCTCTGTCACCCATTGTTAGGGATCTGGGCACCACAAGGGCAGTGAGCAACCCAGGGCTAGAGGGCACCCCTGTGCTTTCCCTGGAGCCATGGAGGGGCTGGGCCTAGAAGACCCCTCAGCCCAGCCCCCTGGTCCCTGCAGCTGCTCCTGACCACACTCTGCACCCCTGGGAGGGTGGGCGTGGGGGGGCGCTCCTCTCACCTGGCTTTGCTTCCTCCTCGGGCTGGAGCTCCCGCTTCCCAGCCAGGCCGTGCTTGTCACTAAGGGATCTGTGGGTGTCGATGGCATCTGCTTGCAGAGGAGAGAGACTGACCGCTCACTGATTGTGCCCTCCCCCCAAAAGGACAGCCAGACTGAAAGTAAGGCAAAGTGTGGAAACACAGAAGAGGGAGGCCTGGTGACGGGGCCATCTGCCCACTCATACAGGTGCTTCCCAAAAGAAGGGGGCATGCAACAAGCTGGCCACGCAGGACAGCCTGGTGCACAGCCAGTACCTTCCATGAGGACAACAAAAGACCTCTCTGGCAGCGTGTGGAGATGAGTGGAGCCAGACAGAGGAAGGCGGCAGGGAGGGAGACGGGGTGTTGGGGCTGACATGGGGGACTGCGATGGCAAGAAGAGCGCTTCGGATGCTGTCACGGGGGTCCAGGAGAGAAGCTGAGCCAGTGGGAGGGGCGTGCAGAGGGGCTGGGTGTGGCTGTTCAGGAGGGGACCAGGTCCTGGCTACACAACCTGGGCCAGTCGAGGGGAGACTGATTCACTGTCCCGGAGGCAGGCAGGGTTCCTGGCACTGAGCTACAGAGGCCTGACCCCGGAGGTGTCCTCGCAGCAGTCCGACCCAGCCGAGGACCTGAGCTCTGACAGAGGGCTTGCCTAAGCTGGCCTTAGCTCTCCTGGGCCCCAGAGGTCATGAAGTACCTGGGAAACAGCTCAGGTCTGGGGCTGCCTTCCTGGGAGTGGGAGAGGGTATCCATGGAACTAAGGAGCTGGCTAAGCTGGTGGGGGCCCAGTCCCCTCACAGTGTCATGTAAATGTCCTCCTTTTATGTGGCCCAAACTGGACATCCATGTATTAAAATGACCACCGGCTAGCAGGTTCCAGGGAGCGGGATTAACCGACCACCCCATAGCCCGAGGGTTGTCCCTCACTTACGCGGGCCCAGGAGGTAGCCGGCGCTGTTCAGGGTCCAGCCTCTCTTCTCCTTTGCCTTAACCGGGAGAAAGGCGGGTCAGGGGGGCCGGCCCGCGGAGCTAAGGTGACCGGGGCGCAGCGGGGCTCTCCAGGCCAATGGAACAAAGGCGGGGAGCCCTTTGTCTGACGCTGACCCAGGGCGACTCAGCCTCCTGGGCTCCCAGCCGGCGCGGGCTGTGGCGCTCATCTCAGCTGAGCCGGACGAACCCTCTTCTAAGCCCCGCGCTGTCCGGGAAGCGGGGCCGCCCGGCGGGCACCCAGAGCGCGCACCGGGCGCCCACCCAGCGCGCTCCGCTCACCTGCGCAGCTCGGGGTCCCTTCCGCCGGGACGCGCACCTCCAGGCGGGCGGGCAGGGGACGCACCAGCCTCCACCCCGCGCTGGAGCTGATG
>NW_026000001.1:2365990-2370495 GCF_001458135.2 Marmota marmota marmota | reverse complement strand
GGTGGCTGAGCCCGCCCCTGTCGTCCCCCCTCAGCCCGCTGCCCCTGCCCCACATCCTAGGACCCCGGAGCTCTGCTGCAGCCTCCCAGCCTCCCTTGGGAGAGACCTCCAGAGGACTGGGGACTGCTGGGGCGACCCCTCTGCCCAAGCTTGGCCCATCTGCAGTGTACCCGGGGTGCTGTGAAGCGGCCAGGGCCTGTTCCCGCTCTGTCCCCACCCGGATGGCGGGGAGCACAAGCTCTGTCCCCCTAAATGCAAGCCCACTGTTCTGCTAACAGTGCTGCCTGGACACCTGGGGCTGCGGTGGGCCCTTCCTGTGGCAGGGCACAACCGGCCTGGACAGCCCATGGCCCTATGGAGCAGCCACTCCTGGCTCTGGGTCCATTTGGAAGATTCGAGGGTTTAGTGGTGCTGGGGAACCTGTGGAGCCCAGAGAGGAGGCTCAGACTTCCAGGTCCCTGGTGGGCGTGGGCCTAGCAGCAGGAAAAAGCCTCAGGCACAAGCCCTGCCTCTTACCCACAAAAACTTCCTGAGTGGGGGCTCAGGGGACCACGGTGCCACAGGGAAGCCCAGGCTGCCCTCCCCATTCAGACACCAGGAGAGTCGGGTGCCACCTCAGGTGTCTAGAGACGGGGGAACACACTGCAAACACGCCCCACACTCCCTCGGCTGGCTGGATACCCCACCACCACTGGGGGCAAGGGGACGCCACTCTCCCACCCAGGCCAAATTTCAGAGTGGTCATCTGGAACCCCACAGTCACTGGGTTACAAGACAAATGGTAACGGTGACCAGGCCGTTCACCAGTGCCTCCCACTCTCTGGTCTCAAGAACCTTGTGCCCATGGCTGGGGCACCCCCTGGCGAGACCCGCCGGCCTCCCCATGGGCGAAAAAGGACGTTGTGTGCCCCAGGATCTGGTCAAGGCACAGGGCTCAAAGGCACAGGGCTCTGGCCTAGGGTGCCAAGTGCCCACTCTGGGCCATGCTGGTTGGCGAGGGGCTCGGGTGGGGGCGGGATGACCTCGAGGTGTGCGGTGAGTCCCAGTCCTCTTCCCACAGTCTGGGGCGGCAGGGGAGGGGCCAGGCCTTGGCCTTGACCCACAGGCTGGTTCTGAAGCCCACAGTTAACCCCACAGTGGCTTCCTGCCAGGGAGGGAAGAGGAAGTGAGGGTGTGGCCCTGGCAGTGGAGGGCAGAGGGGCAGCTGAGATGTGGACGCCAGGGTGGCTCCCTGTGACCTGCAGAGAGGTGGCCTGTGTGTCCCTGATTGAAGGGGTGTTGGGAGCTGGCAGGGGCTCGGGCCACAGGTATCCCCCTCTACCTGACAGTGATGGGTTGGAGGTGAGTCCTGCTGTCACTCTGTCCTGGTGTCCCAGAGCTCAGGACACCTTCCTTCTGTCAGGTCCCTCTTGCCAGGCTGCCAGATCTTGAGGACACATTTTTCTCAGCTTCCCTTGAACAGGAGGCTCTGAGCCTGTCTGGAAAGGCCTGTCCTCGGGGTGGCTGAGGGACAGGTGCCCCGCCTGCCCGAGGACCCTGTCCAGCTCTCCTCAGCTTTCCTGGCTTTTCTCCCAGGGCCGAGGTCGGAGCTCAGGGCTTTGCATGCCGGGCGGGTGCCGTCCCTGGGCTGAGTCCCGGCCCTCCGCTGCCTTCCTTCGGGAGTTGGACTCTTTTTGTTTCCTTTTTGTTTTAAAAGAAACCCCAGGGTCTGTCTGGTGAGCGCCTTCCTGTTAGAAAGACGTGTGGCTCTTGAGCCAACGTCGCTGAGAAGAGAGGGGGAGCATTTATAAGAAGAGCCAAAGAGGGGTGCGGTGGAGGCGCAGCCTGCAGCCCCAGCTTCTCAGAGGCTGAGTCAGGAAGGTCGCATGAGCCCCGAGTGGGGGGCTGGCCCCGAGTAGGGGGCTGGCTTGGTATAGAGAGAAACTGTGTTAAGAATAAGTGACTGACCAGTAAGAACCACCCTCAGCCACCTGTCCCCCGTTTCTCATGGAAAGTCCTATGCGATCCTAGGCAGATCCTCTCTCGTCCCCAGAAGCCACATCAAAGCCCGTGCTGCACCGCCAGGCAGCATGATCAGAACAGACGTGCCCAGGCCACCTCCTCCCGCGTGCCAGCCTCTCCCACCGCCTGGGGTGGCAGCTCGGTCCCCAGGCCTCCCTGGGTGGTGGGGGATTCTGGGCAGATCTGGAAGGTGGCCGGGAGCTGGGCTGCAAGGCCCAAGCGAGCGCCGTGGGCACAGACGCGAGGCGGAGCTGGGAGGCGAGCTGGGACCCCGCGGAGGGCAGATCCGCTCGGGCGAGCGAGGACAGCACTTTTGGGATGACAGCTCCCGGCGCAGTGTTCTAATGGGCTCCTCGCTCCGCAGTGACCCAACGGGAGTCATTGTCAACCTGTCATCTTCAAGACAGCCCAGTGTGTGGCAGACAAAATGGGTCACCATTAGTGTAATGGGAAAAGAGCAGAAAGCACGGGGCCCGCCCTGCGAGCTGGATCAGCCTCCCCCAGACGCCTGCTCACCACCACTAGGAAAAACAGTCTGCAGCTGACGGCCAGGAAGAGCACGGGCCACAAGGGTGCCTGGCTGTGTCCCCACATGGGAGGTCACCCTCGCCTGACCCTAGCCCTGGGTGAAAGCAGCCGCAGACAGAACCCCAACATGCACCAATTATACGAACGTCCACCTGGTTATCATCAGAAGGTGGTACTTGGGGTCAGGAAGCTGGGCCTGACAGGGGAGCAGCAATGGCCAGTTGAAGAGTAGAGCCCTACACATTCCAGGTTGAGGGGGTCACATGGTGGGCCTCTTTTTGGTCCTTCTCCTTTCCTTCTTCCTACTTCCTGGAATGTGGATATGAGGGCTGGAGGTCAAGCAACTGTTTTGGACCTCAAGGTGATGGCTTCAGATGACAGATAGCAAGACCAGGAAAGCCAGGTCTTGGGTAACCCTGAGCCCAGGTCCCTGGGCTGCTGACCTCCAGGCTTATTTCCTGACAGAGAAACACTCTTCCCTTTTAGGTAAGCCAATGTCAGCTGGGGTTTCCTCTCATACACGTAATAATAGATATGCTGACCAGCGCCTCACACAAATCCCTCCACAAATCTTCTATGAACCAGTGAGTGACACAGGCCAACACTGGTGTCACCCCAGTGCTGGTAAGGAGCTGGCCTGGGGAAGATGGGCTCATCAAGGGTGAGGCCTGCAGGGGACGTGACAAATGTGCACCACCTGGGAAAGGGAGGGTGGCTGGCTGAGCTAATCCCGCTCCCCCGGGACCCCGGCCTTCCCTTCCCATAGTCTCCAGCTCACCCCACTGCACCCAGCCTCACTCCGGGAACACAGTGGTCACAGATAAACCACCCCTAGAGACTGGCACTTGTGACTGAAGTTCAAGTCACGTAACTGTCCGTCCGTGTGTTTCTGCGTGTGTATTCCACGGTTCACTGTGACCTGGGTAGATGGGTTCACAGAAATGCCTGCCTCGCTAAGTTGCTTAGGGCCTCACTGAGTTACTGAGGCTGGCTCTGAACTCACCATCCTCCTGCCTCAGCCTCCTGAGCCGCTGGGACTACAGGCTGCACCACCGCACCTGGCTGGGTTGGGTACTTTTATGGAGAGGCTAAGATTGTAGGAACCGGGGTTTGGGATGCAAGCTGAGAAGAGGGGGGTGGGGACCACAAGGTCCAGAGGGTTGGGGATGGCTGGCAAGAGAACCCCGCCTTTCCTGCAAGCCGCTTTGGGGAAGAAGTCCCCTCACTTAGCTCTGCATAGTCTTGCTGTCCGGGGACAGCCGCGGCCACACAGGAGGCTCTGAAATGGGGTCTTCCACTGTGGACTGCGATGTGCTCAACTGGGCTGTGAGGCTGGAGAGGAGGGCAGATGGGAGGCCCGGGGGGCCTCTGCCTCAGGGAGGCCCTAGAGGCCACCTGCTTCATGGTGGCCAGTCTTTGTAAAATCTGAAAGCCGGGCCATGACCAGGATCAGCTGACCTCTCTCTTCCACACCTCCCCGGGTCTCCCTGGCAAAGCGGCCTTGGAGAGGCTGTGGGTACTGGCCTTCAAGGGAAAGCCCAGCTGGGCCTTGGTTCAGGTCAGCGGGTCTGGTCTATGGTACATGTCGCATGTGTATAGGCGAGTGGCCACAGCCATCCCAGCATACACCCAGTCTCGATCCTGACCCTGAAATAGGCCACAGGCCACAGAGCTGGGGTACAGAGCCTCGCCCCAAAGCCGTAGCCTCCCAGGGAGATGGGCTCAGGCACGATGAAGGCAGAGTCCCCATCTCCCAAAGGTGCCTGGTCTGTTTGGGGCTAGCAGACACTCCCCACGACGCTGTGGTCACTGGGCCTCACTTTAGGCCCCTCCTGGACACAGCTGCAGGGTGCTCAGCTCTCCCGACCTTCTGTGCTGAGCCCGTGGGAGCTGGTTCTTGACAGCCCCTTGCAAGTCCTGGGCTCCCTGGCTCGAGCCATCCTTGCCTTACAGGGCGGTGCCCCCCTCCCCAGCCC
>NW_026000001.1:2330481-2365965 GCF_001458135.2 Marmota marmota marmota | reverse complement strand
GCTCTGGGGCAGGGACACCACCACTCCCAGTGCCGCGCCCACAGAGGACCCGCCCAAGCAGACACGTTGCTGCCCCTCCCCCGAGGCCATGGGACTGCTGTGGCCTGCTCCAGGGGTGGGCTCATGGCGATGAGCTTCCCCAGGGACTGTCCCTGACGGTCAGGAGTCTGGGTCTCCACTGCACCCTCGGGTGGCACACCCAGCAGGGTGTTCTCTGGCCCCGGAGGGAAGGGGCGACGCTGACGGCCCTGCCTGGCCCATTGCCTGTGGTGGGAGCAGGGGCCCTCGGTGAGTCATGCCGGCCCTGGGCGGCTGCACCTGTTTCCTGCCCCAGAGTCGGCCCCCGGCAGCTCCCCAGGCCATATGTGAGTCCATCTGGCTGAAGGGATGTGGGTGCCTCCAGAGAGGGCCGGTGGCCAGCGGGTCCAAGGCTGGGGGGCCAGTGTTAGAGGCACTGGGGGCATTTCCACCCAGAGGCCTGAGCCCTGCAGAGAGGCTGGCCAGTCCCTCCTGCCACTTCCCCGGAATCTGATACATTTTAAGGGACCACAAAAAGTATAAGCACTTAAAAATCCTTTGTTGAAATATAATCTCTCCATGCGTGGAACCACGACTCTGTCGATACCAGCACCTCCACCCATCACTCAGTCGGTCAATGTGAAAGAACTGTCTTCCTGCCCCCCAGCCTCACCTCTCTCTGTGTCCCTCCCGACACGCTGCGGGCCCCATTTCACCCTAGACGGCCTCCCAGCTGACTGAGGTGCAGGCAGGCAGATGCAAACGAACTCGGGTGAAGCTGAATTTTAGACAAACAACGAGCAGTTTCTGAGTACGAGAATGTCCTGAGCCGTGCTGGTGCTCTTTTTGTTTATCTGCAACTCAAATTAAGCCCAGAGACCTGCACTGCTGGGCAGCCCTCGGTGTTGGGGCAGGTAGAAGTGGGGAGGCCCCGTGCTCTAGGACCGAGGCGCTCAGCTGTGCCGGCCACAGGAAATGGGAGAAGCCTGTGTGGTCCGTATACATTTTTAAAGATGTAGATCTGATATAAAAATGGAAGTAAACACTAATTAAGAAAGAATCCCGTCAACAGATCCTTAGTGGCAAGAGATCTCTCCTCTGCCCCTCTCCCTGGGATACGTGCAAAACAGAACGCATCGTGACCCTGGGGGAAAAAATTAAATTCTCAAACCCTGTTATTATATTTGGACAGTGAGGCTGACTTCCTGAAGGAAGGACATTGCCAATTACCGTCGCCAGGGACAGTCTTTTCCGGGAGCTCAGCTACCCTGCAAGCAGCCCAGACGGCAGCCCCCTACCGACAGCTGGCCCCCTAAACTCAGCTGCGTCACCAGGGAAACTGCAAAGTGCAGGCTGTGGGGTGGAGTGGCCAGGAGATCCCTGGGATTTGTGCAGGAAATAAGCCTCGGGAACAGCTATCAAACCTGGTTCCCCTGGCCACCGCCCTGGCCCCCACTCAGGCCCACCAGGGCTCTTCCCCCAGGATGGGAGCAGCAGAGCTCTCCCTCAAGAGCCTGTCACGGAGCAGACTGGGTTAGACAGCAATGTTCATTTGCTCATGATTTCGAGTTTGGTCAGGGATGGCTTGTCTCTGCCCCTTGCAGTGTCACCTGGGAAGCTCAACTTGGGCTGCCAGATCCACGCTGGAGGAAGTCGACTGGATGGCCGGCAAGGTGGTGCTGGCTGGAGGCCACTGCAAGCCGTGGCCAGGGCCCTTCTCCTTCCTGTGGCTGCTTGGGCTTCCTCACAACATGGCAACTGAGCTCCAAGCAGAAGGAAAGAGACAGTCTCTTAAAGGACAAGCCAGGAAACGGGTGTCACCTCTGCCATGTTCTACTGATCAAAGCAGCGGCAGGCTCAGCCTGGACGTGACGGTGTTAAGAAACATACCCACCCCTCAGTGGGCAGAGCCCCAGTTCCAGGCAGGCGCGGCCAACTTGAGCGTTCCAAACACAGATCTGACTATGAAAGGCAGCCTCTCTGTCTCCGTTATTCTCCAAGGACCAAGTTCAAAGGTTTTATCCTGGTCTTCGAGGTTGTCCAAGGCTGACTGGCCCCCATCTTTCCGTCTCTCCTCGGCCCTCTCACAGATGGTCCATGGTTGGGTCATTGGGTTGAACTGAGTCACGTACGTGCCCCTTTCTGAGTCAGTCAGAGTGAGAAGATGTGGACTGGCCAGGCCCAGGGTAGGGGCCCTCAGTCCTGACCAAACCTCATGAGGACAGCACAGGAGGGACAGAACCATTAGATGTCCCTTGGAAGGGTCCAGGTGGTCACTCCAGCCTCAAGGTGTGGGGTCAGAAGAGGACATGGTCAGAGACGAGGCCTTTTCCTCTCCTCCATCAGGAACCTGCTGGGTCAGGGGGGGCTGGGGAACATGCTGTGGGCACACAGAAAGGGGTCCCCACGGGCTGGGTCCCCGAGGCCCTTGGGAGGGGTTTCACCGGAAGGGGCCAAGCCTGGTGGCACCGATGGCCCAGCTGACACATCTCAGGTGGCCAAGGCCTGGTGGAGAGAGGCAGGCAGGGGGTGTGGTGCCACTCAGAGCCCCAGAGGAGCTGATTCTGCCTAGATGAAAGGAAAGCAAAGGCGGGTGCAGACTCGGCCAGACTCAAAGGACAGCGGCTTTCATGTTCCCCGCGGAGCCGCGCCGCCCGGCAGATGCAGGTCTCCAGCCCCCGTCTCTGCTTCAGCTGGGGGTCGGAATTGCGCCAGGAAGCGGGTGCAGGGGCAAGTTCCACCCGCGCTGACCTCAGGCCCTGGAGCCTGGGGAGGCCCTGCTGTCCTTTCTGACCTTGGCCCTTCCTGAGCCCCATTCCCAGAAGGGTCTGCAGGGTTTCTAGTCCACCCTTCAGTGCCCCTTGACACGTGGAAACCTTTGAGCACCACCTCACCCTCCAGGCGCATGGAGCCTGGGCAGAAAGGTGGTTCCTGGGCTGGTCAGGCCACCCCCACACCCAGGTGCCTCTCCTCCTGCCGCAGGAGGACAGCCTGGCCTCCTGTCTACAATACCCTGGAGGCCACACCAGCCACTCTCCCCAGCTGAGGTGTCTCTTTGCAAGTGAGACCCTGGGGTGCCAGCTGTCTGGGGGCCACAGGCTGACAGCGTGAGGGCTCGGCCTCATTTGGGAAAGAGGGTCAGCTTGGAAGTGGGAGCAGGAAGGTGTCTGGTGTGGAGGAGGGGAGGAGGGGAGGAGGGCCCCAAGATCCAGAGAGACCGGGGCCTGGCTGGTCCTTGGCCCCTTGTGTCCTTCAGCCTGCATCAAAGGTGAGTCCGAGGAAGACTGGTGTTCGCTTTGCATGAGCTCTGGGGAAGGGGGAGGGTCCAGCGCTCTCTTCATGGTGCAGGGGACTGAGTTCCAGGCAAAGGGGCCAGAGCTGGGCCAGCTGTGGGCATCTCAGGAGGGAATCACAAGCCAGTCTCCAGGGCGGCCCTCCCAGGCCCTAGGAAGCCCCACTGTCCCCCCACAGCAGTGTCAGAGCAGACTGGGCCGGTCCCCAACACAGAGGGACCCAGCTTGGGGGCATCTCCCCTCTCTGCTTCGAGGGGTTTGTAACTGTCAGCCCTGTCACACAGGCCCATGCAGCCCATGGGGACATGGAAACAGGCTCTTGGGAAGGACCTGAAAGCCAGCCAGATCCATGTTCCTGGGACCATGACGATGAGGGTGGTCTCCTGTGTCTTTGAGCTCATATCATCCAGACGGGATTTTCATGCAATTTGGGGTATTTACGCTCAATTTACAATTTCAGTTTGATAAACGAGCTCGTAAGAACAGCAGTGAGTTTCACAATGAAGAAGATCACAAAGTCTTTGCTGTGACAAGGGAAAAAGCAGATACATTTATGTTCTCCTTGTGGAAATAACTCATCTGCGGGGCTGGCTGTTCGCATCGCTGCCTGTTACCCGAGAGACTTCAAAATCACCTTTGAATGTTCCCTTCCCAAGAAACGATGTGTGGCAACGAAGACATGTTTTCAGCAAGAAGAAAATGTCCAGAAAGAAAGTTCTTGAAGATACAGGGGTGGGGGGTTCCCCAGAGCAGAAGAAGGCGGTGAGCCGGGCTGCCTTGGGCTCTGAGGGCCAGGCCTCCTGGGTCCAGGCAGCCCCAAGACCTCAGCACATGAAGAACATGGCTTCGTGGCCTTATTCTGGAAGGTGGGATGAGGACAGGCTGGTGGACAAGGGAGTGGACCTCGCAGCGGGCAACAGGCCAGCAGCTGTCCAGGCTGCTCCCCCAGGCCCATCAGCACCATGGTCAGGGGAGAAGGCCAGGGGTCAGCGTTGTCTGCAGGGCACTCATCACGGAAGGCAGCTCAGCCTCCTAACACAGCAAGTTCAGCCTGGAGCCATGCTGTCACCACAGTGGCAGAAATGGCTGGTGCTAGAGGACCCACCATGCTCCTGTCTTGACTCAGGGGCAGCCAAGTGAGCAGGGGCCTTGTGCATGCCAGGCAATTGCCCAGCAGGTGGGAGCTGCTGGCACAAGCACCCCAGGGCCACAGCACAAGGACCCACAGGGCCACAGGCCACTGCCACCCTCTGGGGAGAAGTGTCCCTCTGGCTTGGCCTCCTTGCTACCTTTATCCATCCATAAAGAAGAAAGTGACATCAGGTTTCCTTTAATGAGCATTCGGTGATAGAAAGGACATTTTGTTTGAACAGAAGAGCTGTATCCTCATGGGATGTGTGACATCCTTGCTGCCTCAGAGGCTTGGGGGGTGGGATTTGTGTTCTGGGCAGTTTTAACCCTTTTGGGGTTTTGATTGATTGGCTGATTGATTTGTGATATTTTGAGAACTGAACCCAAGGCCTGGTACATTTCAGGCAAATATGCTACCACAGAGCTACAAACCCCTTTTTAAATTTTTATTTGAGACAGAGTTTCACTAATTATTGAGGCTGGCCTTGAACTTGTGATCCTCCTGCCTCAGCCTCCTAAGTGGCTGCAATTACAGGCATTCACCTCCGTGCCTGGCTTGTTTGATATTGGTTTTTTTTTTTTTTTTTTCAAAGAGAGAGAGAGAATTTTAATATTTATTTTTTAGTTTTTGGCGCACACAACTTCTTTGTTTGTATGTGGTGCTGAGGATCGAACCCGGGCCGCACGCATGCCAGGCGAGCGCGCTACCGCTTGAGCCACATCCCCAGCCCTGATATTGTTTTTAAATACCACTGAGAGATCTGGTCAGGCTTTGAGGCCAGTTTCCTAACTTATAGCTAGTCAGGGATTAATTTTATAAGGAAACGAGAGAGGGAGGGAGGGAGGGAGGGAGGGACTGAAGTAGGCCTCTTGTCCTCAGAATGGCGAAGAGGCCATGCTCCCTTGTCCAAGCAGGCTGTCTCCTGGATGTGGTGGGTGGGCCCGGCCCCGACTCTGCTCCTATGTGCCGGCCTCCAAGGTGCCTGCATTGGGAGTTCAAACATGTTTCTTCCCTTCAGCGTCCGGTGGCCGGGCCTCCCAGTCTCTGTGTGGCCTGAGTGTCCCCCAGGGTCCTGAGCACAGAGTCCTGCTTCAGGCAAAGGTGGTTCAATATCAGAGACGGTTTAGCAGGAGTGTCGGGCTTTTGTTCCATACTGCTTTTGTTTTGGTCTGGTTTCTGCAGTGCTGGGGCCTCCTGTGTGCCAGGCAGTCGCTGCATCCTGAGCCTCAGCCTGACCCACTTGTTCCAGTGATACGAAGCCATTTGGAGAAAGTACTCTAAAGCAGAAAGGACCCAGGAACTATGATCTAATCCAGGCTCTGGACAGCCTCTGAATGATAGGCTGTTCTCTTTAGAAATACAGAACCTGTGAGGTATACAGCAAGTGCTTAATGTGGGATTTAATATGCCCTGGGAGCAGTTTCACTGTTCTTCAGGGTAATTTGGATCTCAAAAGTTTGGGTTTAGATCCAAACAGAAAAGCGTTCTGTTTCACACGATGCCGCCCACAGGCGCCTGACGGGCTGTCATAGCAGTGCCCCGAGCCATGAAGAGTGGTTTTTCCAGTGTGCGACGGACCCAGAGGTGAGCCAGGGCGGTTGGTGCGCACACTGTCATAACTTCCAACTACCTGAAAACAGGTGCAGAGATGCGTAAACTCCTCCTGATTTTTGTAAAACTCACCAACTTCAGAAAATAAATGGCTCACGACGGCCGGCCCCAGGCGACCTGTCTTAGGTGCGGTTCTCGGCTCCTCCGGTCGGTGTGGGTTGGTTTCCCTTTGCCCACCTTCCCACAGGTGTGCCCTGGTCCACTGCTGGGACTCCTGTCTGTCCGCTCTTTCTGAGGCCCAGCCTGGCCCGGGGAGCGCACTGTGCTCCAGTCGGTGGGTCCTGGGGGAGGGAGGGTAGTGAGCTGTGTGAGCACCAGGCGGCTCCGGGCGGCTCAGGAGCTTGCTGGTGGGCACCTGCTTCCCAGGTGCCTGCTGAATCAGACTCCGCCGTGGACTGGAGTTCATCCCGCTGCAGAAACTTCCTGCCAGGGTGGAGGGTTTGGTTTTGTTTTAAGAAACTACTTTTGGGTGACAAAGTGGGTGTAGGTGGGAAGGCCGGGGACTGAGTCTCCAGTCTCTTACTGGACCTTGTTGCCCAGTGGTGGGGGCCTTAGGGGATGGACAGGGTGCTGCAGGGACCCAGCTGGGGGAGGCCTCTGGTCCTCGTGGAACCCCAGGGAGGAAGTCACAGGTGCAGCTGTGAGGCAGCCCCCCGTGGAGTTGGGGGCACAAACCCAGGCCAGGCGGGGGCTCGGGGACAGGTCAGCGGGGGAGGCCTGCGGTACTGTCGCGTGCAGAGTCACGGGAGCCACGTGCAAGTGGAACTCGAGGAAGAGCCCGAGAGGGGAGGCCCGAACCCCTCCTCCAAGGGGACAGGGAGGTGGGGTGTCCACACGGTACCATCCACAGCCCAGCTGTGCTGGGGCAGTGGGACCGGTTGCCAAGAAACCAAAGACCGCCCTGCAGATGGGATGTGAGATAGTGGTGGACAAGCAGCGCCTGCAAGGCAGCCCCCCGGCCCTCCCGGCGCCCTCTCCAGTGGCCTCTGGCTGGACCAGCCTTAGCTTCTCCATGGTGCTCTGCTCCGCACCAGTCACACGCGGAGAGAAGTCTCCTAGACTAGGTCACAGAAGCAGTGACGTCACCAGCTCAGCTTGCTTTGTCCCAGTGTCTGACCAGCATCCCAAGGAACTTGGCAGCTTCCTAAGACAGCGCTGACCTCCCTAAGTCCCAGCACCCTGAGAGAAACCTGTCCTTCCTCCTTGGAGATATGTATCTGGACATTCTGGCCCGGACTTGCTCTCATTGTCCCTTAACTTGCCAGGTTTCTTGGGGCTGAAAGTGGGCATTTCAGGCACATGTGGCTTTTGCCCTCCTCTTCTCCAGTGACCACACGACACTTTAGGGGACCAGTGAGTGGTTTCAGGGGAGGTGAAGGGGCTGGGGCAACAGAGTTAGCTTGTAAAAGACTCCCTTTGGGATTTGAATGAACCAGAGACAGGTGACGTCTTGTGACAAAGTCCATCCCCGTGTGGCTACAGTCCCCCCTACAGTGCCTCCCTCAGGGGGACGGAAGGTGGTCAGTTCTCCCCAGTGGGTTGGTCTTAAGCTCAGAAGGGACATCAGAGTCAAGCTGCTTCCAGTGTCTGCTGGTCTCCAAGGGCCTTTAATCTAAAGCAATCAGACACCAGGTGCCATCTTTTTGGGGACTCCTTCACCTCTGGTTCCTGCTGTATAAACTCCCAACAGTGGAATCGTTGCTCAAAGACCATGAACATCTTGAAGACTCTCAAAATCGTGGCTCAATGTCTTCATCCAACCCGTCCTGAGAGAAGCCTGCCCTGCTGCGGGCTGCCACTGTCCCCTGGAAGCCCAGCCCCGCAGGGCGGACTCAGCCCCCGGGAACTGGGACTTCCAACTTCTGATTCCAGCACCTTGCATCACCACAAACGCCTGGAGGTGCCCCACCATGTCCTCAGAGCACTGTTGATGACACCCGAGAGGTGGCGTCAACCCTAGTGTCCATGGACAGGGTGTAGGCACAGGATGGAATATTATTCTGCCTTGACCAGGAAGGACGCTCTGACACCTGTGACCTGGAGGCGTCCTGAGGACACGGTGCTAGATCTTTCATGATTCCACCTAAACGAGGAGTCTCACAGGCAGACCCACAGAGGCAGACAGAGCGGCTGCCAGGAGGGGGAGGGAGAGTGGGAGTTAGGGATTAATGGGGAGCCGGTGTTTTGGGGAAGAGAAAGAGTTCTGGGAATGACTGGTGGTGCTGTTTGCAGCACACCATGAGTGTATTCAGTGCACTTAAAAACGCAGAAAGCAATATATTTTATGTTATGTAGTTTGTTTTCCTATTTTGAAGTGAAAATAGCCAGAAAGAATGATTATCCAGAATATTATGATTCTTTACAGAGTCCACAAAGAAAAATAATTTCCCCAAAAAAATATCTTTTGATAAATTTCAGAACCCAGCTTCTAAATTCTCTTGTTTTCCAGGCGAGCTGGGGACACTGATGACAGGGACCGCGGGCTGCGCTGCGACGGGCGTGAGTAACGCCAGCGTCACCCGCAGTGACCTCGGCAGGCTGCCGGGCCACTTAATATCAAAAATGCTTTCTGATTATTAGACATATTTGTGCCTGTCAAGAGAAGCATGAGGGCATCGTGACCCTGTTGATGACATTATCCGGCTCTTTTGAGTCGATTTCTAGGTCACTGTGATGGACGGGTTCCTAAATGAACAGTGGAGTTTAGATTTGAAAATCCCAGTGCAGACGCCTGCTTAGTGTCGCTGAGAGGCCCGAGTGCGGCGGGTCCTGCGCTCGCACGGGGCCACAGCGTGGTTTCTGGGTCTTTGTCTTTTGGGGGTGGTTTTTCTTGGGGCTGGTTAGGTTTGATTTTTTTTCCCAATGTCCCCTGTCCTTAAGGATGCAGGGACCATGTTGAACTGGGGGGACACGGACGTGGACACGGGAAGGACAACCCCAAGCCTGGACGACCTCCCATCTCCTCCTCCTTTCCAGGTGGGAGGGATCCATCTGAGGAGCCCAGAGTGATGGCCGTGGGTGTCCTTGTGCCACTCGGTCACCTTCCCAGGTCGGGGTGCCCAGCACCTAGCTGCTCCCTGCCCGCATTTCTGCAGAGTTGTCTTGGTTCAGGGCCCCCAGGGCCACACCTCCGTTTGCACAGCCCCCAGGGACTCCCTCCTCAGGACGGTCCTCCTGCGAGGCCCCTACTGCCAGCCTCCCTGGCTACTCCTCAGCCCTCTCCGTCCCTCCCCGCCTGGAGGCACCAGCAGGGCCCAGACGCCCCTGTGCGGCTGTGCAGGGACGCGTGTGCGAGAGCATGTGTGAGCGTGCGTGGGTTGTGTGTGCCCGGGAAGTGCGCCAGCGTGTCTGCTGTCGGTGCACAGGCACACCTCACGTGCGCACACCTGCGAGTGTGCGGTGGGCGGTTGCCATAGGGGTGCGTAGGGGTGTCAGCCGTGAGCACGTGCAAGAGCCTGTGGAGTCGTGGGTGTGCGTGCGTGTGTGCGGTGGTGCGTGCCCCTGCGGGGACTCGGCTGTGCTCCCTCGGGGCTCCCTCTGCTCCTGGGGTGGACCCGCCTCCCGCCCACCCTGCCAGGCCGCTGAGTGTCCTGAGAAGGGCGAGCTCTGGGGCCAGGGAGGTCAGAGCCTGAGCTCTGCTGCATGGAGACGTGAGGACGTGGGGACGTGAGGACGTGGGGACGTGGGGACGTGGAGACGTGGGGACATGGGGACGTGGGTCAGAGGTGGCTTGCTCTTCTCCCCAAGGGTGGGCACCATCCAGCACTGTCCTGGGGCATCTCCTGCCCAGCCCAGTCTGGCCCTGAAGGCTCCGTCCTGTCCTGGCCCCTGGTGACCCTCCGTGGACACCCCTCCTCCCCGGCTCAGCCACGTCAGCCCTTCAACACAGACTCCAGAGGCCAAATCAAATTTGACTTATTAGGTTATTTCTGCCCTTTTAAAAAAGCGTCACCACGCCTGGCAGATTTCCTGATTGAATGATCTATCACAAATGAACTTTCCTAAAACAAACAGAAAAGCCCCGTCCCCTGAATGCATGGCTTCTGTCCGTCCCCTCCTTTTCTTAGTGAGGTCCTTCTCAACAGAAGAATTACCTGCGGCACTTCAAAGCCAAGGCCACCACCTCCTCCTCACAGTGGGTGGCCCCCACCAGGGCTCAGGGCTCTTTGCAGGGTGGTGGGGGTCCCTGAGGTCCCCAGCAGGAGCAGCCCCGGGTCTCAGGACTGGGCCACATGCAAGGTCCTCTCTCTGGAGGGCTGGGCCACCAGCTGGAAGGCAGGCGTTGTCCCTCTGCCCTCAGCCTGCCCAGGTCCCCAAGCCCCCCAGCTGCATGACACTGGGGGGCTGCTCACCTGGAACCCCCAGCTTTCCAAAGGGGGCCCTTCGTGGGGTCACGAATAGGCTTGGGAGCTGTGGACCATCCCGCAGTGCCTGGGCCTGTTCCCACCCCAACCATCGTCACCCCAGTGTCCACGTGCTGGGTGGGGAACCCAGGCCTGGGGTTCATCAGATGCCTGCACCTCGGCCCTCAGGGTGGTCCCAGGCCCCCTGGGCTCTCTTCCCTCCTCTGCTCCCTCCCCCCACTCCCGCCCCCGTCCTCTCCCTGACACTGGCCTTGGCCTGGAGGCCCCAGGACCTTGGTTTCCCCAGTGTTTCAACCCCGGGCTGCTATGACAAAATACCAACGACCCAGCGGCCTGGGTGTGCCTTCCTCGCACTTTTGGAAGCTGGAAGTTCAAGGTCAAAGTGCTGCAGGTGGGTTTTATTCTGAAGCCTCATCTCACTGCAGGCTCCTGTGGGGAGAGGGAGGCACAGAGGGAGGGGGACAGCTCTGGCACTTCTCTTGTAAGGACACTAATCCCACCTGACCAGAGTCCCTCCCTCATGACCTCATGCAACCTACTCACTCCCAAAGTCCCCTCCCACCCCACCCCACAGTGGAGTTGGTGGAGACCCACATCTGTCCCTTGTGCTCAGCTAAGCCTCCTGCCCCGTCCCTGTACCTCTGCCTCCCACCCTGGTCACACAGGGCCAGGACTGGGGGCTGGTCACCCCTGCCCCAGGGAACCCCCAGGCAGTGCTGGCCCCTCTGTGAGCTTGAGCATCAGGGTGGCCTCGAGTGGCTCGGAGGCTGAGCAGGGACCCCTCCTCCAGGAGCCGCCTGGGGAAGCAGGTCCGTGGCAGCCCCTGGAACAGCCCAGCCCCCCAGGAGTGGGCCAGGCACGGCAGGAGGCCCCCCTTGGCCTCCTTGGTCTGCAGGAGACAACGGGACTTCGCCTGCTTTTCATCAACCCGGGGAAAGTACCATCGCCACCACACACAGCGGCCTAATTTGAGCTGAAATTATCAGTAATTTGGGTCATTGGAACTTGGGCTGGTGGCTTGTTTTCCTGGGCTCAGGAGGAAGAGCCTGGTGGAGCAGCTGCCGTGGGCGACGCTGGCTGCTGCTGCGTCTCCCTCTTCCCATGTGTCTGCACCTGGGGCAGGCTCCTTCCTCTGACCATGAGCTCTTCCCTCTGCCCCTAGGAACTCGCAGGCAGGCTGCCCAGCGTTGTCAGGGTGGCAGTCCCAGCAAGGGGTCCCCACTGCCCACTGCCTGGGGCGTCTCTACCCAGCTCAGCTGGACTCTTATTGACTTCGTGGGTGACTTTGGTATTTGGAAACGCTGAAGGGCTGGCAGTGGAGATTTACATGTGAACTTGCGCTCGCGTCACCTAATAGGATCTGTGCTCTGCTCAAAGCCATCAAAAACACATTTCATGATGATTTGCTGGAATTAGGACCTCAAGTGGGAACATTCTAGAGATTTGACCTCTGAGTGACGGCTCACAAAGCCCACAAAAGTCTTCATAGCTTTATTACTATACACAGATGGCGCTCAGGGTGCTGAGGGGGCTCGGGCCACCAAGGTCAGCCTACAGGGGACCCTCAGGCACCTGCCTCCCCTCCTTTGGCCGGATCTAGTGAAGGACAGAGTCTCAGATGGCCAGTGGGGGCAGTGAGGCCTCGGGGATGAGCAGTCCTCTAAATCAAAGGGTCTCCAGTGCTTCCTGCGAAGGGCTGGAGCACAGACAGTTTGGAGTTTGGGCCACACCGTGTCCAGCATTGCCATGCAGCTCTTCTGTGGTGGCAGGAACCCAGCCACAGGTGACATGGAAATGCATGAGCAGAACCGTGTACCAATAAAACTTTATCTAGGAGAGTAAGCCGGGGGCCGCCAGGCCCCTCAGCAGCTGCACACGCTGGTGGATTCTCAGCTCAGGATGGACATCAGGGCTCTTTCCCAGGTCCCCTTAGGGACGGCCCCTCTCCCAGCCTCCGTCTCTGCCCCCCACTTCCTACCTTGCCTTCCACAGGGGGCGCCCTCCTATGGCCCTTCCTCCTCGTCCCTCCTCACTCCGTCCCCCGCCCTCCCACCCACACACCCACAGCTTCTGCCCCTGGCTCTTCTGCTGCGGCTCTGACTCCAACTGTCGGCCCAGGGTGCGCCTCGCGGTATTTCCAGGATCTACTTGAAGACCTCTGACTCTTTCTTCTGCTCAGGCCCTGCCCACCCCGTCCTCCAGCTGGGTGGAGCTGTGGCCAGAGGCCAGCCAGCCACGGGGGGGGGCCTCTGATGGTCCCTGAGGTGTGGCATGGTCTGGCTCAGGACCTGCTCCGGCCCAGAAGCCAGCCTGGCAGGGGTGCCTGCGCCGTGTCCACTCTGTCCTGAGGGTCCCTGTGGCCCTTCCTCCTGGAAACCCCCACCTCTCGGGGGAGGGTTTCCATGCACAGTCCTCCCCTGGCTCAGCGGGGCTGGGGCCTGGCTTCCTGACGGCCACCAGGAGAGTCTGGAGACCCCGCCTGGACATTGTGGGGGAGGGAGCGTCTCTGTGTCTGAGGCTGCCCGTGTCCTGCCATGACCACTGCCTGCAGCCTAGCCCCCCTGGCCCGGCCACCCTGCCCGGCCTGGTGCTGCATCATCAGGAAGCCAGAGGAAGCCCGGCTGCAGGCTGGGGAGGCTGAGGGAGACGTGCAGCAGCTCCAAGAGGGACCTGGAGGGCTGGGCCGGGCACCCTGGGGAGGGGCCCAGCCCCAAATCCAGGTAGCTCAGCACAAGTCACCGCCCCTCGGGAGTCCCGCAGTGTGTTCACACATCACCTGAAGTTGGCAAAAATCAGACATTTTCAGTGTAATCAGTGAGGATGAGGGCTCGCTCCACCCGCATTGCTGTCCCCGTCCCTGTGACAGTGCTGGGGGCTGCAGACATGGGGGCTCTGGCTGCTGTGACAGATGGCCACAAGCCACGTGGCTTAAAGCAACAGACATGGTTCTGGCCTCCCACAGTCGGAGGCCAGAAGCTGAAACCCAGGTGTCGCAGGGCTGTGCTGCCCTGCAGGCCCCAGGGTCCCCTCCCTGCCTCCTCCAGCTTCTGGGTCAGCTGGCCACCCTCTTCTTGCCTTGGCTGTGGCCGTCACTCCCAGCCACCTGTCTGCGAGTGTCTGTCCCTGTTTACATCCAAAACTCCCCCACGTGACCTAGGGCCCATCTAACCCAATAACCTCATCTTAACTAATGACACCGCGAGGACCGTCTTTCCAATTAATGTCCCATTCACAGGTTCAGAGGGTACTCGGTTAGTGGCCCAGTCCTGGTCCGAGATGTCGTTGGACTTGGACCTATCACTGTGGGGCCTACCTCCGAGCCACCCTGACCCGGGTCTGTTTACAGGGCTCAAGTCACTTCTGGAGTAGGCTGCAGCTGGCTGTCCCCCATGGAAATGCCCCTGTCCGGGGACAACGTGCCGCCCGCTGGCTTGGTGCAGGGAGACGGGGCAGGAGGTGGAGCCAGGAGGACCTGGGGGAACATCTCCCAGGGCCAGGGGATGGGGAGCCTCGGGCAGAGCTTCCCGCCCCCTCAAAGCCGAGCCAGAAGTTCTTCCCCGCCAGGAGCCTGGGGCAGACCCACCGCGAGTTCTTTTCTTTTTGATGGGAATTGAGTGACATAAAATGAGTCAGGATCCCTGGTGGCTCCTGCCACAAACTTGAGTCTTTGTCCTTTGGTAAAAGCTCATGCGAGAGAGTCTGGGGAGGGTTTCCCCAAAGGACCTCAGGCCTGAGGATGTCCCTGGTCCCATCAGTTCCCAGGAGGCTGCGGGGGGGGGGGGGTTCTCCACACCTGTCACGACACAGACCTTCCCAGGTCACATGGAAGGAAAAGCCTCCCTCCCTCTGTCCTCCGCAGAGAGGCTGACGCATAGCTTGTGACAGGAGACAGGAGTGGCCAGGGCACGTCAGGAAGTGTGAGTCGGCACCGACTCACATTTTGACGACTCACATTTCTCTTCGTTTTGACGAGCTGGTAGTCATGACCGATTCTAAAAATTTGCAGTTTGCCCTTTCATTTCTCATTCTAAGTGGTACGCAATTCCAGGTCAGGGTGTCTTGCAGCTGGTCACCCTTTGCTGTGGGGACTGTCCTGGGTGTGGTAGGATGTTCACCCTGGTCTCCACCCACTTGATAGACCATCACCCTCTTGCTCCCCAAGGATCACCCCCAAATGTCTCCAGACATTGCCACAGGTCCCCCCTGGATAGATCCTTACTCCAGCCCAAGTCATGAGGGGACAGATGGCGTGGATCACGAAGCCCTGCCTCAGCCTCTCACTCCACAAGGGCCAGGACGTCCCTCAGGGACTGGCTCTCTCTCTCTCCCACCTGTGGACACCAGGGGCAGGAGCATCCTCACAGTGACCAGCTCCAGGGACCAGCAGGCCTCAGACACTCACCATCCTTCTCTGGGGAGACGAGAGAGACCATCTGCCTTCAGAGCCAGGCCCAAGGGCTGAGGGTCAGCTTCACCTGCCCCTCTCTGGGGAGACACACCTTAGGCCGGTTAGTGCTGGCAGAGCCCCCTGAGGACATGGGCTCTGATGGGGTCCTGAGCTTCTCTCCCAAGGTGACCCTGGCTGGCAGGGCTCCCCTCCCGTCCAGCACAGCGTCCCTCTCCTGGGCAGTGCCCTCATGCAGCGACACCCTCCTGCCATCACCAGCCCCTGCAAGGACTCCGAGCAGCCTGTTTTCTGCACGTTCCCCCAGAGATGTTCCGCGAGGCGAGAACCCAGAGGGAACAGAGCTGATTGTTCTGGGACTTGGTGTCCCCAGCAGGAGCAGCAGCAGGACCGTGAGGCCCCCACCAAGCACTTTGGCTCTTGCTGGGCCAAGCAGGGGCGCCATGGTGAGGAGGGCTCAGTCTGCCCGGAGACCACCTCCACCGCCAGGACCCGGCCTGCCAGGTCAGGCCGATGGGGCTTCATGGCCTCCCAGAAGACCAGGAGGCCAGGGACCCACGGTCAGCCCCAGCCTGGCATGGAGAGGCCAGGGAGGGAGGGCACTTGGGGCAGGAGCGTCCTCCCTTGTGCTTCTGGAGCAGAATTCAGCCCAGTCCTGTCCTCAGGGATGCCCACCTGGCCAGCATGGGGCCAGCCCGGGGAAGCAGCACAGCTGCCTCAGGCTGGAGAGGACTTGAGCGGGGACAGGGAGGTGAGGCTCCACTCTACTGCCCCTGAGTGGTCAGCCCTGGGCAGCTGCTGGATGGCAGCAGCGGTGTCCCCAGGACGTCCACTGGACATGTGTAGCCATTTGATCTGTGGGAGGCAGGGGGTGCACACGTAGACCTGAGCCCACACTGACCTGAGCCCTCGCTGGGACGTCCCAAAGCCTCCCCTGCCCTCCGAGCACACAGCCCTGGCCCTTGAGCAGCCTCCAGGGCCAGGAGGGACAGAGAGGGAGGCAGGGGGCAGGCAGGAGCAGGCGAGAGCCCACCCAGCCCAGGTGGGGGCGGGGCTGCAGGCTGTGACTGGGGGCTGCCCATCAGTGAAATCGTCACATCAGGCTGGAGTGCCCGGGAGCCACCTAAGTGAGCCACGTAGACGGAAATACAATTTTTTTCCCTGCAATTCACATATCCACGCCCACCTCCCACCTCGATGGCAAAGTCGCTGTGGCCATGTGTGTTCGGTGGAACTCTGTGAGGACCAGCAGAAACCGGCCACTGTAGCCCCAGGCTGTTAGAGATAGGGTGCTGCCGGAACTCCCACCCGCAATGGGGGGTCGCTCGCCAGGCAGACTTGACTTCTGCAGGGGGGGCCCGCTCCAGAACCCGCTGAGCAGCACAGCCTGCGCCCCAGCCGCCTGTCCACCCCTGAGGAGGCACCGCCCCCTGCAGACAGGAGCAGCTCGGGTCACGATCCACACAACTGCCCGAGTTTAAAACTGGGGTGTGCCAAGGGAAGGGCGGTGGTAAAATGGCCACGGTGGGATCTCACACCCCGGTAGGGCGAAAGGCTGCGTTCTGAAACTTGACCGTCACAGGGAGCCGCCTCAGAACGCACTCTGCGTCCCAATTCAAACCAAAGAGAGCTGCATTTACCTGGCCAGGGACTGTCACCCACTCCTAGAGACTGAAACTCCGTGGAGAACAGCAGCCCCTGGCCTGTGTCTTGGGAATATAGGGACGAAACCACGACTCAGTGGCTTGCTTACGTCGTGTGAGAAAGCCAGTCACAGAAGCAAAACAGGACTGGCATTTCCCAGGGAGCAAGCAAGCTACAGAAGCTGAGAAAAGCAGTTAGCTTAGCGGCATCTCCGTCCCAACAAGTGGCACCCTGAGTTTCTGCCGGGCGGGGACGACAATCTACTTTAAAGTCATGTAGACCCATAAACGTGCTCAAGCCCAGGACGTAGCTCACCGGGACCGCCATGTCCTGGGTTGGGTACATTCTGTGGGGTGCAAGAACAGAAAAACAAACAAGAAAACAGCTTTCATTTCAGTTTCTCAGAAACAGCTCTTGTAACAGTTTTTGTTTTATAGAAGGCAGCAAAATGCAGTCCTAGCCCTGACTATGGCCCGTATTGCTTTATAATTGTCTTATCTCACTTGTCAACATCTTATATTTATAATCTGTATTTATACTAATCTATAACCTGTAACTTAACACTCTTACTGATTTTACTCATTAGTTCACACCACAACATTGGCCACCAAACTTTCTCACCAGGAGCCCCTCACAGGCGGGGCCCCAGCAGAGCCCAGGGTGCAGCCTCCCCTCCCGGGAACCCAGGAGAGCCGGGCAGCATCTGAACTGGGTCAGTCCACACTCCGGACAGCGTTGGCTGGAAGGGAATGGATGGGGTGGGGGCTCCAGGGACCCCGGATGCTCCGTGTGTGCCCCCCAGGAAACTCACTGAGAGCACCCTTAGGAAAAGCACCCTGGGGTCCGGGTCAGGCTGCAGACGTGGTTCTGGGCTGCTGACAAGTACACGCGTCTTTGCCACGTGGAGTGGGGGACGCCAGGCAGGGTCTTGTGTTGCAAATTCAGAGAATGAGATCCCTGGACGCAGGTGAGAGCAAAGTAACAGGACCGGTCAGAGTGTGGAGGGGAGGCGCGGCTCCTGCCGAGGAAGGGGCCTGCTGTCGGGGTCGAGCCGAGCTGTGCCCTTACGTGCCCGGCGGCGTGATTTCTGATCTTAATCGGAACAGGCGTGGGGGTGAGGGTCTGTGGTGCCAGAGGGAGTCCCCGTGGGTGCTGTCCATCAGCTGTCCTGTGGCCAGGTCAGAAGTCTGGTTTCCCGACTCCCTTCCTCCTCTGCTCCTCCGAGCCTTTTCCTGGATGCCCACAGGAGGTCCGTCTCTTTGTCTCGCCCTTATTTTCCCTGTGTGTGTTTAGTGTCCGCTGCCCGCTCTGGAACATCAGCTCTGTGGAGGCAGGGTCCATGATGTCCCCAGGGCCGTCCCGGAGCGGGAGCCAGCTGCAGTTTGGACAGATGTGAGGTCAAGGTTGTGCCCATCACACTGGCCCCTGGGTGTGGGCCAGCCACGTCCCCAAGGAGAGGCACCGGCAGAAATGAGGGACTGTTTGGCGGCAATCTGACAGGGGCGGGAGGTACTGCCAGGAGCCGGCCACCATCCAAGGCTCTGGAGTGGCCAGGGCGGGTGGGAGGTGCCTCGCCCCCCCCCCCCCGGGGCCCTGTTGCAGCCCTGAGCTGCCGTCCCGGCCAGCAGTGCGCACTGGACCCCTGTGAGCCTCAGCCGGGAGGACACGACTTTGCCACCTGGGTTGGGGACCCGGGGGATGTGACTGGGGCAGCAGCATGCAGCAACCCGCTCTCTGGAAGGAGCACCCTGGCTAGAGCATGGTGCCAAGGGACTGGGGGGACCTTGGGGCCGGGGGCCTGGCGGAGAGGCAGCTGCCCGCTGTGCTAAGGCTGCCCCTCCAGAGCCCCGGGAGGAACAAAAGCTGAGCTGAGGGCCGCCTCTGCGAGCCGCGCTAATGGATCTAATGTCTCGGCTGAGCTCTAATGTGGGTGATTTCGCCTCCTCTGCATGGATTTCAGAAAAAGCGCACAATGGCCCTGGTCCAGCTCAGCAGAGAAAATAAAATAGTGGAGAGATAATAGTAGAGCCCACCAGCCGCTTCCTCACCTCTGTTTTTTTGTGTGCCGTCCCCGTCTTTCCCGAGATGGCTGATGAGGCAGGAGGTCAGGATTAATTTCTGGGCCACGTAACCCTTCAGAAAGCAGCCCTTCCATGCGGGGAGTAATTAACGTAATGCCATCCTGGGCTCCGTCGCCGGTGCTAATGAGGCTAATTGGCAGAGCACACATTAGTCGCGATTAGTCAGAGCATGTACTAGCCTGGCGGCTGGCGCTCGTGGGTGGCCCGGGGTCACATCTGTTTGCAGCCACTGTTGCTCTCAGGATCCCACCTGGGCTGGGCTTTTCTCACAAAAGGACCCGTTTTCTGGCACTCGGTAATCAGGTTCTTTTCTCAAAGTGAGAAAGAACAGTGGTGTGCACGAGGGGTTGGCATCTGTCAGCACTGGATGAGCCCTGGGGGACCAGGCTCAAGATTTGGAGGAAGGATTCACATATACACACACACACACACACACAAAATCACAGTAAAGAAAGAGAGGGCCTGACAGCCAATATGATGTTTAAATCAGCAACACAGTCACAGGTGTGCATTTCTGACACCCCGGGAAAGCCTGCGGAAATGAAGTTTAGATCATAGTTTAGATAAAGGGACCTGGCCCCGGGGTGGTCTCTGCCTTTCCTCTGCACCCAGAGCTCAGGACCCCTGGGCGGGTGAGGTCCGGCTGGATCCTGTGAAACTGAAGGTGGGCACTGCCTTCTGGTCCTGCAAACCGAGTCCAGGGCCATTGGAGGCTGGAGTCAGATTCCTGGGGGGGACCGAGAAGCGCCTTTGAGGCTCCTCAGAGAGAAAGAGGGGCTTCCCTTTCCTCCGGTTAGAGGGAGACAGGCAGGGAGGAGGGGCAGGGCAGGCTGGCCTCTGTCCAGGGTGCCTTCGGAATGGACCCTTTCTCGCCCCGGGGTGGGGGCTGCTGGTGCTGCCCTGATCTGCTCTCCAGGCTGGGCCTGCCGTCCCTGGCCGCTGGGGACACTGGCCGGTTCCTCTCACCACTACCCCTCCTGGAGACAGGCCCTCCACCAACGACCGACCAGGGTGACAGCCCCCTTCCCTGAGTCCTTCATTGGCCACTTCCCACCAAGAGAAGCTAAAAAGGAAGGCCTTGGGCTGAGATGAAGGGCCGCAGGCAGGTCTGCAGCAGCCATGAGGAGTGCAGGAAGCAGAAGGCCCGCGCTGTCCTGCTCTGCCTGGTGCCCCCCCCCGCCCCGTTTCTTCACAATTGCCGTGGCGTTGCTCACAATAGCCACACGGTGAGGAAACAACCCACGTGTCCAAACAGATGGAGTCACCAGGAGGACGTCCTTGCAGTGGAGCCCGGCTCAGCTGGAGAAAGGAACGTGGCACTGATGGCCACACACTGCAGCCGGTGGGAAAGGCCAGGTGTGCCCGACTCCTGGGCATGAAGGTCCAGGACCAGCAAATCCTCAGGAAGCAAATGGGGGGGTGCGGCCAGGGATGGGGAGGGGAGGAAGGGCAGGGAGCCCACGCTGGTCAATGGTCATTGTAAGGATGGCCTGAGGCTGAGCCTAAGCAACTCCATTTTGAAGGCCCAGTGTGAACTGCAGTGTCCCCTGGCACCGTCGGAGCCTCCAGTGTGGCCCTCAGGCACAGCCTGACAGACAAGTCACTTCTCCCCACCTGACAGCTCAGGGTGGAGTCTTGTCATGTGCAGAGGGAACGTCTGTCAGGAGCCTGTCAGGAGTGAGGGTGTCCGCAGTGCTCAGAATCAACCTAGGACTGTGTGCTGCAGACTGATCATGTCCACTGCAGTGCCCAGCACAAGGACTGTCATTCTCTTGATTAAGAGTGAATGGAGGTGAGTGACCTGGTGAATAAAGCGTGTAGACGGGCAGATGGCGTGGGCCTTCTGTATTCTCCCTGTGGGTGCCTACCTCGCACCTCTGCCCATGGCCAGTCGTTTCCTTTGGGGTCGTGGAAATGGGGAAGCAGACAGCAGTGACAGGACACCGCAGCCCCAAGCACACGCTGCCACTGACTGTGTCCCTTAGTGGTTGCCTTCGTATGATGCGTTTTCCCCTCAATGAAAAATAAATAAAATGAAATAAACGACCTCTGCCTCCCCTTGAGCAGAGATATGTGACTTTTAAGGCAAAAGGGATTCCCGCTTTGTCAGGTTGGTGACATACACAGCCGTTGTGACATCGATGACAACAGGAGAGGATGGCGGTGGAATGGGCCCTTGCGGGGTGCATGCGGCCCACCTGGGGGTTCAACTTTCACTTTCTGATTTGGTAAGTTGAAGATTCATATCGTAGTCTCAGGGAAGTCACCAAAGGTCACTTAACGGCCAATACAAGTTCTAAAATGGAAATGAAAACATACTCTGCTCATACCAAAGAGCAAGCAAGTCGAGTGGGCAGCGAAATCCAAACGAGGCCACAGCCCGGGACCTAGATTCAGTGAGACAGTAGCTACCTCCCGGGTAAAGGGACTACCCCGAAGTTCACTGGTCCCCTCCGGGCCACCTCCACCTGCTGCGGCTTTCCTGTTTGGTGGTGGGACTGAGTAATTGTGGCAGAAAAGCTGAAAATACTGACCATCTGGCCTTTTGCAGAAAAATGAGACCAGAAACCCAGCCCACTCCCAGGCAGGCGCCCAATCCAGGGCAGACGCGTCAGCCAGACAGAAGGGACAAGTGGGCGCCACCCTGCACACCAGGGAGCGACTCGGAGCTGGACACACAGGGCGAGGAAGACAATGGGAAAGGACTTGTCATGTCATCAGAAAAGCTATGTGGAGCCCTGACCCCGGGGGTCTCCTCCGTGAAGCAGGTCCCCAGCCCCGGGACGCGGGGTTCACCCTGAGCTTTGCAGCCAGCAGGTGGACAGCCATCAGTGAGGACCTCGGAGGACCGGCCTGAGGACATGTCGTGGTAACACAGAGCTACTGCCGGGACCTACGCTGATGGACCAGGAGAGGGGAAGCCAGGCACCGTGGAGCTGGACAGCGCCGTCCACACCAGCCCTGGTGAACGCAGCCCCTCCGGCGGGGCTGGCGGCCGGTCGCCCGCTGACTTGTTTTGCAGCACAGGCCGTCACCCGGTGTTCCCATCAGGGTCAGGGAGGCACTGGGACCAGTGACTGCAGGTCCCATAACGAAACGCCACTTGACGGTCATATGTCCCAGGGGCATTCTGGGGTCTGTTTCGGGGGACTTAAGTCCCAGGGATGGTCAGGCCAGAGGGCACACACCATGCAGAGCAGAACCCAGCAGGCTGGCCCGGGCTTGGCAGCTACGTCCAGAATATCCTCAGACCACACAGGCGGGCGGCCGCTAGGGGGAGCATGAACTTGGAAACAGGGCCGCTTGGAAGAGCTGGAGGAGTGAATCCCCAAACCACCCCACCCCGGCTCTGCAGTCAGACTCAGGAGCAGCAGAACCCACATCAGAGGAGAGGGATCTTGTGGTCGGATGGGCTCTAAGTTAGGCGCTCGGAGGCGGAGGAGAGAGGAAGACGCCCTGAATGAAGAGACCCCTTCCTGGGGGCAACCCTCTTAAAATCGTGAAACACCTGTAGCTCGCTGTGGAAATCCTTCCCTTGAATTTGCTTGGCCCTAGAGCAGTGTGGCTGCGGGAGCTGCCTGCGGCTCTGTTTGCACAGGGCCTCCTCCGGAAAGCCCTCTGGGGCCCGTATTTGCTGGTCTCCTGTAACAGCCTGTGATTGCACTTGGCATTTTATTTAGTCTCACGATGTTTTTTAGTGGGAGGACTTAGTCCACATATATTTAACTAATTAGACATGTGGGTTCGAATCTACCACCCACTACTGAGCCCTGGCTGTGTCCTTCTTTAATATGACATTCCAGTTCCTGAGAGTGCGCCAGGAGTGCGAAAAGGTTCAAGGAGCAAGACTGTGAGAGGACAGGGGAGGACACTGCCCCCTGAGAACCTCCCTCCAGACGGAGCGTCTCCCCAGTGCGGCCAGGAGCAGCGCACAGTGCCAAGGGCAGCCACCTGGCCAGGCCAGCCTGGTCCACGTGCTCCGCCAGCTCATCTCAGGGCTGGGTGCGCCCTGACAAGAGTGGCCTGGGCCCCACTGCCTTGCCAGACCCCGAGCTGCACAGAGAAGCTGGAGGTGGCCTGAGTGGCCAAGGACGGGAAGCTTTCCCCTGGCCACACTTCTCTTGGCTCTTGGGGGCAGTCTGAGTCACAGGTGTCGGTCACTGTTCGTTCCACGCAGCTAGATCCTCCTTCCAGACAGATGCAGCAGGCAGCTGCTCCAGGCCCCACAGAGATGCCCAGGACAAACCAGAGCCCCTGCCACACAGCAGTGTGGGAACACAGGTCCCTCTCACCTCCCCTGCACTGGCCAGTTTCAGTGTCCCCACCTCTCAGCTGTCATCTGCTGCCACTGGGCTCATCTCGTGGCTTGCACAAACCCTCGTCCCTGAGGACGAGGACTCCAGTGACCACACTCTTCTTGGGCCCAGGGTGCTGCCCAGCTCTGCTCCTAGGTGTGATTGGACACAGGCTGTGGCTGGTGGTCCAGAGAAAACTTTGTCCTGCCCCTGGCAGGCAACCCCCCTCTGGGGACTGAAAATCCTGGATGGCAGGGCCTGGGGTGGGCACCTCTGATTTGCATTTCCCTGGGGACAAGTGGCAGGAGCATCTTTTGGGTGCTCACTGGCCACTCGGGTATCTTCCTAGGAAGAGTCTGTGCAGAGCCTTTGCTTGCTTTGGAACCGGGCAGTGCTCCTGTTGTCGGGCTGGGAGGTCTCTGCACCGGCTGGCTTCAGTCCCTTGTTTGATAGATGACTGGTGAGTGTTTTCTGCCATTCTAAGTTGCCTTCTTCCACTGCTGATCGTGGCTCTCTGACGCCACCATTTAAAAATGCTCCCAAAGTCCAACTTGTCTATATCTGCCCTGGCCACCTGTGCCTCTGGTGTCAAGTCCAGGAAATCAGTGCCCCCGTTTCCTCCTGAGGAGCTTCATTGCTTTAGGTTTTACATTTAGGACTTTGATCCATTCAGATTTTTGTAGGAAGGGGCGCAGCTTCATTCTTTCGCATGTGGATATCTAGTCTTCCCCGCACAGTTTGTTGAAGACAAACTTAACACCCTTGTTAAAAATCATTTCTCCATGGCCAGGGTCTTAAAAACCGATAGGCCGTCCTCATCCAGCACCGTGCAGTGTGGATTAAAGCAGCTTTGTGGTGGGTTTTGGTGTCAGGACATCCGATCTCCCCACTTTTTGCTCTTCTTTTCCCAAGACTGTCCTGGCTCTCCAGGGTCCCTGGGAGAGTCCATACAAACTTTAGGATGGGTTTTCCTATTTCTGCAAACAACATCATTGGGGTTTTGATAGGGCTTGCATTAAATCTGTAGATTGTGTTCAGTAGTATTGACATTTTACTGTTATTATTGTCCAATCCATGAACATAGGATGCATTATCATTTGTCTTTCTTTGACTTTTTGGTTAAGTAGTTCCTCAGTATTTTATAAAAGGTGTTGTTATAATTCCTGTTCAGATTATTCATTTTTAGCATAAAGAAATTCCACCATTTTTTTTGTGTGTGTGTTGAGTTTGTATCTTACTAATTTGCTGAATTCATTTATTAGTTCTAATAGATTAAGGAGGGATCTTAAGGGTTTTCTATATATGAAACCATATTGTCTGGAAACAGATGATGTTACTTCCCAGATTGGGCGCTTCCTATTTCTTTTTCTTGCCCAACTGCTCTGGCTAGAACTTTCAGCGCTCTGGTGAATAGAAGCAGGGGAAAAAGGAATTCTTGACTTGTTCCTAATCTTCGAGGAAAATCTTTTCATCTTTCACCACTAAATGTGATATTTTTATATGTGGCTTTTATTATAGACATGTAGTTTCCTTCTATTCTGTTTATCAAGTGTGTGCAACATGAAACGATTTTTGTAAAATGCCTTTTCTGTATCAATTGAGATGCCTGTCACCCTCCCTTCTATTAACATTATTAATATGGTGCATTATATTTGATCAATCTTCATACATTTTCATTTTTCATACATTTGATATCATACATTGAATATGATACATTTATTCCAGGGATAAATCCCATTTCATGGTATAGAATCCTTTTCATATGCTGTCAAATTCTGTTTGCCAGTATTTTGTTGAGTTTTTTTGCATTAATGCTCATAAGGAAATATTGGTCTGTGGCTTTCTATTCTTATCATGTCTTGCCTGGCTTCAATGCCTGGGTATTGTTGGCCTCATAGAATGAGCTAGAAAATGTTCCCTTCTTCTAAGATTTTTAAAAAAGTTTGAGAAAGATTGGCATTATTTTTTCTTTAAATGTTGGCAGAATTCATCCATGATGCCACCAGGTCCAGGGTTTGTATCTGTTGGGAGACCATTTTTTTAAATTACTGATTTGATTTCCTTACTAGTTATTGATCTACTCAGATTTTCCTCTTTGTGCTTTTGTTTTGTTTTGTTTCTAGGAATTTGTAACAATCCCTCACACCTTTGGTTTCTCTGGGCATTCCATTTCCCTCTCATTTTTTTGAAGGACAGTTCTGCTGCATACAGAACTCTTGGTTAAATTTTTCTTTCAGCACTTTTAATATTTTGGCACACTGCCTTGTGACCTTCAATGTTTCTGATAAGAAATATGCTAAGGATCTCATTGAGGATCTTGCACGGGACAGATTGCTTTTCTCTGCGGGCTTTATATTAGCTCCAGGTATGTGACGCCTGCTGACCATTTCCACCGCCCCTTCCTGTCACTATGAGTCACTGTGACTTTTCAGTTGTTATGGTAATTGTGATTCCTTGGCTCCTGAGGGTTGGTGTGGCCGCTCAGCCCCCACTTCTCTGGGGCTCCCAGGCCCGTTAGTATCACCCAGCCAAGTTCTAAGCTAGCCATCTTACAGTCATCCCAGGCCTGCAGAGGAGGTCATCACTAGATTTCTTGTCTTTGGTTTCTTCGTCTTTGAATCTGCAGGTTCTTTTGTATTCAGTACGTTCACAGAACCAGACAGGTCCTTTACCCCATGGCCCATGAGTGGAGAAGGGGCTCCCTGCTCCCTGAGCAGGGCAGGGTTCTGCTTCTCCCAGGGTTGGGGCTGAGGGTGTGGTGTTTATCCTTAAAATGAGACCACCATAGCCCAGAATCGTCTGGAGGGTCACAGGGCCTCTGGACCAGACTCGGCTGGTCTGCAGCCCGGGGCAGTTGGGAGCCTGCGGTGCCTCAGTGCTGGGAAGCCCGGGCTCCAGTGGCACGGCTGACAGGACAGCAGGCTACCAGAGATTTGGGGTTTCTGGCTGGTGACAGTGATGACGAGCTCCTCACCAGAGCCCTCCTGACAGCCCTCTGGACCTTCCTGGAACACAGTGCTCAGGTGGGTGCTCCGGTCTCACATACTGTGTGACGGGCCTGTGGCCATGCAGGACTTTGTCAGCATCGACCACTGATTTCCAGAGCTTTTCTGAGAGCAAGTTGCCACCGTCCCCTGGAGTTCCTAACAGGGCAGCAGGTGCCCCAGCCAGGGCGTCCTACCATTCTCAGGTTCTGAGCCCCCTCAGCATCCAGTCCCTGGGGTATTTCCCAGCGCTTGCCAATCATCCTCGCAGGCCCCACAGGTCCTCACACAGAGTCACGCTGCGACCTAACCTGATTCCACCCTTCAAAGCCAAGAAGAGGAGACGGGGGAGATATGTCCCTGAGCAGGACAACTATGGTCTTATGGGAGAAACTTCTACTTGTCTTCTCATGCATAGGAGAGGCAGACCCCTTATACAGACACAGAGAAGTCCAAGAAGTCACAATTCTCCCCAGGAAGTCGGGAGGCAATGACCTCCCGAGTCATTGGGGTTACAGGTATAGGACAACACTCCTGACTTAGGTAGTGTCCTTTAAACCCTAGCATATGGTGGCTCCATCCCAGCCAGGCAATGAGTGGGCCAGTCCCTAAACTCATCTCACCACCTGCTCTCGTGGATCATCTCTCCGCCAGCTGGGCCAGCGGGCACTGGACAGAGTTAGAAATACAAAGGATTAATTGGGGAGCAAGTTCTATGATTGAAAGGGGAAAAAAATATGAGGGTTGGAGCTAGAGATGACGATGTGGACCTGGTGCGTCTTCCGGCACCACAGACGGCTGGAGCTCTGGGACAAACACAGGTGCTCAGAGAAGTCCCATATTTGGCAGAAATGGCTGTGTCCTTAAATCACTTCTTGCTGTCACTGGCTCAGGGCCAGTAGAGCATGACTAAGGCTAGAAAGGGGGCAGAACTTGCAGGAGGGGCTAGCTGGGGCCCACCAAGTACACTCATCTCTTGACGATGGACGAGTCCTTTCTTCAAAGGCAGTATGCGCAGCCCACCTCCGCATCTGCCACAGCCAGGCGTGATTCTGTCCCACTCTCCATCAACCTGCCAGCCACACGTTCTCCCAGGGGTTACCCCAGAGAGTCCCGCATGGCCCCCACCAGATTGTCTGACCACTGGATGATGCCGGGACCTGCAGGGGCAAAGGGCTCACCCCTTTCTGCCCCTCGTGCCGTTGTCTTAATTCAACCCTATTTTCACCCCCCACCACACGCTGTTTGGCCCCGTCCTCACTGACTTCTTTTACCTCGGTTCTTGCTGGTTCCATTTGACAGGATTTCCTTTTGCTGGTGTCGGAATCAGTTCTCATTTTCCTGAGAGCATTTTTGTTCTGAAAGGTCGTCTGCTGAATACATGGTTCTAGGTTGGTACCTTCTTTTTCAGCATATAGAACAGCTTTCATTGTCTTCTGCTTCCATGACTTCTCCTGAGAAGTAACCCAGCTACTGGGGCCAGGCCGTCCCCTGGGGGACGTTCAGGTACTCTCTTTGGGTCTTGGTAGCTTTCCTAGTATGCTGGTAGGTGAGGTGCTTTTTGTAGCTCTTCTTGACATTCAGACTTTTTGAATCTGTAGCTCCATGTCTTTGATTACTTTTGGGAAACTCTTGTCAATGTCTCCTGCACTGTTTTCCTTCTCTCCGGCACTCCACATACGCGTGTTACATTTGTTCTATACCCTCTATTTCTCTCTCTCTCTCTCTCTTTTTTTTTTGGTACCGGGGATTGAACTCAGGGGTACTTGGCCGCTGAGCCACATCCCCAGACCTATTTTGTATTTTATGTAAAGACTGGGTCTCACAGAGTTGCTGAGGCTGGCTTTGAACTCATGATTCTCCTGCCTCAGCCTCCTGAGCCACTGGGATGATAGGCGTGTGCCATCATACCTGGCTCGTCTATTGTCTCGAAGGCACAATCACATTTAAAAGTCTGAAATCAATACCTGGATCAACTGGGTGTCTTCTTCCAGTTACCAATCCCTTGGTACTGTCTCTGGCATCTCAGTAACTTATTTAACACCAACATTGTGTACGGAGAGTGAGGCAGGCTTCAAGTGGTTATTTTTCTTGGGAAATGTGCTTCTTCTCGTAGGTGAGACAGCTCTTTTTCTGGTTTGTTCTTCCTCCTGCACGTTTCACCCAAATCTTGGGATGTCTGCCACAATCCTTCCACCACCGGCTGCTGTTCGTGCTCTCAGCCTGGTCCCCTGCTGCCCTGCCCAGCTCAGGAACCTCAAGGCCCGCAGGGATGCCAGTGAGGCCAGGCCCACTCCCCACTGGTCCGTCCCCTTCCTCTAGCTTCTTGACTCTCGGGTCTTGGCTTCTTTCTTGGCCCTTAATGCCCGGGTTCACCTTCCCAGCACCGAAAGGCCGGCTTCTGCTCGGCCTCCAGTCACTTAGTTAGCAAAAGCCACCAAGGGAAGCAAAGGGGCCTTGGCAGGCAGGTGCCCTTCAAGGGGTCCTCTCTCTGGGTTGTTGGCCCTGAGGACCAGCAGCCTTGTGCACTCCCAAGTGGCTCCAGTTTTGAAAGGCTCACAGCTATTTTTTGGAGTCCAGGGTTTATTGTGGAGAACGTCTGCCTGTAACTGGATGCAGTTGTCCCCACACCCCACGGGGACTTTGACTTCACCTCCTGCTTTGTCTGATGGCCTCGTCTTTTTGTTGCACTGGGCCAACACAGACCCCCATATCTAGGGGGCACAGTCCACTGGGGGGAAGTGGGGTTTGCTCGTGGACAGGCCAACCCAGGCTGGATGCCAGAAGAGGCTGAAGCAAGCACGCGGAGGCTCTTGCTCCCACACTCTTTTTAATGTAGGTCTGCTGGTGTTGGGATCAGTTCTCATTTTTCTGAAAGCATTTTTGTTTTGAAAGGTTGTCTGCTGAATACATCGTCGAGTACTCCAGGTCTCCTGCAAACTACTCGTTCTCTGGTCATCCTGTGAAGGGAACGTGTTCATCTTAACAATATTTTTGTTTTAATTTTTAGTTATAGATGGACATGATATTTTTATTTTGCTTATTTACTTTTATGTAGTGCTGAGGATGGAACCCAGCGCCGCACATGTGCGAGGCAAGCACTCTGCCTCTGAGCACAGCCCCAGACCCAGTATTTGTTTTTCTCTTGGCCACATCTGCCTCCTAAAGAAATTAAGGTGTAAACTTCATCTAGTAAAGCACATGCATTTTAGGTATAGAGCAAGACATGCAGACTTCCTCCCCGACTTCCCACGCCCCTCACCGACCCCACCTGTGGTGTGAACAGGGTGCTGACCCCCCAGAGAGAGGAGAAGGAGGGCAGGATGAACCCATGGCAGTGGGAGGTGACTAAAATCAGATTAGGTCACCAGGGTTGATCCAACACAATGGAATCCGATGGTCTCTGGAGAAGAGAGACCGGAAAACACACACACACGCATGCTCCTGGCCTCTGCTCACGTGATGCCCGTGGGCAGTGCACCGAGCGGTGGAGGCGCTGCCAGGGCACAGTGCTCGACGAGTACTCCAGGTCTCCTGCAAAGTACCCTCCCAGTGGCTGAGAAAGCAAAGGAGTAAAAACTCAGCAGAAGCAAAGGAGCTAATGAGAAATACGTCAAGAGAAGGATTTGCAGGACCAACTCGCGACACTGAGGGTGACATGGAGCTAGGGACGACGGCTGTAGTGTCTCCACTTGTCTAGGAGGAAAGGGTCCTTCAGTAGCACAGGGCTCTAAGGTCACTCTGTTGACCCCAGTGCCCACGTTAGCATGGGATTGACTTATAGATGAAGCCCCCCTAAACAGGGTGGCACCATGACAGTTCCAGAGGGGGCCAGCTAGGGTCAAAACTCCTCCTCCCAACATGAAGGAGTTGAACACCTGATGGGCAGAGTACACAAGGTGGTCCCAGCTCTCCTGCTAAGCATCGAACAGTAACCAAGTTGGACACAGCGTCATCCCCTCTGTCCTTCTCTGAGTGGAGACGGCCCACCCTGCTGAAGTCTCACTTTGCTTTCACTCATAATAAAGTTTTTCTTGCATGGCTTTTGGTGTCTGACTTTAGATTTTCTTTCCCTGGAACACAAGAACAGAGGTTTCAGCTCCCCACTTTCCCGTGTGTGACATTGGGACTCTGCCAGCAAGACCATCCTGGTCAGATGTGGCCCTCCACATCTTGGATCTGATCTGAGAGCCCAAATAAACCTGTTCTTTGTAACTCGGTCAGTAACAATGTTATTCACAACAGAAAACCAAGAAGTCACCTCCTTCTTCCCCTCCAGAAGACACTTCTCATTTCTGCCCTGAGATTCCCCCGGCCATCCCAAAGCCCTTTGTACAGACAGAGGTGTCCTATGTGTCCTTGGTCTCTCACAAACACTGAGATGTACAGACCCAGACATGTGCACACACTGCTGCCTCCGTCAGCTCATTCCCACTTCCTCCCTAGTACAATTCCAGCATGTGCCTGATCTGTGATCCACTTTCTAGCTGAACAGTTTATCTTTTTAATGAATCAAGCAAATATAAATACACTTGTACAGAGGGTATCAGTGGAGCTCCTTTGTTATGGGAATGTCTAGAGTCGCCGAGTTACAATGCAGCAACCTGCCTGATTCAAGGGGCCAGAAAACCGACAGGAGACTGACTTGCTCAACAGCTCCCCCAGGTGGCAGGCCGCGTCACAGGGGGTGAGAGGTACATGCCGATGGCCGCAGGTTCTCATCAGTGTGGTGTCAGTGCTTTAGGCGGAGCCACTTAGCCAGAGGGGGTGGCACCTGCGTAGGGTTCTAAGTGGCACGGTCCAGGGACGGGATGAAAGCCCTGAAGTTCTTACTGGCCACTCGGGTGGCCTCTTCTTCATGGATGGTGTGCCCAAGTCTCTCGCAATGCGTGGAGTGGGGATTCTGCTTCCTCTCCTCTGTCAGGAGCACACGCGTCTATGGGCACGGCCTGTTTTGCAGGCCAGAGTCCTCACTTCAGTGGAGGCCAAACGCCTCCCTTCTGAGGCTTGTGATCCGGGTCCTGAGAAAGCTTTGCCCTTCCAAAGGGTAGGTGTTTTCCTCTTGAAGCTGGTCCCAGGTGCTGGCTTGGATCGACTTTTGTAGGTGGCGTGCAGTGACAGCCAGATTCATCTTTCCACCTCAGGTGGAGGGCCGGATATGGCATGTGGGAGACAGGTGACCTCAAAGCAGGACAGCCATCAAATCCTGGACCGGAGTGAAAGCACCCGATTTTTCTGGAGGTGCAGGTTTGAAATAAAATGACAGGATCAAGGTGGGTATTCAGAAGGCCAACAGGTGACGTTCGGGGGCTGGGGCGTTAACAGTGAACTTCTATTGTACATTCCCTCTGAGAACGACTCCGAGTCCATGGCAGAGAAAGCAGCAGAGGCCGCAGCTAACCTGCCCAGGTCCCCGCCGAGTGCCTGAGGCAGGCTGCAGTGTCCAGGTGTGCAGGGCAATGTGCCCAGGGGGCGGCAGTGCAGGGGACCGGCCAAGGCCAGCGCCAGCCAGGGGCGACACTTTCCTCTGCACGTGGGGGAGGATGAGGAACAAGGAGCTCCAAGAGCACAGCATTTCAAATCTGGATGGGACACGCGAGCCCACAGTCGCCACAGCGCTCTTCATGGGCCGGAGAGCGCCCTGAGCACCTGTGGGTCACAGCTGCAGCAGCACCGCTCCTCCCCCATGGGAGCTTAGGAGCGTGGGGAGGGTGATGGCAACCCACTGAAGCCCAGCAGGGTTCTCTCCCTGCAGCCCACACCGTCTGGTCATAAAGCCCACACAAGGCACAAGAGCTCTAGAAAAAGAATCAGGCTTTATTTTTGTCATTTTTAACACAGGTATTGTAGACACGTTAGTCTCGCAGTCCCTATGGCCAACACACAGAACCCAGGGAGAAACTGAAGGAGCGGGAGCTCGCTGCCGCCCTGGGCTGGCTGCCGGGACCCCGCAGGCCCGGCTCCTCTGGCCTACCCCTTCCCTGCACCTAAGATGAACAGACCCGACCACCATCCTGTGCTCCTTCCCTAGCAGGAAGTGGGATGGAAGGACACTGTATGACCTCGGGAGGCATGGAGGAGCCAACTGAATCCAGCTGTGGGGCCGTGAGCGCCACCAACAGGGCCAAAGCCTGGCTGGGGCAATCCCGAGGTCCTGGGCCACATCAGCAAGGCATCCCTGAGGTAAGCGGAAGGAGCCCCGTCCGCTGCTGGTGCCGGGCTCCAGAGAACACAGGAGGGCAGTCTCCCCCAAGAGCAGCTCCCAGAGAAAGAGGTTCCTGGGGTGGAGTGCCCGGGCCACGCCAGCAGCCCCCACACCCCCATGACCAGCCCAGGGCTTCCGGCTGACCCCGTCCTTGGTGTGCTAGGCATGCCTTGGAAACCTCAGGAGGAGTTTCCACACTATTGAGAATGAAAAGCAAATAAGGAATAAGGCATCAGACATTTGATTCTTTTATTTCCGTATGCAATGTAATGTTTAGGCACGCTGCTTGGGATGCTGTTTCTAAAAAATCTGTTGGCCATTTTTCAGAATATCCTTTTGGTTTTAAATACTGGTCAGGAAAAACAAATGATGTAAAAATACGTGAATAATTTTCTATTACAGAAATGAAAAACTGATTTGCATCTAAAAGTGCAAGAGGTGAAGTGATTTAACCCTTTCACCAGACGATATGGCAATATACAGTATATTGCTTCAGCTGTTGGAGAAGGCTGTGACGTATTTTTATATTGACATAGAAAATTATAAATTACATTGAATTAGTATCCATAATCACTATATATATACACAAACCAGTTCTAAAAAAATACACTGGTTTAGAATTTTACGAGTGAAAACCTCACAAGGTACAGTAAAACAGGTAACATGCGCAGGTGCCGGATTGAGTTCTATTTTTAAAACACTAGCCTGTGAAATGACGCACTCGAACTCCATTAGCAGCACGAGCATTTTCAACGGACTCGCCTAACATGACTTAAGTGTGTTAAATATGCAGATTGCTCTGAAATGGTCATTGGTGATGCTTGTTAACAAGGTCAATTTTGGTGAATGGGTTAAAAGGCAGATGAACTACCAAACAAAACAAAAACAAAAAAACAAAAACAAACCCCCCTCCAAAAAAAAAAAAAAAAAAACCCAAACCACAGCCATGTACACTCCGAGGACTCTAGTGCTTTTCCTGTAGGAGATCATCTCAAGCAACAAGACTTCAACAGAACATATGGCTTCACAAGAACATCGGTTTATCAACTAAGCCGCAGCAATAAATACTTAATCTCTACCAATAGACTTACATTTTTGATCCATTTTAAACAATACAGAAAACAATTACCAATCAAAAACTGGTTATAAAAAGAACACCAAATATTTCTTATTCAAAATCACTTTTGTAAGTTAGAACAACCAAAATAACACCTAGAGGGATTTCAATTCCATAGCTCCTTGCCAACCTGGAAGAAAAGGAATCAGAATTTTGTACAAGGTGAAAAATGTATGAAAACTGCCTAATACTTTGGTCACACTAATAATTGTCAAATAGTTATGTTTCAAATACAATAGATCTGTGTATTCACTTTTATAAAACTATTCTTACAGCCATTTAACTAGAGTAGTACTGCTATCACCACAGGGCAGCAAGGTCTCATCTCACAGGCTACCCATTATTTAGAACAATACAATATAAACATACGCAGACATTCTTGGTATTTGTCAATGTGCAATATTTTTACACTTCTGAATTTCTCTGTACAATGTCTTAGAATCTAGAATATAAAGGTTGCTGGTCCTGATCCCTTGCAGAGTGAGTGCAGCAGTGACGGCTTGGTGGCTCCAGAGGACCCCTCCAGAGCCCCTGGGTGGTGGCAGTCTGCAGTCCTCAGTCAGCAGCAGCAGACGCTACCCATCATACAGGGCCATTGACTGACGTGTCACCTGGCACACTTGGCTGGTCACTCCTGCAGAGTAAGAGACAGGCATCTGAGGCACGTGAAGCAGAAATGGGAGGAAGTGAGCCTGGTTTAGTTCTGAGGGTGGGGAGTGCATCTAAGCAGGGCCTCAAGAGCCCACGGAGCTGCCCTCCTCCACTTCTCAGGACCACCCGCACATGTGGGTGGAGGGTCCTAAACCGCTGCCCCCAGAGCCCACGGGAGCTCTCTGTTCATTCCTCCTCCAAAAAGCATTTATCTGTCCCACAGAGTGGAACTCCGCAGGGTTCGCAATGGCAAAGAAAAATAAAAGGAGAGAGGGAAAAAAGTTTGTAAACAGAACAATCTGTTACAACACACGGACAACACATTCCCACAGAGCAAATGTCAGCTTCAAAACTGGGAGGCAAGAAGTGGGACAGTGTGTGAAAGTGGTGGCTGAAGATCTGAGTTTGCAAAATCACAAAATGGAGGGGCAGGCTCTCTAGGGCTCTTCCCAAGTTAAGGAAGTAGACTTGGGAAGGATGCTGAGAGCGGCAAAACTGGTACACAGGCACTTCCAGCCAGCCCTGAGGTCTCAGCTGGCAGACTCCAGCCCTGCGGCCTGTGGGCACAGCAGGGAGCTCGGGGCCAGCTCCACACACAGCAACAAATCTACTTACAGCCGTGTCATTGCAGAGCCGTCTCATCGACTTACACGTCGTCTCACTGCACCAGACACTGGGTACGTATCCTGCCTTCACCACCCACAAGCCATGTGTTCGTAAGTTTATTTCTTAAACTCTCCCAGTTTTGCTTTCTCCCCCTATCCCACAGGGCTTCACAGGTAGGGAAGTGTGTGAAGCAGCTGGCACACTGCTGGCACAGACATAGCAGGCCTGACAAACAGCAGCCAAGCCAGGTCTGTGGCAACACATACCCCGGATCCACAGGACCCCAGGACCAGGCTGGGGCAGGGCCCTTCAAACACATGGGAGGCATCGCCGCACTTACCCTCCACCTGTCCTAACGCTGATGCCACTCCCATCTGCTCAGACAGCCCCCTCACCTAGCTGCACTCCTGTCCCCATTCCTGCAGCCAGTGTCCTCCCAGGCACCTGCCTTCTGCCCCAGGCTACTGGTGTCTGTCTGCTCCGGCTTCCCTCCAGCCACCGCCATTCCATCTTGTGGTGGATAAAGGATGGATGAATGGACAAACCCAGGGACGCCAGTGTGTCCCCTCCTTCACTAGCTCACCCCAACATTCTCTGCCACCACCTCAGTCTTGTAATTGGAGAGGAGGACTCTTCATACCTGATGTTTCTAGCCAGAGAGAAAAGCAAGCAGGCTGCACTGAAACCAACATTTCTGTATACTGGACAGCCAGGAAATGACCCCATAGCCTCCTGGGCCGACCCTAACTATTCTACCTCCCAGAAATTCCTCAATGTAAAGTAAGTTAACAGGTAGAAATTAGAGGTGACCAACTGGGAATTAGACTCACAAAAGACCATAAAGCAGAACAGAACAAAACGAGAAAAACAAACAAACAAAAAACCCACTGAACTCTGGGTTTGGTGTCACATGCCAGTAATCCCAGCAGCTTGGGAGGCTGAGGCACGAAGCTGCAAGTTCCAAGCCAGCCTCAGCAACACCCACTCTCCAAAGAAAAATGAAAAGGTCTGGGGATGTAGCTCAGTGGCAAAGTACCTCCTGGATTCAACCCATAGAACCAAAAAGCGGTGGTGGGGT
>NW_026000001.1:2297401-2330461 GCF_001458135.2 Marmota marmota marmota | reverse complement strand
GGGGTGGGGTGGGAAGGGAAGGGAAGAAAGCAAACAAAATCTCCCATAGTCAAAACCCCAGGAAAAAGACTGACTTTCTCTGAACCCTAGAAGAACCTGGGACTGAACCACCCCTAGGGCTGGAGTGTGACCCTGCCTTTTCTTCCCAAAGCCCTCATTAAAGCCATCCTGCTCCAGCAGCTCACGTAATTACCTTTGTATGTAAAAAATTCAGAGGCACAAAAACAAACTTCATTTGGGCTAAAATTTATCCAAGTAGAACAGTAAGAGGGCTTGCCCTGCCCTGAATGCAGAACTGAGGGCGCCCCCTGCTGGCTCCCACTGGTGTGGTCTTAGAATGCCTAGAAAATTTGGGGGCAGCAGGGCCAGGGGGAAAGTATGACTCCTTAGAAATTGCTTTAAAGGTCACTTTATTCCTTCTTAAAGGAGGAATATACAATCTTGGATATATGAAATCAAAAGGTTAACTCTGGGATGTGCTAGACACAGCTCCTCGTGGTCCAGGGGATCCTCATTCATCTTCTGGCGCGAGCTCCGGTGCGATCCCAGGCCACCTGGCTCTACCTGTGAGGCCGTGCGAATGGGCCGGACGCTGGCCCTTGGCGGCAGATGCTTTGGCTTGGCCTATTCCTTCAGGCCACTGGCTCAGTCTAAGCAAAAGGTGACTAGAAAGAAAGCATCACATTCCAAATCACATGGCTCTGGCAGTGGGATTTTCACACTTAATCAAGACAAGATCTCTACTTTGAAAAAAACAAGACCACACAGGGATTCACTTAGGGGTGGAGAATAGTAAGGGAAGTCCCCTGCATATCACATGGGCACAAATGTGGGAAACAGTCACCCAGAGCTGTTTGCGCCTGGCGGTTCAGTGACTTTACAGGGGCCACTAAAGCTCCCAGAGGGGCCTGTTATTATTTTCAACTTGGTGCCTCCTGAAAAAGCTGTGTAGTCCGAGCAAGCCTTCCACTCCCAGGAGGTGCCCAAGAGCCAGCTACACTGCCAATCTCTGCGCCCAGGGAGCTCTCGGCCTCGGGTGAGGAGACCAAGTGTTGTTCCCAGGTTCTCTGCTGGGTCACCTGACTAATGAAAGGATTAGTGCCAAGTACACTGCTGAAGGCCTGGGCCTGGCTGTGATGACCCTACAGTCCACACCTAGGTGCCAACCCCTTCCCGACTCCCACAGGACAAGAGCAAGGCCAGGCGGGGCTTGGGAAGAACACAAGGGTGCAGGCAGTACCTCTGCTCTGGGCTACTGCTGGGGGGCCGGGGGGCCGCGCACTTGGCCTCCGCTGGCTCAGGGCTCTCCTCCACTTCTTTACAAGCAGCATCTTGAGAGGTAGACAGTTTTCCTTCCTCACTGCAGGAGAGGAGACACAGGCACATTACACACCTCAGGGACAGTGTCTAGGTGCCAGAGGATGGGGTCACATGCAAATGGCTCTGAAGTCATGACTGCCATGGCGGCAACCCTGGGGCTGAGAGCATGCTCAGGGTGGGAGGGTCACAGGGACACAGACGGTGACAGGGGAAGCACAAAAGGAAAGGGCACACAAAGGTGGGAACCAAGAGAGGGACGATGTAATGTGGCTGGTTCTGACAGAGCGGCCCCGCATCACCGTACATACCGGTAGGATTTCAACACTCTGAAGCCCAGTGTGCAAAACAGAAAAAGAAATGTACAAGAGTTTCAGAATACTCCTAGAAATGAGGGACAGGGGACTACGTCCACGCCTGCACTTAACCAAAACCGCAGAGTTGGTGAAGGCTGTCAAGAGAACCTGTTTGAAGGAACGAGTCTTTATTTCAACCTGTGCTCCTGGGCTGAGCCCATCAGTAACAAGCCGCCAGAGGGCGGACCTCCATCTGCTCACTGGCTGGAAACCTTGGTCAGGAGAGGAGGGCACCCTGCTGCCTGAGCCACATTTAAAGACTTCTCAAAGCCTGGCGCAGAGATGCACGCCTGGAATCCCAGCGACACAGGATGCTGAGGCAGGAGGATGGCAAGTTTGAGGCTTGTCTCAGCTACTTAGTGAGACCCTGTCTCAAAATAAAAAATAAAAAAGGTTGGGGGTGTAGCTCAGTGTTATAAAGAGCACCCCTGGTTTCAACCTCCAGTATTGCGGGGGTGGGGGGAAGAGAGTTGGGAGTTTCCGTCTAACAAAGGGGAAATGTATGAACACTACGAAGGAAAAGCAGGACCCTGAGGAGCTGCTAGTGCAGCTGAAAGCAGACTCCAGGTCCGGGGCTGAGGGGAGTGGGCGGGGAGGATAAGGGTCCCCCCTCAGTGTGGGAAATATGCAGCGGGCCGCTCTGTCAGGGATTCCCATTTTGTACACAATTAAAGTGGCAATAGCTAGAGGTCCCCTTAAGGAAGGGCTGTCATTCTTAACAGCCATGATCTGGATTTGCTTATAAGACACCTAATATTTTAGGATGATTTCTCAGGTAGTTTTCAGATGGTTCCATGTAATTTATAAGTAGAAAAATTAACTGAAATCTAATGATTTGTAACAATCTGAATTACACGGGTCATTACCTCTCTTTTTCGGTGGTGCTGGGGATGGAACCCAGGCCTCACCCATGTTAAACACCTGCTCTACCACGAGTCCCATCCCCAACCCCTGGTTTCTTCTTCTCAAACCTCCTTCTCCACTCCCCTTTGCCCCTTCCTTCTCTATTCCCTGTCCCAGAAGCAACGATTCTAATGTGATTGTAAAATGCATCTTCATTACATGTGTGCATGAGCATATAACCTGCACTGAATCCAACATCTTTTTGTACTTTTCTCTAGACTAAACATGTCTGTAAGTTCCACCTGTTCCTGCCAGGTACAGCCCGGTGCCCACAGTGAGCACCGACCAAAGGGCCTGGCTTCCCAGAGCAATGAGCCCAAAGTGCCCTCTACCTCCAGGCCTCTGAGCCCAGTGCTGCAGTGCTGTCACTGTCCCTGGCCCCTAACAGGCCTGCTAGGCATTTCTCAGGACTCTATACCTGGGAATGGAAAACTCTAGTGGGAAAAAAAAAAGCCCTTCTATCTAGAGTGGCCCCCAATTTGCTTTCCCATCAGCAGCCCCCCCACCCCCGGGGGGGTTCAGGGTCCACAGCACCACCTGCTGTCTAGTTTCAGCTGCTCTAGTAGGAAGTGCCACGAGCTGGGCTCTTCTCACGCACATTCTCCGATAATATGTGGTTTTGAGAATCTCTTCACTTTTTTGTCAGTCTTTTTGTTTACTCATTGTAAACTGACATCTTTTACCCATTTTCTGATTTAAGTGTTTTTTTCCTTTTCTTTATTGGCTTGTGGGAATTCCTTGAACACCTAATGTCAGTATCTTGTTGATCAGGTATAAGCCCCTTTCTTCAATTTGCTGTAGCCTCTTCATCTTGTCTAGAGTACTTCATCAACGGAATTCCTTAAGTACTTTGTTAGAGTTTCTTTTCTTCCACTAACTACCAGGCAACTTTGGCCACATCACATCGGGAAGAGGCCCAACCTGGGAGGATCTGGCCCCTCTCCTACCACACTGACCCTTGTCCATGTGCATGATGACATCACACCATCTGAACAGCTGGCTGCAGCACAACTCAATGTCTGGAAGGGGGGTCTCCTACTCAACTACTCCTTCTGTATCTAAGCAACTCTGGGATGTTATTTTTCCATGAGGTTTTAGAGTATATTTAACAAGTTTCTTCCCCAAACCCCAGAGATTTTTTTACTGAGATTCCATTAAACATTAAGGCTAATCTGGTGGTGGTGGACGACTCTTCGGCCCTACACTTGTCCCACCGCAGTGTGTACACTACTACCCCCACTTGTCCAAGGAAGCTTCAAGTTTTCTCTACAGAGATCTGGATGAAAATAACTCTTTAATTTATAGACCAATATATTTTGTGGTTATTCTGCTTTTTATTACCCATTCTGGTTGCGTATTACTGATTTAGAAAAAAACAACTGATTTTTAAAACTGACCTTGTAACAGTTCTGCTGAATTAGTAATTACAAAGGTCTGTACTGACTTGGTTGTGGCTCACCATTACACCTGTAAATAACCAGTTTACTACTCCTCTCCTAACCCTCATCTATACCTCTGCCTCCTTCCTTTTCCAGGACTGTTTACACCCTGGCAATGATAAGGGACAGCTTATCACTGGTCTTTATCTCAAAGTGAATGCACCTAAAATCTCTTCATTAAATATAGTTGCTGCTGTGACATTTTGGTATTTAATTTTTACATAGGAAATTCACTGCTGTGACTGGATTGCTCAGAGTTTTAATCATGTATAAATATGAAATCTGAGCAAAAAAGTAATATTTTTTTTTAAAGTCTAATGTAAGAAGATTGCAAGGACAGGTTTTTCGGACATGTAATCTCGAACCATCCTTGCCTTCTAGGATAAGCTGCAGCCAATCATTATGAATCATTTGGGATTCAGTCAGTATATCACAACTTATATATCACAACTTTTTTTGCATGGGGCTGATGATGGTGGTGGTACTGGGAATTGAAACTGGGAGTACTTAATTATTGAGTTACACAGCCATATATGTCCCCAGCCCTTTTTATTTTTTTGAGATAGGATCTCACTAAGTTGCTGAGGTTGACCTCAAACTTGCGATCTTCTTCCCTCAGCCTCCTGAGCCACTGGGATTCCAGGTCTGCACCACTGCACCCAGCAATATCTTATACATAACTTCTGCATTTAGTTTGCTTTTAAGTGACATGAGCTGATCATTTTCTGCAATTATCCTTAATTTGGAATGAAGATTTCAATTCTTTGGGCAGGACTCTCACTTCTTCTTTCTGGGGCAACTTGAGAGAGAAACTAAATTCTGGGGCAACTTGAGAGAGAAACTAATGGCCTTGAGTGCCTAACTGGCACTACCTACACTACTACTGTAACTGACAGGCCCCATGTGTTTAGGCATCACACTGGGTTTGCTCTGCCCCTAGTTTTCCTCCAGACAGGTGCTTGTTTGCATCCTCTGTTCATCTTTAAAATCAGGTATTTCATTCTTATTGATATGGGTTCTCTTATATCTCGGCTGATTCTTTGTTGGCTGTGACTCATCTCTTCATTTTAGTGTGTCTTTTGTGATATTAGGAATTAAATTTATCACTATTTTCCTTTATGATTTGGCCTTTTATGTTTAAAAACCACCCCATCCCCAAAACTCTTTTATGCTGTCTTCCTCAAGTTTTGCAGTTCCACCTTTCATATTCATGTGGAGAAAGAGACCCAATTCCACTTTTCTCCAGAATCGATAGTCCCTTTCATTTGTGCACTCCAAGGTGCACCACGTCTCTGCAGTGGAGCCTCTGCATGACTGCCAGGCTGCGTCGTCTCCGTGAGGACAGCCTTTACTAGGAAGCCCTGGAGTCCAACGTGGGGATGCCTTCACCTTTTTCCTTCAGAGTAACCTTGGCTCTTCTCTGCAGGCTTTGTCTTTATAATCACAATTTTCGTGCAACTTTGTGCTGGGATCTTGACACAAATTTTATTAATTCATAATTTGTTGAGAAATGCCAAAGATATTTCCATTAGTGAACATGGCAAATCTCTGTATTGATATTTAGGTCTTCCAATAAACTTCCGTTAATTTCTTTTCTCATTACAGTCTTTTTAGTTGTAGATGGACACAAGATCACTATTTTATTTATTTATATTTATGTGTGCTAAGGATTGACCCTGATGGCCCACACATGGTAGGCAAGCGCTCTACCACTGAACTACAAGCCCAGCTCTAAGGTCACATTCTTACACATAAGATTTGACATTTTATTAAGGACAAATAGGCAAACCTAGAATACCCCATATTGTTTATAGGACAGAGTGATTTTTCTTTGTAACCAGTAAACGCACTAAACTTCCCTATTAATTCCAATACGTGTCTGTAGATTCATCTTCTAGGTGGAAAATCATATTCTATAAACAATGATCATTTTGCCTGTTTATAACCACCCTCACTCCCTCACTCCTTTTGCTTTTTGATGCTGTGTTTGCCAAGACCCCCGGGGCAGCACCGACAAAAGCAGTAACTCTGCAAACAGGTCACCTCTAATATCCTTCTGTCCAAACAATCCCCCGTGTCACACCCTGGTGGCGCAGCCATGGTCAGGCCCTCAGAACACACTTCTGGCTGCTGCAGTTCCTCCCTGGGAGCCCTGACCACACATGCACATGTGATACCAGGTCAGGACTGAGTCTCCTCCCTCATACGGTTTTGTTTTGCAGCCATGGCAAGCACCAGGAAGCATCCTCTGCAACCTCTCAGCATTGCCGCAGAAAAAGGGCACTAAAATTCTAGGCACTGGTTTAGCTGCAGTCCATAAAACTTGAAAGAAGACTTTTTTTTTTTCTTTTTGTGGTACTGGGGATTGAACACAGGGATTCTCTACCACTGAGCTACATCCCCAATCCTTATTTTTTTGAGACAGGGCCTTGCTAAGTTGCTGAGGCTGGCTCCAAACTTGTCATCCTCCTGCCTCTGCCTCCCAAGTAGCTGGTATTACAGGTGTGCTCCACCATGCCTGACTGAAGTTTTTTCATTACTCAGCTTTAAAATTCCATTCTGATTCTTTTTTGGATCCATAAGTTTGAAAGTAAGGTTGCTAATTTCCAAATATAATTTTTTAAATAGTTACAATTTTGCTACTGAATTAGAATGACTGCATTACATCTGGAGACAGTGTCCCATCTGTATGACACTGAGCCTTTGGGCCTGAGCTCCACAGCTTCCATACAAGTCAATTTCTACCAGGAGTCAAAGTGTGCTAATTTCCATAACTGCCAATCTGCTAGACTCAAAATACAGTCTTCTGAACGCAAACACACACAGGGAGAAGGACATTTTAGGAGCCTAAACTTTCCATCTCTTCATTAAGATTAATGAATTTAATGAAGATGTTAGGACGACTTCAAGTTAATGTCTCAACACTCATTTCAATCAAATAAACATTTCCATGTCTGGGGCTTCTCCCCAACCATTCTCCAACCAACTGACGCCGCAGGACGGACCATCTAGCCCAGTTACCTTTTGAAGACTGCGGTCTCCGTCTTGGCATCCACGGTGAGGCTGAGTGTTTCCTTCATGCCGCCATTCATCACCGTCTCAGTTACCTTGTCTGCACTCTCGGCATCCTCCTCTCCATCGGAGCTGGCTTCCATGGCCACACTGCTTGGTGCTGAAAAGAGTACACAGCTGATGGTCACATATACCAAACCCCACCTGGAACCGTCATCCCTCTGTTAAAGGGCCCTGCCCGTGTCACATCTACTGCTTGCGGATGATGACAGAATGTTTGTCTGGTGCTGCTTGGCTGAATTCTTACGGGCCACTGGGGTCACGAGCCACAGTTTCTTCATTGGAGAACTGGTGAGAAACCTACAGCCTTCACAGCTGTGTCCACCTCTGACCTGGCTTTCACACAGCAACCCTGGTGCTCCCGATGGTCCCACTCTACAGAATGGGGCAGAGGACACAGTCACCAGTTCTTGCCTCTATCCACTTGGGTCTAGCCTTTTCTTGCCTTTTTTACTGTCATTTTCTCGTGCTGTTCTGGTCATCCCTTTGTAAGTTGTAGTGGTTATAAACTTGAGTGAATGGCAAACTGCCCTGGATTCCAACCCTAGTACTGCCACTTCCTGGATGTGAACCCTTGGGCAAGGAACCTTACCAGTGCCTCAATATCCTCACCCATAAAGTGGAACCAGTGAGGCGACTTACAACAGCTGAAGGACTGTGACTACCTATTCAAATGTTTAGGAGCTTGATAAATAAAACCACACTAGCCCTTGGCTTTAGTCCTCCCCAGGCCCCTGCTTCTGGGGGCCTCTTCTTGCATCATCTTTCTTTTCCAAGGACTCATGCTCTGTTCCCTCTACATACTCCCACACTCCCAACTCCCCACCATACCCCCACCTCCCCAAACCCAAGTCATTGGTGGAAAGGTTCAGAAGCTGGCACGATAACCACACCTGTAATCTCAGCTACTAGAGAGGCTGAGAAAAGGAGATGGCAAGTTCTAGGCCAGCCTGGGCAACTTAGTGAGGCCCTGTCTTGTAATAAAATAAAATTTTTAAAAAAGAGCTGGGGTGTAGCTCAGGGGTAAAATACATGTCTAGCATGTATGAGGCCCTGGGTTCTGTCCCCAGTACTTGGGGGGAAGCCCAAATGGTTCACACCTGCTGCAAGGAACATCTGTGAACATTCTGAGTAGTAAGGCAAACCATGGTGCTGAGGTGGAGCTCTGTGGTAGAACACCTGCTTAGTATGTGTAGGCTGGATCCTCAGCAGCACGTATAAGTAAACGTAATAAAGGTTTATTGACAACTAAAAAAAAAACAAAAAAATAAGGCAAACCATGGGAACTTCAGACACTATGACCATTTTATCTGCTCATAAAGGTGAAAGCAAAATAAACAGTCCCACAGCCTCAAATAGGTCCAGAGATGACTGGGGCCAGGCCTGACGTGTCTGCATCAGTTTCTGGTTTTGTTCGTCCTAGGTGCTGGAAGTCAAGGCAGTCCTGCGCTCTGGGCCTCAGGGGCCTCACCTGTACACTGTCCTCACCTGCACACAGACAGGTCTGACAATCTATAGACCTCTTATTGCTAGAATCAACGGGCTACGGTTCTGGAACAACATACACAATTTCTTTTCCTTGGGTGCCCTGTGGACATCAGGGCCACTCTCTTATTTTCCTGGTCCTGTGAGGTCCAACTCTGAGTCAGGTCTGGGTGCCTAAGCCTGCTATATGCGTGCTGGCCCGGTTTTGCGCTCACCCTCTGGCTGTGCTGCCAAGGCAGTGACACTGGGAGTCAGGGGGTCCATGGCTTCAGTGCTGGTTTCCATTTCCACTGGAGAATTACTCCTTAAGGAATCTTTAGTGCTTTCAGAAAAGAGAAAATTCAGATGTTAGCAGTGGGAACAGTCCTCAGCCACCTCATTATTCACAAAAACCCTCTGAGAATAAGTGTGGAATAAAATCAGTCAGCCTCTGTAGGAGGAGCAGGGCTGCACACTCCAGAGACACACAGGTGGCTATCTGGAGGGTAGGAGGGCAAAGCTTTAGAAGGCCAGGCCCTCAGGGAATTGGAAACAGGCTCAACAGGCCCCACAGTAACCACCAGGCTCCTAAGGCCTGGGTGATAGACTTCAAAACTTTCACAAAAATCGTGACTAACCTCCAGGCAAACTGCCTGGAGGCATGGGCTATCTTAATGCTACTCATTGTGGAAACTACAAAAACACAGGAAGAAACACCAGGGGACCAAGCCATGGGGCAGAAGGCTAGTGAATCTGCTTCCAATAATCCCAGAGATTGCTGTGCAGGGTTCAAGAGAAGCATTCCTAAGTAACCACAGGCTCTTTCCCCGCAGGCAGGAAGAACTTGGTCCTATGCTGGAGCAGAAAGAACTCCTACTTTGGAGACATTTTCACTTGGAATCTCACTTGGAGCTTGGAAGAGCTCAATGCTACTACTAGAGGTGCTACGGAACACTGCAGGCTGTCCTTTGCTTTTAGGATGGTGACTGAGGGCTCAGAGTTTGTCTTCCTATCTTCTGCATTATCAGCAAGTGCTTATTAGGATAGGGAAAGCAATGAAGTCTTTCAAGTGGGGTGATGGAGATTATTGTTTGTTTTTTTCCTAGTAGACAGAAGAAAACATTTAGCAAGTCTAATGGGACTTGAAATCCATAGTTGATACTCAAAGGCTGACAATGCTATTCAGGAAAATTATACAATCAGAGGCTTCTGTCTTGCAGAATAATACAAATAACAAGGCTAACACAGGATACAAGTGGAGCTGGAAAAGCCAACAGGGCTGTCATCCCTGGCCATGTCCTGCCAAGGCTCAGAACAAACCTTCCCAGGCCACTTGTTCAAGAGCTCCCCCTTTCCCAATTGGTCCTAGAGTAAAGGAAGATGGTGACTGCTTTGCTTGTGATGGAGCTGTCCGTACCTCCCCCATGTTGGCTTCCAATCTAGCTGACGGCACTATTTCAACTCAGAGGTCAGTGAAGGTAAGAAACATAGGTTAGGAGTGAACACTATTATTCCTGTGGAAATGGTCAGACAGCACACACTCACTCACCTCAGAGATGACGTGAACTCTGAAAAAGAAGCCCAGCCCGTCTCCTTAGTTGGCATTGGCTCCTCTGTGCTCCAGACATCAGAGCCCACTGAGTCTAACGGAGTGCCATGGGTGGTCTCCATTGGGACATCAAAGTTGGCCGACCAGCTGGGTGCTGAAACGAGGCAAAACATTTTGTTTGGAGACTATTTCAGTAGGTTGGTGTAACACAAAGTATTTCTTGTGCAGTATCCGGGCCTACGGTCCAGACTACTCTGGAAGCTGAGGGAGGAAGATGGCTCAAGTCAAGAAGCCAAGGAGCTCAAGCCTGGACAAAGAGAGATCCCATCTCAAAGAAAGAAGAGAAAAGAGGAGGCGAGACAAGAAAGAAAAAGACAAAGATACTTTCCTAACAGATTAGCAATGACAAAGAAAGACGGGGGCCATAGAGAAAGGGAATTCTAGCTGACCACTAAGAGGCCTGGGAAGGGCAGTCACCTGGAGGGCACCATGACAACACCGCCTCATTACTGATTCTCCTTTCAGCCAGCAGGTTCATTCCTAAGAGGTTTTTCCAACAGAAATATTACACAAGGATACAAAGCCACACATAAAAGATGTGTTCATGTTAACTTCTGAGTTCTGACAAATGTTCCAAGAATCTATTAATACTGGGAAAAGCAGCTGAAGGGTCTCTGGAACCTTCTGGACTATCTTTGCAACTTTTCTGTAAATAACTTCCAAAGCAATAAGCCTATTTTTAAAAAAGAACATACTAGTTATGCAATTGTAGTAAGTTGGACACACCCAGGATGCTTCCCAGTGCAGGTCCGGCTGCACCTCCCAGGCTCCATGGCTTCGCTGCAGTCCCCCGTGGATAAGCTCACACAGTGGGAAAGCTACTGGCCTGAAGGCTTGGGGCTGCTCTCCAAGACTGGAGCCACAGGGCTGCTCAGCTGTGCTCCCTGTGCCTGCTACCCAAGTCTGGGCCTAACCAGAGGTCTGTTCAGTGTCCCTTCAATGAAGTCAGGTAAAGTCAGGTCTCTGCTTGCTCTGCCTGTGCCCAGCGCTTTTCTTCACAGTCTAGAGACCCTCAAACCCTGTGGGAAGCCCTGCTCTCCACCAGGGTGTTTTCTACCACAGTCAGAAGCCTCCAGGCTGTCGGGAAGAAATGCTAGGGGACCTGCTGGCCATCTGGGATGCTTGTCCCAGGAACAGATGATTGAGATGTACCTGTGCCAAATAGAAACATTCCAATTTTAGAGAGAGAACTTTCTGGGACTTTGAGCAAATGAAAGCTTTCCAAGTTCCTTCCTCACTGTTCAATTCAGACAAGGACTGTCTATACCACAAGGAGCCGAGTTGGGGTTTGTTTGGTATGTCTTGTCCTTGAATCTGTGTGAGTATGGCAGAGCTCCGCGACAGCCATGAGGGATAATACCTGAATGTTTCAAAGTCTCACCTCAAACCTCAAAAAAGCAAATCTGACAGGTATTTCTGCCTGCTTACCTCAGGCCGAGTCAGGAATCACTCCATTAGAACCAGAGCTCCACTCACGTGCAGCTCACTCGACAGGACTTCTCCACCGTCACCTGGGGCACAGTGCTTCCCAGGTAGCCCAGAGCCAGTCTAACGTGAGAAACTCTTCTCCACAGTGCACAAACCCCCAAAACACCAGAGGTCAGCCCTCCTTGTGCACTCAGAGATCTGATGAAAAGAAGCCTTGCCCAAGCAGCAGGGACGCTGGAAGGCTGGGGTCCTGTTGTGCTGGCCCAGGGAGTTAGCCCGGGTGTTCTCCTCTCTCCCCATCCCCACCCAGTTCTAGAGTCACAGTGCAATAGTGCGTGGTCTCCTCCAAGTCCTTTATCACACCCCAGCCCCTCAAAGCACCAGTTCTGAAATGTTCTTCCTCATCTTACAAGGAAATTCTACACATGCTAGGACATGATGAAGCTCAATACTGCAATGAGTGTAATAAGCCACCCACAAGGGAGAATGACCATGTCGTTCCACTCAGAGGAGCTGTCTGGAGCAGTCGAGTTCACAGCTTCAGAAAGCAGGATGGGGTGCCCGGGGTGAGGCAGCGGACAATGGGTTGAGTGCTCTCTGGGCACCAGATTTCAGTTTGGTCAGGTGAAACAGTGTGTGTACATTAGCAGCCTTCACTAAACCGACCTTTCTGGACCAGAAGACAAGGGTGTATCTGCCCTGTCACCTCCTTCTGCATCCCTACCAGCTCTCCTATTTCTCACATATATCAGCAGCTCAATGGTGTTCCTGTCCCCAGCATGGATTTTCTAGTCTAGCTCTTACAGTCTGCCACAAATACCTGTTTAATCCTCAGGGTCCCTAGAACTTTCAAGATAGGATTCTGGACCTGGCTCTTGGCCTTACTGTCTCTCTCCTTCTCATCCTGTTCTTGAAGTACATTAAGCAGCTTGGGTCTCAGTGCCTTCTTGTTAGTTGTTCTGTCTTTCAAACTGGCTGATTCCTAGTTGTCCTTGAGCACCACACCCTCAGGGAGGTCTGTGCAGATGCTGGGCAGCGCTGAGCTTCCCTCTTCCAGCACTCTGCTCTCCCAGCAGGCCCTGCGTGTTGGGGGTACAGCCAGAGAGAGGCTGCACCTGGGGCACAGGAAGTCCTGGATAAAGGCAAGCTGACCTGAACTGGGAAAGATGTAGGGGCTGGTGGGCAACCCTCCTCTCTTCCCTGGCTCTAGAGTAGATGTGCTGGATGACAGCTCTGAGGGTCCCATAATGGACCAAGGAAATGAAGGCCTTCCTAGCAACAGGAAGGTGGTCAGGCTTGGGGAAAGCCCACTGTCAACCTGAGTGACTCCTTCCCATGAAGGTTTTCCCAAATTTTATAAGTCAGCAGTGTTTGTAAGTCAACTCTTCTTGGTAAGTAGAAGGGTGCAGACTGATTCTTAGTTGAACAAGTTTTATCGCCGTAAGTTTCATAAATAACTGTGAAGAACCCATTTAAAGATGCTTAAGCATTATGTTGCTTTCTCTGGTCTATTCCATTTATGATTCCACAAAACATCTTTCCTCACCTCTGCCAGCCTGTGGTTTTCCCCTTTGGCTACAGCACAGGTCTGCGGAGGCTGAGGGGGGACTTCCCAAGGTACAAAGTCCTCTGGCCAGACTCACCCGAACAATAACACCCATGGCCAAAGCCTAACCTGTTCCTTCTGGGAGGCTGGGTGCCAGGACTTAAATCTACAAGGGATTCATACCACCAGGTGTGCTTCCACTTGACTATTCATTCAGAAGCCACTTCAGACACAACAGACTGTGATTTTGCCTATTTTTCAAAATACAAATTTAACACATCACAACTAACACATAAGAACTAGGTGACTTACGTTCATTCAGGTCTACCTCCATTTTATCCTCTGTATTGGCGCTACTGGACTCAAACAAGTCCTGCTTTGCTCCATCTTCTTCTTCAGAATCTGTACTTTCTTCGCTGTCTGTACTCCCCGAGCTGCGAAGAAAGAAAAAGGACTGAAATATTTAATGCTGCTTATCAGCCACCAGCTACATCCAGAACAAGCAAAAGGTCACCTAACAAAATAAGATCAACGGTGCTTCCACCTTGTCACTGCCTACAGGCAGCCTCACTGGGACATGGGGAAGTCACGTGGCTGTGCGGGTGGAACTTCACATGTAAGTCAGCAACTGCTCCCCAGCTGGGGTCCCCAAAGGTGCAGACCACCATCTAGACGGCTGCTCCAACAGGCAGGCAGTGTGTCCCACCATGGGGTAAGCTGCACTTTCCTAGTGACCATGGATGATGACCATCCTTCCATGTGTTATCTTGTCATTTTGTCCTTTCTTAACTTTTTTCACATTTTTAGAGCGTTTAAAAATTTGACATGTATTTTTTTTTAATTGGGTAAAGAGTCTTAACTCTGCATGCAGATTCTTTATCCAATTCATGACTTGAATTTTCAGTGTGCAGTGTTTTCCTTGAGTGTCTTGTGAAGATTTTATAAAGCTTTAAAATTTGACATTCAACTAACCAAATCTTTTTCATGTACTATGCTTTAAAGACGTATCTAAGATGAACTCAGATCACGTGATTTTCTACATTTTCCTTAGCAGCTTTGATTTCTTGCCTTACGTTGGGGCATAAGTTCCACTGTGTTACTGTGAGTCTGTAGTTAAGAAATGGTTTGAACATGGATGTCCAAGTGTCCTAGCACTGCTTGCTGAGACTGCTGCTTCCACGGCAATGCCTCAGCACACCCATCCACAGCCGAACTGGCCTGTTTTCAGGCTCTTCATTCTGTCCACAGACCCACTCCCTATCTCCTTATAAATATCACAATGTCTCCATTACTGCCTCCTGAAATCAAGTGCTAGAGCTCCAATTTTGCTGCTCTTTATGAAAGTCACCTGGCTGTCCTATTCTATAGTCTAGGTTCTTTGTACTTCCACATCAATTTAAGAAGGATGTTGCTAGTGATAGTGCTTAGTCTACAGGTGGACCTGGGAGAACTGGCACCTGCACAATACTGAGTCTTCCATTCATCAATATTTGTCTTTGTCTTGTCTCAGCTACATATAATGGATCTCAGTGCACACGCTTTACACGTGTTGTTAGATTTATCCCAACATATTTAATATTTTTGATGCCATTATGAAAAGCATTGTTTGGTAATTTCAATTTCAACTGTTACTTTCAGTCATACAATACACAATTATATTGACCTTGTACAACACAACCTTGCTAAATGCATTTCAATTATTCCAGTAGTCTTTTCTGCATCAATGGTCATGCTGTCTGTGAGCAGTTTTATTTCTTGCCTTACAATCTAGATGCCTCTCTTCTTTCCCACTTGGGGCATTAGCTAGCAGTGAAGGATAATACTGAAGCAAAGCTGCTTGAGAAGACATTCTTGTCTCATTCCTGCTATTAGGGGAAGTTACTTGATCTTTACTGCTAGGTGTAATGCCAACAGCAGCTTTCTACATACTTCAATCAGGAGGAAGAAATTTGCTTCTAATTGCCAAGTTTCTACCACGAATGGACACTGATCGTTTTGTAACACATCCTCGCTGACAGATTTTAATATGCTGGCTGGGGATATAACTCAGTTGGTAGAGTGCTTACCTAGCATACACAAGGCTCTGGGTTCAATTTCCACCCCCCTCCCCCCCACACACACACAAAGATTTAAGATGCCGAAGCAATTCCACATTCTGGGAGTTAACCTCGGTCATGACACGTTATTGCATCTAATTTCCTTATGCTCTTAAGGAGTTTCTATATGTATTTTCAGGAGAACTACTAGCTACTTTCCTCTTCTTATACAAGAATGCCAAATTTTGGTAATCTGCTACACTAATGGGGCTTCAAAGAATTAGATGGGCAAAAATTTCTGGGTAGAACTGGTTTAGCATCTTTCTAAAATGTTTGGTAGAATTTGACAGCAACGTCACTGGAACTGGAATTTCTACTTTCTGGTGGTAAGTTTTAAAACTAAAAATTTGACACCTTTAATAGACAGGATCATTCAGGTGTTTTTTGCTTCAGTTTTAGTACTTTGCATCTTTAAAAGATCACTTGGGGTTTACTGGCATAGAGTTGTTCATAATTTCCTTATTATCTTTTACATCTTCCAGGTCTACAGAATGTAGACTAATGTCACCTCTCTCATTCTTGATACTAACATCACCTTTTTTTTTCCTGATCATTCTGGCTAGAAGTTTATCAATTTTATTGATTTTCCTGAAGAACAACTTGGTTTTACTAAGTTTTCCTACTGCTTTTCTGTTTTGTACTTCACTGAACTCCACTCTAATCTCTGTATCAGTTATTTCTGCTTACAAGGGTTTAATTTGCTCTTTTCCTAGTTTCTTTATGTAGAAGCTGAGGCTATTCTTTCTTCATTTCTAATACACCAGTTAGTGCTAAGAATAATTTTCTGTGTAAAGTTTTAGCTTCATCTCCCAAATTAAGCATAGTACTGTGGAAATTTTCCCTTTGATTTCTTCTTTTCACCCATGTGTTACTCAGTTTCTAAATATTTGTAGATTTCCCAGAGTTCTTTCTGATGCTGATTTCTAATTTAATTCCATGTTGATCAAAAAATGACATGATCTCTTTAGACTTTATTGGGATTTGCTTTATTCTCTGAACATGGTCAATTCTTGCTAAATATTCCACCAACTTGCAGGACTGAGTATTCTGCTGTTGGGCAGACTTCTTTAGAAATGTGCAAGTGGAACATTTCAGGGGACAGTGCTGTGCAACTGTTCCACAGTCTATGGCTTCTGCGTGTTCAACTCTGTCTGCTCCGTCTTCTTCATGAATTGACCATTTTGTTATTGTATTTTCCCTTTGAAATAATCTTGGAGATTTCCTAGCTTTTTGTTTTACTGGTATTGGTGTGGTTTACCTTCTTCCCTTTGACCTGTTTCTGTCTGCATGTCTGACTGTTTCAAAGGCATATGAACTTAGGCTTTGTTTTCTAGTCTAATCTGATGTGTTTACCTTTCATTTATTTTTTATTTCCTGGTGCTGGGGGCTGAACCCATGGTCTTGTACCAGCACTCTGCCACAAAGCTAATCCCCAAACCCTTGCTCTCTAGTGGGGGCCTCTGGGTTGCTTAGTTAACATGATGAGTACCATCATCTTACTGTTAGTTTGTCCAGCTGCCCTTTGCTCTCTTTTGCTGCCTTCATTTGGAATTTTTTATGATCTTATTTCCTATTTGGCTTGTTAACATTACTCCTGCTCTGTTTTGGTGACTGCTCTAGGGTTTGTAGTATATACGTCTTGAACTTATTTCAGCCTATCTTAAAGTGACAGAATCCAAAACCAGAAACAAAGCAAATGTCCATCAACAGGAAAAAAAGATACACACTAGTACATCCAATTAATAAATACTACTCATCAATAAAAAATAAAAAGGTATTGATGCATTACTTGGCACAATGGCCCTCAAAATAATTATTCTGAGTGAAAAAAGCTAGATAAAAAGTGTGAAATGTATTACTTCATTTATATAGTTCTTGAAAGTGCAAGTTAATCTAAAGGAAAAGAAAGCAGACAAGGCTCAGAAACAGGAGGGCTACAAAGGGCATAAGAACATGGAACCAACCCAGGTGCCCTTCAATAGATGAATGGATAAAAAAAAATGTGGCATTTATACACCATGGAGTATTACGCAGCACTAAAAAATGACAAAATCATAGAATTTGCAGGGAAATGGATGGCACTAGAGCAGATTATGCTTAGTGAAGCTAGCCAATCCCTAAAAAACAAATACCAAATGTCTTCTTTGATATAATGAGAGCAGGGAGGAAGAGCAGGAAGAAAAGATTCACATTAAACAGATACATGAGGTGGGATGGAAAGGGAGAGAAAAGGGAAATTGCATGGTAATGGAGGGAGACCCTCATTGTTATACAAAATTACATATAAGAGGTTGTGAGGGGAATGGGAAAATAAACAAGGAGAGATATGAATTACAGTGGATGGGGTAGAGAGAGAAGATGGGAGGGGAGGGAGGGGGGATGGTAGAGGATAGGAAAGGTAGCAGAATACAACAGTTACTAATAGGGCATTATGTAAAAATGTGGATGTGTAACCGATGTGATTCTGCAATCTGTATTTGGGGTAAAATTGGGAGTTCATAACCAACTTGAATCTAATGTATGAAATATGATATGTCAAGAGCTTTATAATGTTTTGAACAACCAATAAAAAAAAATTTTAAAAAAAAGAATGTTTGGGGGTGAAGGACAAGCCTGTGGTCCTAACTGGGGTGATGGTTTCAACAAGGGTCACACGCATAGTTCTTTAGCATGCAGCCTAGTGTGTATCAATTTCACCTCCACAGAGTTGCTGTGTACACAACCCTGCCCTCTCAGCCTGTGCTCCTCCTGGGGGCCAAGGGCTTTCCGCCAGGCATTTCTCCCACCACATGTCCTTCTGCCCTTTCCACACCTGGTGCTCTGCAAGGCCACTCAGAGATACCTCTCCACATGAGGACCAAAACCTCATAGTAAATGGCAACCAACAAATCTGACTGGAACTTTGTCTTTAAAAAAAGGTCACCAAAAAGACACCTGCCTTTTACTGTCTGGCTCTAAAGCTACAGCAGCTATCTTGTAATCAGGGGATAAACCAACATGCAGAAGATAACAGAGCAGGAATAAATGAGACTCCAGGTCAATTCTAGATTACAAGAACAACATACCCTTCCCTGCTTAAGCTATTATAGAATCCTCCATGATCTGTGGCAGTCACTGAGAGATGCAACCCAAGTGCCAGCACACACAGGGACCAGGCAGCTCCAACGACACCTGGGAGATGGGGTGGGAGCTTTACTTTCCTTCTATACCCCTTCTGTTCCCTTTGAATTTTAGGCCATGTGAGAAACACTACTTATGAAAAAAATAAGTAAATTTAAAAAAGTTCAGCTACTGCTCTGCATCCCCGTCTCAGCTCTATGAAGACTCCGATGATGAGCACTCACATAGCTAGAACTGCCAGCACGCAGAAGAGCATCTCTTCAGATTTTTGGGACAAGAGTGATGAAAAGAAGACCCGATGGACCTAGATGGTATCCACGGCCAAGACCCCATCTTTCAGGATAAACTTTTGGAAATGACTTGAGACAATAATAACTCAGCTGCTGCTATCACTGGGGGAACACTACTTAGTCAAAGGAACGAAGTGACACACTGATCGGACACTTGCAGCATTTTCCAGTGTGTGGCTGTGACTGCGGCACTACAGAGAGGAGAACCAGCACCAGCTCCCCTGGGTTCCCAGGGGCTTCCTCCTCACCATGGCCGCTCGTCTGCTACACGAGCTGCATGCAATCAGGGCTACAGAAAACCCTCCTTCACCTGGATCGCCTCTGGGACTCTGGCGTACATGCAATGTGCTTTTCCTCCCAGATGTCCTCCTCGTCAGAGCCACCATCATCAAACTGTTGTATTCTCTCCTTACAACACGCTTCAAACAGAGCAATATTACCCTAAATAAAACCAAGAGTGAGAAAAAGAAGAAAAATTTAAAATCTTATCGTTTTCTCCCCCAAGTAACCAACATGAATTGCGTTTTTTCAATTTGCGTTAAAATACAGTGTCCAGGGGCTGGGGCTATGGATCAGCGGTAGAGCGCTTGCCGAGCACAGGCGAGGCCCTGGGTTTGATCCTCAGCACGACATAAAAATAAATAAGTAAAATAAAGGTATTGTGTCCAACTACAAAAAATAAATAAATAAATAAATAAATTTAAATGGTTTTTTTAAAAAAAATACAGTGTCTATCACACCAAAATAAAATGTAAGCATCTAATTTCAACTTCTGTGCAAGTAACAAGAAGCCCTAAAAGATGTGCACAGCCTGCTTGCAAGTGGCTTGGCCACACACTTCTCTCAAACCCACTTTCACCTAGTCGAAGCCCCATAGCGGTTAAACTTCCCTCCTGCCCCAGAGAGGCAGTCCCAGATCTTTCCAACAAGGAAAAATGATTCATGCTCCCTCTGCAGCTCCCAGTCCAGTTCACAGTGATGAGTGGCATGGTCCCAATCAGCTGCTGTTTCTAGCTCATCGCACCAGCAAGGAAACCAGTGGTCTCTCATGCTAATCACCCTAAAATCAAAGCTTTGCTCATTCCAATGGAGGCTGCACCTGGGTTTTCCAAGAAGCCTGGTGATGAGGTGAGCCCTGGTCCAACCCAAGTTTCTCTCCTGGTAATATAAAGGAGACAAACTGCAGGCTTCCCTTTGAAGCCAAATGTCTATGCTGCCATCACAAGTCACCCTGGTTTCATGAGCGCAGTCACAACTTAAGCCAGGGTTGCAACCTCATACCCGCAGGGCTAGGCAGCCCTCTAGAGTAGGTGACACGTGTGACGTCAATCTGATCTGTGGGCTCCAGGAGTATAGAGGGTACTAGTGCATGTGGCAACCACACCCGGGCTCCAACAAAACCCAATTCCACCCTTCATGTGCCCTGTTACTCGCAACAGGAAATTTTCATACTTACACTTTCATTTGTATTGAGAGTAAAGTTGATGTCTGACACCCGATCAAAAGAAACACTGTAAAAAGAATATAAGTGTAAAAACTGTTAATTATCTATAGGCTCCCAGAATCGGTATTCATGAAATTTCCTAAATTCAAAGCATTCACATTATCATCAAAATCTCTAAAGGAAAAACTGAACAAAACAATCTTCTTGTATAAATTATGCACCCCTCTTGGCATCAAGGATGCCAGGGGTGGGATGGAAATCTGAGACATAGCCTCTAGGAAACCTAAAAGCCTTCCAACAAAGAATTTGACATCATGGTAACAACCACAGTTCCATGAACCATACTAATACAATCAAGAAAAAAGATACTTGCAAAGAAAAACTACATTAAAACCTGAAAAAGTAGAGAAATGTTGTCAGGCATCAAGCTTTCTCCAGTTACAGCTAAATCCATACCAATCACAGGCAATCCCCAAAAGCATAGCCAGGAAAAGAGGAGGCAGGAAAACATTCACAGTGAATAAAACTGTAAATGCAATTCTTGAGCAGATGAAGCTTTTAATTCTTAAGAGATCTGTTCTAATCAATTGCTATTCCAAGCATCAAGTTTTAAAGAGATCTGGATTCCTACTAAGTAACACTCCTTGAGTCCAGACAGGTCAAGTAGGGGTCTGAAGGCTCTCAGGTGAGGTGGGGGTTACAAGCCTGGGTAAAAGCTCCTGGACTAAACATGTAACTCTCCAGGAGAGTTCTCGCTCTTTCTGGATTGAGGTAAGCCAATCCTTAAGGCAGCCGACAGCCCTCAAAGCCTGCTGTTTACAGTGGAACCTCTGCTCCACTGTGTCAATACTGTGTGTTTATGGCACATAAGAAGCTATAAAAATATTTTAGCTTCTCATATACTGTAAACTGCAATTTGTAACAAACAACAGCCTCCATTGGCTGCAGTTCAACAAATGACTGAGAACCGATTGCCGCCAAGGCCACACAGCAGGCACTGTGTGCTCATGGCACAATCAACACCCCCCAGGATTCAAATCCTACATGCTTCAATTCTGTTCAGTGAGCTCTAAAACTTATCTCCAAAATGCTGTTTACAGAGAGCTGTCCTTTCCCAAGGTCAGAGGCTAGAGCACTGATTTGCACCTGTGAGTCACTTATACATGTTCTATTGTCTCATTCTTTCCCATACCTATAATTCTCACTCACTCTCTCTCATCCTGATTACAGAATGAGTGGTGCAACTGTCTGGCTCTTGCCAGGAAGAATCCAAAAGTCCCCTACGATGAGACCCTGAGAGCAAACACGCAGGGCAAAGTTGCCCCTGCCAATCCAGCCATACTGGGAATGTCATACCGCCTTGCTCAGCCTGTTCATGAGTACGCCTCCAGATAGAAAATGAGGCACAGGGACTACTTACTTGGGGAATTCTACTTAACACCACCTAGAAGAACAGAATAAGGACATGGGTTCCCAGAAGAATGATAATCTAGCAAAAAAACAAACTTTGTGATAGAGCTCAAGCCCTGGGGGTGGTGCATCTTTCCTGGGGTGTTATGTTATGCCCTGGGTGTCTGAAGCTTAAAGCTGGATATGCTGAAACTAAAGGGCCACCAGGGAGAGCATCCATCACAATCATAAAAAGGTCTCACAGAGAAAGGCAGTGAACATGACAAAAGGAAGACATACTCACTTGCCAATGTCATCTTGATCTGCAAACTTCTCATCGTTGAAGCCAAACTGGTCAATAAAATTGGACGTCATTTGTTGCATCTGATAATCAGAAAAGGCCTGGCAACCCCAGGACCAGTGACAGTGATATAATGATTCTAATGACATTCTACATATTATTTGCCCATTTGTGTTTTAGAAATCATTTTATGTACATAGCCATACGGCTTTAAAAGTTGGTGTGTTTTTTTTTAATCAAATAATTTCAGACACATTTTGCCAAACATGTTTGAAATTTGGTTCACAATTAGTTCTATTGCACAAGACCATTGTGAGAAATGCTGAGTGACCACACTGTCTTTTGTTGTCAATCATCTTTAGGGAGAGGTCTGATAAGTGATCTGGTGGCTAGTCTGAAATTATAAGGTGCATCAGCCATCTCATGGCACACCAACTTTACCCTAAGACCCAACAAGCACCGACCACCCACCCACCCTCCCTGCCATCCCTGGGGTACCCAATCCACCACAGCAAAAACGACTGATGAAAAATATCATGATCCTACAAACAAAATGTTCAGGGACAGTTCATTTTCTAAAAAACAGACTGAAGTCTCAGAAGCTGGGCAGAGTGTGAGACAGAATTGACTTCTACCCTACCTACCTTATGTAAAGGACAGAAAGTTCTCAAGCTCATCTGAAAGCACTCGAGAAAGCCTAAGACGTCAGAGGCCTGTGGAGAAGCGAGTTCTGCCTCCTCACGTCACTACCTAGGTGGGTGCCAGGCTCATGTGTGCTTTCTTAATTGAACAATGAGGGAATGCTCTAATGGGCTCCATGGAAAGTGCCTACGCTCTTCACGCACGCCCGAGGAAGCAGACAGAAACAGCGAGTCAGGAACGACGACACACCAAGAAAAGTGCCACCTCCTCATTCTAACCCAGACGACCAACAGGACACATACCAACCAATGTGTGTGCTGCCCAGTGGACAGAGGTGCCGTCCCCCACAGGCCAGCCCCGGGAGGGGTGGCTGGCTGACCTGAGCTTCACCTCTGTGGCTACTTTCTGGAAGGAGGCAGCCATGACCGAGTCAAACTGACTTGTAGGGTCCACAGCTGAGTACAGCCCTGAGTCCAACCTGCAGATGCATCCTACAGAAATGCCCTGACAATTAACTCCTGATGGCTCATTCTGGTGGCAGGGAATTATGGCAGAGATAATCCAGATGGAAGGTAATTAAAAAACAAACCTTATATTTGGCTTTGGAAAGTATCTTTTGCTTAGGTCTGAAAAAAAGCTGCATCTTGGGACTGGGGTCGTGGCTCAGTAGTAGAGCGCTTGCCTTGCACATGTGAGGCACCGGGTTCAATCCTCAGTACCACATAAAAAAATAACAAAATAAAGATACTGTGTCCATGTATAACTAAAAAAGTATTTTAAAAAAAGAAAGAAAGAAAGCGCTGCATCTTGTTTGCTAGATACAGAGAACCCCAAACCTCACTTGCCTCTCACACAAGACCATCACCCTGTTCACACACACCTCCACACTGTCCCCTTTCTGGCCTATGGAAATGACATTATGTGAGCACATGGGGGCATGGGGCTAGTGGACAGCTGGCTACAGGACAGTCAATCATGGTATATTTGCAGAGGTGGCTTTGTAGCATGGGGTAAAGCATAGAGTGCAAACGAAAACTGAGCCTTGGGAATTTGGTTGAAAGCAGAAGATGGGGGACAAATTCTGGGTGACAAACTGAACTTTGGGCATATGAAACGTAAACATGATAGGCAACATTCACATCCATTAAATCAAAAAGAAACCAACTCCTCTGAATTATAGCCATTATTTCTTATGCTTGGTACTTTTAAGATGTGCTAAAGAACCAGAATGTCATTCTACCAGGAAGGCAGCATTTGGTCATAGAAGGGTGAGGTTCTCTCCCAGAACCGTATAGGCAGCAGCATGGACACTGTGAGGCATTCACAAGGTGACATGTGAACATCACCTGTAGGGCAAAACTGCAATCCCCAGGGATTACTAATGAACCACTAAAAAGGTGCAGTTTAAATATAATAACCATTTCACTTGCAAAATGACTTTCATTGGGCTCTCTACACCTGGGGGCTTTGGCTACAAAAGGCTCAACTTCACATGTGAATGAGAATTTTAAGCTGCTACACATGCTAATATTCTGTTTAAAATGATAATGATGATGAAATATCAAATTAACCTAGACTTGCACTCTCCCCAACATAAATGACTAAATAAATAATGCTTTTGATCCTACTTCTTATTTTCAAATGACCCACAGCTGCCTTATACAAAGAAAAGCTTATGGAAGCCTGTCAATCTGAAAAGAATGATACTCTTTCTATTTCTAGAGGTTTATGAGGTGTGAATAAAATTCACAAGACTGGGCAGGAACTAGGTGAGGGCTGTTTCAGTCAGTTTTATGACTCGGATTATTTTATATACAAGTCAGCATCAGTAAAAACAAAACAAAACAAAAGTTAGAAAACTCTTCAGAACTGATTATGACTCTGGAATCACATATCATGAGAAATAAGCAAACTCACTTTCTAGTTGCCTAAAATTAATCAATTCTACATTTAATTAGTAGCTGGAATTCCAGGGCTGGGGGCATAGCTCAGGGGTAGAATGCATGCTCAGCATGTGCTGGGACCTGGGGGTTTGATCTCCCAGCACCATTAAAACAACAACAACAACAGTTCAGGGTATCCTTTTTCTTAATTCTGGAATTTGGGAGTTCCAAATTTACTAGCATATTTTAAAACAGATGTTTCAGGCATCCGACCAAGACAATTTACATTTAGTACCACCAAGCTTCATTCCAGAGGTACAGCAATGTACAGCACTCATGACTGGTTGACTATTTTGATACTCTGCAGGTGCTTCAGTAGAAAGATCACTATTAAAGAGCTTCCTGGGGTAAATACCAGAGAATTCTGGGGACAAGACAGGACTGCTTATAGGCATGAGGCCTCACAACCAGCCACAGTGGGCCAACCTGGCTGATCAGTGCTTCATGAAAGCAAGGTGCTACTTTTTGAGAAGGCATGCACTGATGCTCTACGGTGCTCCCTGTAGGCCTGCTACTCCCTGGCTCTAACTTCAGAAGACAGGCTACCAAAGGGCAGCCATGTCAAGCAACAGGGAGGCCAACCAAGTGTGGACATGCCACTTGAGATCTATTTGGAAAGGTGAATGCTAAACTACCTTTGTATCAAAACCAAACGATTGCTTAGCCTCAGAAACACTGGAACATGAAAGGCATGCCAAAAGACAAGGGAACTCTCCCCTGATGCTTTTCCAGGCCCTGGTAAAAGACGAAGCCTAGAGACTGAGAAAAAAGAAGCCAAGCAATATTCAGTGCAGAATGGGGAAAGTGTCTCCTTAACTCTGCTGTCATACCAAAGCAATTTACAGGCCAAGACCATCTAGTCCTAGTTCAGGACAATTTCCCCATAAAACAGTTCATCACTTGCTAACCAGCTTCTTTTTTAGTTCCCAAACTTGATAACCAGCAGGAAAGTAAAATCATTTGTTGCTTTATTAGTTACATCCTGCTTTTCCTCCCAAATTAAAAGCAGCTGATAAATGGAGTCGAATTGGGGGGCAGAAGGATAGAGGTGGCAAGGAATTACTTCAAGTAAAACTGCATATGTATGTTACTATAATATCGCACTTAAAGAAACATACCATTAACAGGGAATTGTTTTAAAGAGTCATCTGGTGCAGGGATGTTGGTGAAAGTTCACTCTTACTTAAATTTTTCAAGTCTTATTTCTTTTATTCTTATCGACAAGTCTCTACTACATGGATCTATTTAAGCAACAACTCGCTTATTGTGAGGTCTGCGTAATACGCATTTGTGATATGACTTGCTAACTATTCAGTTAATGAGAAGGCATGCACTGCTGCTCTACAGTGCATCATTCAACTTTTCTGAAAATTCACTCACTGTTATCACGTAAGAAACATTCCCTAGAAATAAATCAGTATAAACCTACCTTTCACGTACCCAACCCCTCACTATCGTAAATGCTTTTGCCTAACTAATAACCCAAATCACATTCTAATACATAATCTGACTCCAAGGTGATTTGCAAATGGCAACTAAACTAAGCATTTAAAATAAAAATAAAGAGCAAAGCTTTAGGCATGACTCACTTGCTGCAAAGAGGAATCCTGTGAGAAACCCGTTTCTTTAAAGTCAATTTCATCATCACTGGATGAATGAATATGGCAGGTTGTAACCTATATGCATAAAAATGTAAAAAACTATTTAACATAGGAAAGTTTTGGACATTTGCATCAGCATTTTTACGGAAAAAAAAAAAAAATCACATTTAGTTTTTGTCTCAATGTGTAACAGAAAAAAAAGTAACAGTTAAGTTGTCAAACCCACCCAACCAGCAAGGGCACGACACGCAGTTTGGCTTCCTGGCTTGCTGTGGCCCACTTCTGGTTCCTTCACTCCTCATCACCAGCATCACCAGGAATTAGATACAACAAGGAGCCGAGTCACTCCATTTAAGTGGTTACTTTAATAATTATTGCCAATTAAATGATAATAAGAAAGGCTGAAGTAATGGTGCAGATGAAATACGAAAATAGTTGATGATGTTTTAGGCCTATAAGGCAAAACTGCAATCCCCAGGGATTACTAATGAACCACTAAAAAGGTGGGGTTTAAATATAATAACTATTTCACTTAAATTTGAATTTCCTGCCCACACTAAGAAAAGCACTGTCCATAAACACTAACTTTGATTTTGAGTCAACAGTTGCTTGCTCATAAAGACCCCAGAATGCACAATCAACTCTCAGAAATTAAGGAAAAACAAATGTGCTCACCAACTCATGGATAAGTGATTTTTATTAATTCATAAAAGTCATACAAAATTAGGGGAAAATGTATTAACAATTAGAAATAAGATATACAAATGACTAAGTACAGAATTAATAATAGTAACTGCTACACAGCAAGTGGTAAATATGAACAGTCTATAAAATTCTAGAAATGATGAGCTCTCTCTCCTGTATTTTTTGTAGAAGTGTTTTGGGCAGAGAATGACACTATGCTTAGCAGTAGACACCTGCCAACTCTTAAGACTATGTCTAACAGCCTGGAGTTACAGAGACTGGCCTGGTCTGCTTTCAAAGTTGCTCTCACACTGGTTCAAGAAGCCCAGTGTACACTCCCACATAGGTCTGTAGGAAGAATGGCTTTTGAAATTCTCAGTAAATCAATGCCTAAAGATTACATTATTCCTTTTGCTTTGTCTGACCATCTTTGGTAAAAAGACACTAAGCCCAAGTGAAATGTAGCTGCAATAAGCTGATATCTGCAGTGACCTGGTCCCCTTCTCCCCAACCCTCCCAAAGGTATAAAACCCTCGCATTCCAACTGTTAGTCTGGCTTGATGAAATCAGAGGCAGAGTTTGCTGTCAACGAAGGGTGCCTGCCTGAGTCCACAGCAAGTTTAGTGAACAGCTGGGGAAACAGGACGGGATGGCCAGGAAAACCCAGCCCATGGTATGGGATGCTGCTTGGTCCAGGCAGCTGTCACCTACGGGACAATTGCAGTCAAGCAGACTCAGAGGCGCCTTGGGCGCATATCATGCTCAGCCAACGTGCAGTGAGAAGTGCAACTTCGTGGTGGAGCACAGAAACAGAACAACTCATAGAACAAGCCAGACGCACTGAAGGAGGAAGAACAAGACCACTGGCTGCTCCTAGCTGGGTCTTGTCTCAATGCAAGCAGGATGCAATACATCTTCATACTTGGATTTTTTTTTTTTTTTAAACCAGAAAACCAGAGTTCATCAGCTCACCAATTTAGATGAGGAAAGTTTTGCAGAACAAATACTAAGTGCCAGATCCAGTGACACCCTCACAGTTCTATTCACAAGATCTTCCCCAAGAGCAAACTAGTTTTCCTCAGCAAGTTACTCTTAGTTACAGCAACACTATGCACACACCTTTCTGTCATGTTGAGGGAGGGTGTGAGTCTACCTGAGCCATTCAGTTTGAATGTACTAACAGAATGACTGGAAAGACCACAGCTTACCTGGGGGAAAACTTGCTATGCAGAATCCTAAACAGTTCCCCCACTCAGCTCCCACATGACAGAGGTACTCAGCTGCACTGTGGGACCACACCTTCTGAGAAATCTCCATCTTAGCAAGTGCCACCTTTACTCCTCTTCTTGGCTAAAAATCTTTGGTCATGGTGTGTCCTGCAGCCACTCACATCTGCCCCCCACCTTCATGACATCTCTCACAATCCCTTTGCTCCTCAGCAAGCCCATTAACGTGAATGCAAGACAATTACAGTGAGTCCATTATCAGTGAACCACCATACCCACCCGTTGGATTAATGCTAACAAGCCAGTTGGCCAGTCTCCTGCTCCTAACTCTTTTCAACCAGCAATCACAGTGATCTTTTAAAAATGTACATCAAATCACATCACTTTTTAGTTCAAAATCTAATGGATTCTCATTTCATTAAGATAAAAAACCCAGGGCTGGGGTTGTGGCTCAGTGGTTGAGCAATTGCCTAGCACATGTGAGGCGCTGGTTTCGATCCTCAGTACCACATGAAAAAACTAAATAAACAAAACAAAGGTATTGTGTCCATCTACAACTAAAATTTTTTAAAAAAGATAAAATCTCAGGTGTTTACTGTGGACAACAGGGTACACACATTCTGGCTGTTCAGTGCCTCTCTGGCCTCCTGTCTTCTATCTTCTCCCTTGGTGCTCTGATACCAGCGCATGGGCACTGGGAACCAGCAGTCTCTTGACCATCTATTTTCAACTGCACATCTGTCTAAATGTTCTCTAACTCCCTCCCTGTGTTTGCTTTTCCTGAGCATTTGTCATCTGAAATATGCAGATGACACTGTGCACCTCACTCATTTCTTATCTATGTCTTTCAAAGCAGGGCCCTTGCCAATCTTCTTAGTACTGTTACCCTCCATGCCTGGCATGCAGAAGGCACTCAAACATTTTCTGAAGAACAGATATCAACAACCACTAATGAAAAAAAAAATACAACAAAAACCTAATGAGTGCCCAACACTCAGGCCACACTGATATACTACTGGAAGTGAAGTACCCACTTGCTGCTGCCATGCAAAGAGAGCTTCTGAGGTGTTGCCATCTTTCACGATAAAAATTTTAGCTTTATTAACTGTTAGAAGAAAAATTAAATAGGTGCCTTTCATGAGGACTGCCAAGGAAAACCCCAGCACGATGTGACAATGAAGCTCTGAGACCCATCAGTGAGCAGTGGGAGCTCAGACTCATCTCCTCACCACTCGAGTAGCCCCACTGCAGGCCCAGCATCTGCCCACCCCAAGGCTGGTGACACCAGCTCCTGCTTCCACTTGAACCTCCTGCCAGGCAAGTCACAGTATGTGCTCCAATCTCTCTACACCACCTCCACACACTGTCAACGATGGCAAAAAAAGGACTAATACTTTCCCCATTGGAGAGAAGCAGAGAGTGAAACTCAACTTTCTGAAGTTAGTAAAAAACTTCCTTCATTATCTATCTAAATCCTTGCCGATTTTTATAGTTTGGGGGCTTAGTAAAAACACTGAAGTCCTTGCATACAATTAAAACACAAAATTTACAGAAACCCCCCAACATAAAAACATAATGACAGTGTACGAATCTACCATGCACACATTTTGGCATGATGGGGTTGAAAGACTAAAGCACTTCAATTATCTCAGGGTTTAATTAAAATGTTGCAGTACAAGCAACCATAGCTGGGGGCTGATACAGCTACATAAGTGAAAAGGTCCTTGGGCCAGGACCCTGCATGACAGGTAAGTATGCAGTATATAAATGAGTGCATCCTTTTTGTGAACAGAAAAATAAGAACCAGCCAGGGCAACATACCTATATATGAACTCAAGCTGAAATAAACGCCAGGCAGGTTGGTGAGCCATCCTAAAATCAACTAAGCAAAGGCAGTAGATGTGATCTATCTACTTGGAAAGAGATAGCACTTGCTTAATCCACTACCCAACTGCCAAGTCCATGATGAACATGTTAGAAGGGCAAGTGCTTTTTTCAGTACTTTCATGTGTGGGCATTCTCCTTGTTATTTTTCCTTGGGCAAGTAAAGCCTCCTGTATTTATCAAGTTGTATTTACAGTCTAATTCACAATACCTTATTTTCCCACAGTGCCCAACCCCACAAAGATAACAGCTAGAAAGCATTTTGGGCAAAAAACATAGTCTGGAGAAGGCAATTACAATGTCCTTAGTGACCTAGGATTAACACCTAGTTATCTTCAAACACTTGGAAGATCAGCAGCCCTTGAACAATACAAAGCAAAATTCCCTCCAGGAAGGACTTATGCTCTGGGACTAAAGAATTGAAGAGGTCTGGAGACCAACCTGTCTCAACAGACAGCAAGATCGGAGAGTGGGGCTAACTCATTACAGTGTTAGCAATGTAGCAGGGCTCCACAAATGTGACCCATCTGTTATACAGGCAACTTCTCCCTACTTCATTTTATGTTGAATATCTACATGTAGGCCAAGTATGATGCTGCAAAGGAGAACTATGCTCCAGTTTGAGTGGTGGATGGAGCTCACGGTGACCTTCCATCCAACACAGGTGTAAATGCCTGTGACTGATTGACTCAGAAGGGGCTGAACCTGTCCTGGGTGCTGTGGGTCTGTGCCCTCCATGGGGACATGCACGCATCTATATACTCACACGGCAGATTCACTGGCGACATGAGGGGTCGGAGTGTTGTCTGGACTACAATGAAGTCCTCCTTTACTACAGAACTGCTCACCAGAGGAATCTGCTGAGTCACCCAAGATGGAAGTCTTTTTAAAAAGCCTGATAACAAGTTAACTGGACACTTTTGACTTCTTCTTCTGAAGTAATTCAAAGGATACTTTTAAAAGAAAGAGTTTCCCAAACAAAATCAGAACATTTCTAAATATTCCTTTATCATAAGATAACAAGGAAAAAAAATCCCCTTAAAGGAGACTCCATTTAGCCTGCATTGTTAATAAGGAATTAATATGGGAACCTCTAAAATTAAATGGTTAATTTCACAGAACTGGAGGATAATTTTAATGTACAAAAAAAACCCTGACTACCTAGTACACACAGGTGATATTTTGGTAACTAGTCCAGCTTAAATTATTTGAATCAATTTGATTAGTGAAAGGAACCCAAAACTAACTAAAATGGTAATACAATTACAAAAATGCCTTAACCTTTACTTGACAACCCACAGAGTATCAGCATGAACGTTCAGTTTCTCTGATGGGATGCAGCTCCCATAGAAACACTAAGCCCTTGGGCTCATTTTAATTAAATGGTCCCACAAAGCTCTCTTTCTATAGTGAGGTCTACTTCATAACTCTTACAACTTTTCATACTTCCTAATTCTACCCCTATATCCACCTTAAAAAGCAATTACCCTACCACTGTCAAGTCTGGAAAAGGCTAACCAGATCTGTCAGGCAGTCCACTGAGTCAGAGGCACAGACCCCTGAGGGAGTGTGGCCCCAGATGGGTCAGCTCGTGGCTGCTCAGCTACTTTCAGAGCTGCTTCCCTCTTGTCTTTCAGTTACGTTCTCAACAGACAGGGCTACCAGATACTTGAAAAGCTAACAGTTCAGGTGTTATTATACTCTAGAAATTTAAGAATACACCTGAATTTCAAATGACAAATTAAATGCTGGACAGCACTACTCCTAGGTCAAGGCTGCCACCTCATCAGTTGGCAGATGCTTACAAAAGAAAATGCTTTAGTTATCTTTAAAAGCAAAAACAAAGCAATACTTACCTTAAAAATTAATGCATTAAAAAAACAAAAATACATTCCAAAGTCCAATATAATTTTTAAGAAATTATCAGTGCCATTATTCCCTGGCTATAAAGTACCAATTCTGTTAAGGGTTTTAGCGCTAGAGTTTCAAAGTCATGTACAAAATTTTCCCCCACTGGAAATTACCAAAAATGAGAGTAAACTCAGTAACATTAGAAAACACCCACAGGAATATTTAGGATTTCTAAGCACAAAGGTTACCCGAAACAAGACACAAACCCCACAGAATAAAAGGCAGAGGCTGCTATTGAGGTGCCTAGGGAGCAGGGTATGGAAGGAAATGATGAGAAGTAGAAATTGGTGGCTTTTTAGAGCCTTTTTGTCATCCAAAGCAGGTAATTAGGAGCCAACTAGACAATGAGCAAGAAATACTGACTTCTGTTCCAAAGAGAGAGATATATACTCATCTGTGGCCTGTGCTTACTGGGCCAAATGGAAGATCTTTTACATTTTTCTGAATAAATGGGAAAGACTTAAGAGCACTAAGAACAAATAGAAATGCAACCTTGTAAAACGTACTAGATCTACCGTGTTCCTCTTGTTTGTTTCTCCTAAGGAGCTTGTGCAGAATGTCTCCCATCGCTCCCTGACATCGTCGGGAAGATCTTTGGAGAAAAGAAGAAAAGCATTATCAGTACAATGACCCATAGGATGGGAGAGGACAATCATGCCGACTTCCCAACCCTGGGACCCGACTAGCTTCTCAAACTGTGCCTAGATAATGTCTCCTAAGACAAAGTGTGCCACTGAGCTAACATGTGAATGCATTTACAATGGAAAAATTCAACCCTCTAGAGAAGTTTTAGAGAAAAGGATACACAACTACTTTTCAGATAAAACAAAACCATGGCTATGATTTGGAGGTCTAACTACACTAAGCGGGTCATCTGACAATTCTGGTTTACCCACCCACCCACAGATGCATACTCACACAGGCACAAGACATATCACTCAGCCACAACTTCCCTGAAAATAATCTAGAACACTTAATTGCATGACATTTCTCCTTGGTAAGGGCATAAACTATGAGAAGGAACGGATTCATTACTGGGTGACAACTTTTAGCGCACATGCAATAGGCAATAGCCTCTTGAACAAATATTTGTAAGAGAAAAACTGGATACACTGGGAGGCACAATTTTGCAGCTCACTCTGAAGTAACTGTTTCAGAGACATCACATGTCACATATTCAGTGAAGTCTCAGAGTACTGCTCCTGGGACAGAAGCCCAGAGTCCACAGAGTCCTGAGGTTCCCTTTCTGAAGAGGATTCAGGGCCTGGGTTCCCATTAAAAGGCATTTGCAGTTAATTTCAAGTTAATTGCAAGCTGATTAAATTTACATGGTGGGGCGGGGGGGGGGGCAAGTTCCTTTAGAAGCCAATACCCCTGCATTTTAAAGATGGAGAA